>NC_088793.1:142604441-142907471 GCF_011386835.1 Chrysemys picta bellii | reverse complement strand
TTGCTTAAGTATCTGAGAACCTTTTGGTGTCACTGAGGATGTTGCACCTTCTCCATGAAGGGAAACTCCATGAGAGTTTCAAACTGACGGATCAAGTACTGTAGCTAAAGGAGGAAATGATTCATCTGCTGCCAAAAGCTCTTTTTAGAAGTTTTAAAAGCATGCAGGCATATAAGAGGAGACATCTCAGAATGAACCAAAGGTAAATTAACAAGATGTGAGAAGTTCTACTGAATGCAGATCTCCTTTGTACTTGAATTCTTAGATCCGTGTTATCCTTAGAGACCCGATCTTGCAAACACTTATGTAAATGAATAGCTTCACTCCTGTGAGGAGTCTCATGGACTTCATGCGGACAGATCACATCAGTAAAGTTACTTGCATATGCACAAGTGTTTGTAGGTTTAGGAAGGATTTTTCCACCGTCTCTTTCTTCCCACTAAATCTCCTTAAGGCTAAGCTAATTGAGTCAGGTCTATACAGGAGAGGGCAAGAACAACAGAATCCAGTTATGCTTCCATTGGTTAAGGTACCTTATCTACTGAAATATCGCATTTGTCATTCACTGACTCAGCTGATGAAGAAAAAGCAACTACAGAACCACCTTTCCCAACAACTTTCTTCATGAAGGTAAAAATGGTAGGGTTTCTCTTAAGAAATTTTAAAATTGAAAATAGTAATGGTTAATTCCTGACTAGGTCTACTCAAATCTATCCCATGTTATAAAGGAGAGGGTAGTATACAGTTATAAACTGGGGACGCATCACTTGGAAGTAAAAGAGGAGAAGGACCTCAGAGTATTGGTTGATCACGGGATGACTATGAGCCGCCAATGTGATATGGCTGTGAAAAAAGCTAATGCGGTCTTGGGATGCATCAGGCGAGGTATTTCCAGTAGAGATAAGGAGGTGTTAGTACCGTTATACAAGGCACTGGTGAGTCCTCATCTGGAATACTGTGTGCAGTTCTGGTCTCCCATGTTTAAGAAGGATGAATTCAAACTGGAAGAGGTACAGAGAAGGGCTACTAGGATGATCCGAGGAATGGAAAACCTGACTTATGAAAGGAGACTCAAAGAGCTTGGCTTGTTTAGCCTAACCAAAAGAAGGCTGAGGGGAGATATGTTTGCTCTCTATAAATATATCAGAGGGATAAATACCAGGGAGGGAGAGGAATTATTTAAGCTCAGTACCAATGTGGACACAAGAACAAATGGATATAAACTGGCCACCAGGAAGTTTAGACTTGAAATTAGACGAGGAGTGAAGTTCTGGAATAGCCTTCCAAGGGGAGCAGTGGAGGCAAAAGACATATCTGACTTCAAGACTAAGCTTGATAAGTTTATGAAAGGGATGGTATGATGGGATAGCATAATTCTGGCAATTAATTGATCTTTGACTATTAGTGGTAAATATGCCAAATGACCTGTGATGGGACACTAGATAGGGTGGGATCTGTGTTACTACAGAGAATTCTTTCCTGGGTGTCTGGCTGGTGAGTCTTGCCCACATGCTCAGGGTTTAGCTGATCACCATATTTGGGGTCAGGAAAGAATTTTCCTCCAGGGCAGATTGGCAGAGGCCCTGGGAGTTTTTCACCTTCCTCTGCAGCATGGGGCATGGGTCACTTGCTGGAGGATTCTCTGCACCTTGAAGTCTTTAAACCACAAGTTGAGGACGTCAATAGCTCAGACATAGGTCAGGGGTTTGTTACAGGAGTGGGTGGGTGACATTCTGTGGCTTGCGTTGTGCAGGAGGTCAAACTAGAAGATCATATTGGTCCCTTCTGACCTTAAAGTATATGAGTCTATAACAAATAATACTTCCACCACACTGGTAACTGGATTAAAGGCTAAAGCTGCAACGCTTGCTAAAATACAACAATACAACAATAACTGGCAGCGTTACCCAACAGCCCACTCTCAATAGTAATAAGTAAACACAAGGCCTGAGACACCCCATGATTTTGCCTGCCTCAAGACTTTCTGCTGTTCTTGCTTGTTTTGGAGATAGGCTTGGAAGAGGACTGAAAGGTTCCCTGTTTAGACTGTTTCTCTGCACGCTTAGATGCATAATCACAATTTATAAGGCCAAAAGGGACCATTGTGATCTAAAACCATTCATAGGTACACCTGCAGACAAGGAAAGCACTGTCCACTCCTGAAAGTGCAACATGCCAATTTTTTCCCCTGGCATCAGACATGAGACTACACTGAGAGGAGACTGCAGCAACTGAATGCTTTTCAAACGGGATGCCTCCACAAATGAGAAATGCCATTGCCCAGTTTTTCAGGATAATTTGTAGTTTGTGACATTTCATTTTTCCCTTTCCTTTTCATTAACAGCATCAATTACACCCTCCGCTGATTCTGAGTGTAACAGAGAAGCCACATCAGACTCCTGTTCTCAGAGTAGCTGTTTGTTTTATTTTAATGAAAAATGGGAATCCAAATGTTTCTCCTGGCTGCTCCTTGGGTTAATGCTAAAGGATCATGGGAAATATTGCTGCCACCTCCCCTCTACAACCTCCATGCTCCTGGTTATCACTGCACCCTGCCTGACCCAACTGATGGAGAGGTCTAGTTCCTGGACCTGCCCTCACTATAAAACCTTTGGAGGAGGACAATCTCTGGATCCTAAAATGGTCTTTAACAGTTATGGCAGGGGCACTAGGTGCTGCTGGTAGTCACATTAAGAAAGGGAACTTGGAAAAGGTGTGTAAGTGTTCAGTCTTGGGAAGACATACATTTTTAGTTTTGTTACACAACCATCTGCATTGAGGTGTAGCAAGCAGCTTTAAAAGAGTTCACTCTCTGTCTTGGACTCTGATTCATGAGGACAAGTTGCTTCCTGGGAACAGGGCATTGGTGCTGGGCCAATAACCTTAAATGATTTGACTTGCCCACTGAATATGGAAAGGCCACCTCTCTCCACACTCTCTTCAGTTGTTTTCCTTTGGGGAAAACAAAGTGTGACTATTCCTAGAGACAACATGTTCAGTATTGCTTTGATTAAAACATGTCATAGTCTGTTTTAAAGGCTCATCTGAATTGGAGAGTGCTTTCCCCATGGTGAATAGTAGGTAAGTGTTTGTTTTGAGTTAATTAACAAGCCGTTTAAAGCATTTGCCCTTGGTTTATGCACTGCCTTTAGAGTGCAAAATCTTTTTTTCCCCTCTGAGAGCTCTTTATGTTCCCAAATGGCAATCTTAAAATAAGTTCTGTTCCAGGGTATAAAGCCAAATATACAAAGATTTTGCCATCTGGTGCCTGCAGATATACTTATGATTCTGTAGTTTGGTTACCAGCCACAAATGCGTAGCAAGCAAATGGCAGTCTTTATTCTGATGATGCAGGAAATGAGAAAAATTTTCATGTGCACATTTATGGTTAGTTTAAATTCTCCATGTTCCAGTTGCATTTAGAACTGACCTCTTGATTTCAGGTCTGTATGTCTGTCTGTCTTCACTGCAGAGTTAACTCAAGTTAGCTATACTCGACCTAACAGCTCTCATGCTAGCCTAGCTCAAGTGAGAGCAGCTACACTACAAACATACTGCTTGAGCTGATAACAGAATGATTGGATTGCTGCCCACAATGATTGTGTTAGCAGCTGATGAGTTGTGCTAACTCAAGCTGTAACCTATGCCTTCTGATGAGCCAACTGAGTTGAGTTAAAAATACCACCACATTCAAGGAAAGGGTTTTTGTGTGTGGATAGGACTCAAACTAAGGGCAACACTCAAATTATCTGATGAAGTGGGTTTTAGCTCACGAAAGCTTATGCCCAAATAAATTTGTTAGTCTCTAAGGTGCCACAAGTACTCCTCATTCTTTTTACTCAAATTATAATTCAAGTCAACTCTGCAGAGAAGATAAACCCTAAGTAATGTGTATCAAGGGTAATTAGAAGTAAACTGAAACTAACTCAGAGTCACTTAAAATACTGAGAATTTTTTTATAAGTCCCCATTAGTGTCCAATCTATAGCCTATGGAAGACAATGGAAAGATTCTCCACTGACGTCAATGGGCTTTGAATCAGGCACAAGATGAGCAAACAATTAGATAATCAAGCCATGTGAAAAGAGATCATCATGAAATAGTCACCATGGTCAATTTCATAAAACAATATATGGAATAGCATATCTTACCCATGACTTTTCAGACTGTGGTCAATTAAGTCTCTCCTGTACTACATGGCTTGGGTGAGGAAGAAAATGAGACAGGAAAGCTCTGAAGTGTACCAGAGTAAGGAAACTGTGTTTCAGCTCTTGGTCCCTTCTGCCCTCAGATGCATACTCATAGAAATGTAGGGCTGGAAGGGACCTTGAGATATCATCAAGTCCAATCCCCTGTGCTGAGGCAGGACCAAGTAAAATTAGAACATCCCTGACAGATGTTTGTCCAATTTGTTCTTAAAAACCTCCAATGATGGGGATTCCACAACCTCCCTTGAAAGCCTATTCCAGAGCTTAGCTACTTTCATAGTTAGAATATTTTCCTAAATCTTCCTTGCTGCAGATTAAGTCCATTGCTCCTCTTCCTATCGTTAGTGGACATGGAAAACAATTGATCACAGTCCTCTTTATAACAGCCCTTAATGTATTTGAAAAGTTAGCAGGTTCCCCTCTCAGTCTTCTTTTCTTAAGGCTAAAGATTCCCAGATTTTCAGGATTTTTAAAACATTTCCTCATAGATCAGGTTTTGTAAACCTTATTTTTGTTGATCTCCTCTGGACTCTCTCCAACTTGTCCGCATCTTTCCTAAACTGTGGCTCCCAGAATTGGACACACTATTCCAGCTGAGGCCTCACCAATGCCAAGTAGAGTTGGACAATTACCTCGTGTGTCTCACATATGATACTCCTGTTAATATACTCCAGAATATTAGCTTTGTTTTTTTTTTTTTTTGCATAATCCTTTCCATGTAAGCTCTGCATGGTGGGATCTTCACAGCTTTGGAGAAATCCAGGCATTTCTGCAGAGAGCTCCCAGTGGATCTGCTCATGTTTAGAAAGCTTCCTTCATAACCATGAAGGCTGGAAACTTCATATTCTTTAATGTGATCAGGATGGGAGTTCTCCCTTTGGTAGGTTGTTCCAAACTTCCATTCATTGTGTTATTGAAAGGAAGAACTAATGAGAGTGTAATTAACTCAATGCTTCACAGAAGAATGCCAGCTCCATCAGTACACAGTTCAAACTGCCCCTCCAGCCATGGTCCTTTAGTCCTTTCTTCCTTCAGGACTCTGGCTGAGTCTGGTATGCAGTGCAACCTTGTAGTGACCACACTCCTTGGCCCTATCTCCCAGCCCTGAACTCAGACTAGGGGCCAACAGCAGCACATACAGTCTTCTCAAATGGCATCCCCATCCTCTAGTGGCAGGAAAGCTGGCAGAGTGAAGTAAGAGTGCAATTTCCTGTCTGTCCTCTAGCCAGCCAGGAATTTGAGGTGATGGAGAGGCCAGCCTTCCTGTCTGCTCATCCCTTCCTTAACCAATCAGGATTCAAGAGGCAGGGCTGATATTCAGAGCAGTGTGGTTTATGTGTAGAGTGGAACTCCACAGAAGCATAGATTCTAGATGACAATTTTGCATCAAGCAGTGCTCTCAGAAGCAAATTTCAGGGTCATGGAACAGCAGAGTCCTTGGGGCCCTGATAATGGATGATTGTGTTAGAAAATACAGTACATCTGTCAATAATAGCACTATCAGTGCAGGTTTTTCTGTATGATCCTTTTTCATTTAGGTGTAACATGGACTAAAGTTCAATTTGGCTGCATCTGCAACTACATATGGAAACTAAGGATTACATTCATTCCTAGGATAAGCAGTCATGGCTCCATTGACTTATGCCTACTGAGACAGACCCAGACCAGTGGGGTACAGGAGTCTGGTAGAGGGCAAATATACTGGTCACTAGATGAGTAGTTTTCTGTTCCTTGAGTGACCAGAGCAGGGGCTGCACTAGAGTAATCAGGAACCTGCTAGAACCAGTTAAGGCAGGCAGGCTAATTAGGACACCTGGAGCCAATTAAGAAGAAGCTGCTAGAATCAATTAAGGCAGGCTAATCAGGGCACCTGGGCTTTAAAAAGGAGCTCACTTCAGTTTGTGGTGTGAGTGTGAGAAGCTGGGAGAAAGAGGTGTAAGGAGCTGAGAGTGTGTGCTGCTGGAGGACTGAGGAGCACAAGTGTTATCAGACACCAGGAGGAAGGTCCTGTGGTGAGAATAAGGAAGGTGTTTGGAGGAGGCCATGGGGAAGTAGCCCAGGAAGTTGTAGCTGTCATGCAGCTGTTACAGGAGGCACTATAGACAGCTGCAGTCCACAGGGCCCTGGGCTGGAACCTGGAGTAGAGGGCGGGCCCGGGTTCCCCCCAAACCTCCCAATTGATGTGGACTGTGGGTTCTCCCAGAGGGAAAGGTCTCTGGGCTGTTCCCCAACCCACATGGTGAATCTCTGAGGCAAGAAAATCCGCCAATAAGTGCAGGACCCATCAAGATAGTGGAGGAACTTTGTCACACTACTTACTCCAAAGGTGAATTTGACTCCACTTTCTCTCAGGTTCCACAGCCTGGTCCTCTTCACCAATGCATATTCCCAAACCCCATTTTAGGAATTTGTGTATTTCACTAATAGAGTGACAAAGTTTACAAGAATATTATATGTTGTTGCCTTTATAATTCCTTTTCTGGAGATAAGTAACACCTTCCATGTTAGCCTCCCTATTATACCCTCTTTTTGCCACTTGTACCCCTAAAAGAGCAGATTAACATCATCAGCTAGAGAAAAATTTATGTTTACAGTAGTGGTGGGTGGCTTCACCATTTTATATTACAGTCACTGGCTGATTAACTCTTGACTCCTTATCATAGGTTCAACTGAACAATCAGTCTATACTATATAACTGAAGCTGAATGAATAATTCACAACAAATATCTTGTTCAGCAAACCAGCCTCTTTTTGCACTACAGGAAAATCTGGCAGCAGATTCTGATTTCCTTGAATGTGTTGTTCAGATTTATTTCTGGATTTTTTTCTGAGTTATTTTTACTTCATTGATTGTGGGTGGTTCACTACAAATGTTCTATTTTCAATACTCAAAATTCAAGCTGGGTTGCTTAGTTGCATTCTGATGAACCACATGGCATTATTTCTGTCCCTTGATTGTACGGGCATGCAGTGCTCCTGGAAAAAATACTCATACAAGCAAGTATTTGCACGTGGATCTTTAAAACTAATGTATACTAGAAATACTTGTGCCAATAAAACCCAGTCAAATGCTCAGATGGAACACAAAGGGAGGTGGAAACACAGTCAAAGTGAAGTCATTAAAAATTTTGGATGAATAATTGTGAAAATAGTTGCTTAGTTTTACAATAAGCTGTAGCAAAAACTCTCACAAACTTTTGCTGACTGGGGACACCACATGATGGATACTTATTTGTTTTCCATGTCTATTTATGTGAGTTTGAGAATGGCAAGATGATGCTCTCTTTTATTCAAATACTACAAGCAAACATTGGAATACTATAGCCAGACAAAATCTATTACTACCATGCTGTTTTGTTTACAGAACTAGTAGCACTACAATACTGTGCCTAGGAAGCCACTCTATCCAACCTACACTATCCTTTGAGCATGAAAGTGAGAATGTCAGGAGTTTGATCACTTCTAATATTTTAATTAGAGAAGGACCCCAATACAAAGAGTTTGGACCAAGATTATGAATCCAAATATAAACTTCCCCAAAGTTGAGGAGCATTAAGATCCAGGGTGCTGGTTTGGCTTTTTAGAGCAGTATAGACCAGCCTACAAGTTCATATTTTGATCTGATCTATCCCCGCACTTAGGGATGTCTAGATCATGGGATTTGTCTCATGCTCATCCTTAGTGTTGCTGCAAGTCTATAAACTGCACTATAGTGAGAAGAGGAGACTCCACTGGCTTCCTCCTAGATGGCTGGTCAACTGAAGAGGCTATTTACTCCTACAAGTGATGGTAGGAGGACAATAGGCATGCAGGAATCAAAGAGAATACTAGCAAAAGCAAACAAATCAGGGAGAGGGCAGGGAGCCTTTTTTTTCTGTTGCTTGAAGTCCTGATCTGAGCTGGGGTTACTACTATTCATGAAAGCTCCATATTTGCCTTACCTGACATTCTGTATACATGAGCTTGGCATAGTCTACTAGATAAGCCAAGTCAAATGTTAGTGGGATGGCCATTTTTGAAAAGCCTCAGTACTCACTTGCTCACCGCATGGGAGCTGTAGTATAATACAGTCAGCACGGGATTATCAGCCTGCCTCCTTAACGGCCCCTTTAAAATTTGTGAGCACATCAAAACATGGCTATGGGCATTCTGCTGGGTCAAGCCACAAACACTTATGTGACCCTGAATAGGATAGAGAGTTTCTAGTTAACATTATCACAAATAAATATACATTCCTAGTGTGCCTCTAAATACTTCTCAAGCTATACACAGAGATCTCTGCAGAGGAAAAAACAGTCCTGTGGTCTCCAGCTGGGGAAAGTCACACAGACGGGTCCAGGAACCCATGGCGCTCACTCAGCTGATAAGCCTGCAACAACCTAGCTCAGGCTAACACTTGGGTGCGTACTGGGCAAGGAGGGGATGTGCTGGTTCAGCACGGTCTCAGAGCATCCTCAGTCAATAGGTTGTCTAAGAAGCCCCATGTGGCTTTAAGCTGCTTGAGCAGTTCCCTGGGGGACAGCAGTGATGCTACTGGCCTCTCCTGGGGATTGAATCACCTTGGGAAGTGAAGATCTATGCTCTACCCACAAAGGAAAAATCTCATGTCTGTTGCATTGATATGACACTTTTTTTTAGTTAGTGCTCAGAGTGACTAGGAAAGAAGTCACCAGCATAAGCCATTATCTCTATCTTCTATGGTTCATATTGACTCAGAGGCCTTCAGTCATTTTATTGACTTTATTATTAGTTTCTCATTCAAAAAAAAAATCTCCTTTCCCATTCAATTGTCCTTTGTTCTCATCATCTTTGTTGTCCCAATGTTACATAACCATCCCTTTAGCTGGAGAGCTTTTTATCATAGTTAGACATTATGCTTTGAAAGACCTGTAAATCTCACTCATTCATTCATTCTATGTTCACTATAATGGCATTGTGCATATTTAATATGGGAAGAATGGGGAAACACAATAGTGCAGATCAATCAGCATCCCTTCCAGTAAAATGGACAATGGAAGGATTGTCCTTAATAAAAGTGTATTTCAATTAGAGAGCACAGCTTGCATAGCTGCCGGCCAGATGTAGAAGGGTACACCTCAGAATAATCCCACCTTCTCAGGAGCTGACATCACTGGGGAGGGAAATACCTCCTCCCCTCCATTTCACTGCCCTTAGGTAGACACTGCCATGTGTCCATCCCCTTCCATCCACCTCCTCAGGTACTGACATAACTAAGTGGGCTGGCTACAATATATTTTACTACTTCTGTCCAGGGGAGGATGTTCTTTCCAGACTAAGAAGAGAGACTTTGTTGGAACCATTGGCTTGGATTGGGCCCTTTCTATACCCTCTCCACATGTGAGATCAGAGAAGGGGGTTAAAATGTCCTTTTTTTATTGCTGCTGCTATGACTACTACTACGGCCCTTTCCACCAGCCTTAGCCCTTTGAAGAGACCTGGAGGTGACACCACAGTTGTCTAAATCCCTCTTTGTACCACCATTGTTACCATATGTTCTTATGAAAGGACTAGTTTTTCTCAGTATAAAATTGTGGTGCTGGACAGTTTTATGAAAACTGCCAATATAAAGATTTTTGACAATAGTCGCTTGCAAGGCGAGAACTGATTGAAAAGATTTCCTCTAATTCCTTCTCTAACTTTGATACTCCCACTTCCTATTCTGAAGACATTTCATATACTATATAAAATCTCTTTTGTCCGTTTCAACTAGCCCCAGTAGAGTAGATCTAGTGAGTGACTGTGGCATTACTCCTCAGTAGTCTCTTGTCCAAACATGGGAGCCAGCTGGGTTGCCAATTTTGGTTGGATATATTCCTAGAGGTTTCATCACATGATAATCTTTCACTAAAGATTAATCTTTAATTCCTGTAGACTCCAGGACAATCCTGGAAGGTTGGCAACCCTAAGAGCAATCTACTACTAGCCTCTTTATTATACCTATGAGTTGTGCACACAGATAGTCTATGCAGTAATATGTACAGTGAGTCTATCTTTCCTGCCCATTGTTGCACCTATGTTTTGCATCTTGTTTTTAACTAAGGTCACAGCCCTGCAAAAATTGTATGCCTGTGCTTAATTTTTATGAGTGAGTAGTCCCACTGGGACTAAAGCTTAAAGAGTTTAAAGCTAAATTTATGTGTAAGCCTGGGGATTTTGGTGGGTTGGATTTTTTGTTTTGATTAGGTGCGGCGTACAAAATGCTTCGAGGTACAAAATGCCTTTCACAACAGGTGCCTACAGTGCCTAGAATAATGTGATTCTGACTTGCACAGTTTGTCTGACCCCAGCTCAGATTTGTGTTGACAGTAGATCATGAAGTTCGAGAAAAGTTTTTGGGACAGTGCCTTGAACTTTTTCTGTCTGTGGGTTCTGTATGAGTGCAGCTGAAACTTAACTAAACAAGTTTGTTTTGTATTGTGAAAACACCAGCCTTCCTACTAACACATTAAAAAAAAGTAATGTGTGTTAGCCCCTATCCAGAGCTGCCTCCCAAGCTGGTGCCATCTCACAGCTCTACTGAGTCTGACACCATGTCCCCCCATCCCACCAAGAAGTTCTGTGTCTAGCAATTCCGTGTTATGACTCCAGCCAGGTCATTAATAGTCTCTCCCTTTCAGGGGTACTATAGAGTTTGGTGGCCCAGGAGTCCAGTGACCCCAGGCTCCTCCCTCATCCAGAGGTGTTAGCTGTCCCAGCCCTCCGAGGTCTTGACCCCTTTGCTACAAAGTCTTTAACTATCTTCTCTGTTGGGGATGGTAGGGGAACCCAGGCTGTAGTGGGGCGGACTGCCCCACTCCCTGAGAGCGTGGGCTGCGGCAGGCCAGTGTGCCTGTGCAGACAGGGAGCCAATTAGAGAAGGGCTTATTGTGAGCCAATCAGGGCCCAGATTGGAGGCAGCCAATCAGGGCCAGGCTCAGCCCTATAAAAGGCCTTCGATAGGGGCAGGTCTTTCTCCAGAAGTGGGAGACTAGCACTGTGGACAGTGCAGTGCTGGGCAGGCTTGGGGAGCAAAAGGGAACTCTAGCCCGTAGCCTGCCAGGCTGCAGGCCCTGAAGGGAAGGGCCTAGCGGGTGCAAGGGGCCGTAGGGGAAGCGGCCCAGGGAAGTGGACACACGGAGGGGAGAGAAGGAGGACAGCGAGGCTGCCACCAGAGGGTCCCTGGGCTGGGACCCAGAGTAGAGGGTAGGCCTGGGTCCCCCTTTCCCCCCTTGCAGTACACCCAGCCATCGACGGAAGGGAGCAGCTATCATAGACTACGCCAGATCCCTGACAAGAGGGATTAGACTTTGGGGTGTGTGGTTGGACATGGTGGCTGGGGTGTAGAGAGACTGCTGATCAACCACCACCCCCCACTCCTCCCGGAAGGGGGTGTGGATGGGTGAGGGGCACTGCCCGAGGGCAGTGGTCCTGAAGAGGACGCCGCGAGCTGGAGAGCGACTCAGGCTCAGACGCCAACCAAGGGCGAGACAACGGGCGGGACACCACCGGGAGAGGGCGCTCCACTGGACTGAGCTAATTCCCAGAGACAACCAGCAGGAGGCACCAGGTGGTGAGTCCCAACACCATTACACAGGCCCATGCATTCTTCCAGGTTCCAGCCCAGGGACCCTGTTTGAAGAAGTTGGAACCAGTTCCTCCCAATTCCTTGCTGATCTCTACCTCACCTCTTCAGTAGCCTTTTCCAAAATTCATGTTCTGAGCCTCCCACTCTGGAAGTTTAACTTTCTAGGCAGCTCCTTGCCAGTCTGTTACTGAAACAGCAGCAGCCTCTCTGGCAGTTACACCTTCTCTGGCTTGCAGTCTTGTTATCTTCCCAGCTGTTGTGAAGCCACCAATCAGCTCCAGATAAGAAGACAGGCAGTTTCCCTGTTAACCCATTAGTAGCTGAGGCAGCATGGAGCCTATATAGCCCCTGAGAGCCCCTGTGAGGGTATTTTGAATAATTCTCAGCTTCGCAAACAGGAATATCTTTTGTTCTTTTAAGACATATGATGATGACAAATTGACAATTTTTGAATTAATCATTTTTTTGCCAAAATGTAAAGCCTGTATCTCTAGATGCTTCCTGGAATCCACTAAGGTTCTTTTTTATGTTTTCCTATGGTGCCTTAATGGACTTCTATTGTTTCAAGGATTTGTCTTGGTTTCCTCAGTATTCTGTAATACACAGATTTTTGTAACTCTTCTCAGTTTCCTTTGATTAATTATACGAGTTTAGTGTACTATTTAATGAATGAATAGATGTTAATTACATTGATCAATAATTTCTGTACCAAACAATACATTTTTCATGCTGAACCTGTACATGGAGTACATACCTATTTTCCCAAAGGATTTGCCTATCCTATTTTGTGCGAAGGATTCACATATAATACATTAAAATAGTTTAGATGCTTGGGTGGAATTTGTGTTATATGAATTCTAACAATGTGTATAATTCTAAAAATATTCCACAATTAAAAAGATACATTTGATGAGAAAAGCATTTTATTCTGTTCCTGTCCTCTTAGACATATACCTAGAAAATCATCACTAGAGGGTTTCAAAACTACTGCATTGCTTGCTTTTGAAAACAAACCTGAGTGAACACTTTGTCTAATCATCTGATGTCTTTCATTTTCTAGTAAAGAGACAAGGTGGGTGAAGTCATATCTGTTAGTCGACCAAATTCTGTTGGTGAAAGAGACACACTTTCTAGCTACACAGAGCTTTTCTCTGTGAGGGGGAATTTGACAGGGAATTTCTGACTGTACATCACATTTAGGAATGCACAGACTGTCCCATAGTTCAAGAAATGACATGGATCTGAAAGGACTATACTAGTTCTGGGCATGAAATAGAATAGAAAGAGTGATAGTTTCCTGACATACAGTATTATGAACTCATGTTTGACACCTGTGAATGAATCCTTGATAAAGGAATATGGTGTATCAATATTGTGTGGAAAGATACAAGGTCTGAATGCGTGTTATCTATTAACTTTCAATCTGAGAACTAAAATCCTGCATATGTATTTCTGAGAAATGCCAAATAATGCTTATTATATTGGACAAATAGTGAAATGAGTGTTTGATCTGTTAAACAGCAAAAACTTGTTATACAGTAATTTATTTTAATAATATTCAAAATGATTTTTTTCATAATTTTATAATGGGACCCAATGACTGTCTGTTAAAGCTAAGTATCTGAGACTTCTTCACTACAGATTCTTTTTCATATACAAATGTTATCCTGTTATAAATAAATGCCCTAATCATGAGAAGTGGTGAGCACCTGAAATACCTATCCACAGATCCAAAATATGCATTGCCATGCACTGTCCTGTTACTGTCTTGGGAGAAAAGCAGCCATCCATTTTACCTGGTTTGGATGATATAATGAAAAGCTTCCAGGGAAGAAACTCAGCACAGTACAGCATGATTGATACAACTTCAGAGGACATGAAAAGAATAGTAGTTGATATAAAGAAATATCTAAAAACTAGAGGAAAAGGAGAAAAAAGAGAGCTTATTGCCTAGGATGAGGCAAAAGTTACATATTATTTTTACTGACATTTATATAGATGGTATTTTTAATAGTTGTCAGAAGTAGCAGTAGATCAGTGGCTAGATGTTGTTTAATCTGTTCTACAAATTAAAACAAATGTATGATAATAATTAATAAGTTATGTATGATATATGCTCCAGCTCATGAAAACCTCTCTTGCGTCTGACAAACCTGCTTTTTCAGAGGAAAATTTTTTGATGAGGGATATTTGAAGTTCTCCAGTCTCCTTCACTCTTGTCAATCTGAGTTTAAAGCTGAGTATGCACAAGAGATTCTTAGTTTCATTGGTCAATGATCTCCTGCTGGGGATGGACCAAAATGAGAACTCCATGCAGATGTTTTCAGATCTGGCATCAGCCTTTGTTATTATTGGCCAGTGATTGTTATTGACATCTGTGGACCCTGGTAGGCACAGATGGAACTGGGCTTGAATTGCTCCATTCTCCATTACTGCACTCTTTGATATGACCAACAGCTTAGTATTGCATGATTGCTCATCATCCCTGAGATGCTTTTTGCATGGATTCTCCAAAGTTCTTTCTCTCCCTCCTCTGAGGCAATGTATATATGAAAAAACTAAAATACCTAATGACATAGCTTGAGTACAATGCTGTCATTGTGCTTACATCTCTGTTCCATTCTCCCTTGTTTTCCCAGGGTCTGCTTGAGCCAGAGGTTTGCCTGAGAGTTAACTGGCTAAGGACCATTCTAGAAAAGACTGAGGCAATTTTGGCAGTTTGGGGGAAGAACCCGAGAAAATGGCACAAGGGATACCTACCTGTGTATTTGAAAGGAATAATCTAAAATAGCCAATGGGGATAACAGTGTGGGGAGGGGGTGCTAGAAGCCCATCTCTCACAGAGCTAGGCATCTATTTCTGCTAACAATTCACACCTGGGAACCCTCTCCAGGAGTCAGGTGGCTTAGGCAACTGAGGTGTTTCTAGTAGGAATGAGGTAAGCAAGTACCTATCTCCACACCAAATCTCCAGAGGAGTTGGTGCTGCATGCCTTATACCTTTTAGCTCCGTGATTAGAGCACTCACCTGAGAGGTGGGAGACCCCTGTTCAAACCCTTTCTCCCCCTCTGCTGAGGGGGATGAAGGTGGACTTGAACTTGGATTTCCTGCCTCCCAGGTGAGTGCTCGAACTATAAGGCTAAAAAATAAACTGCCTATAGTACCTCCTCCTCCTCCTCCAGCTGAATTCTGACTGGGACTCAATCCAGCAGGCAGTCTCTAAATGCACCCACCAGATTGGGCCCTGCACCTCAGCTGGGCAGGCAAACGCCTATCTTTCCCTGGTTTGTAACTTGCTTTGGGGCATAGGTGGAAAATAGGCATTCAGACACCTAAAGGCAGGCAGCAGTGAGCATGCCCAGTGGCAGAAACTTAGCACCTAGGTAACTTTAACAATGGAAACTTAGGCAGTTAGTGAGTTTAGGCACCTACAGTGTTAGGCAGGGAGGTTTGTGCATCACAGTGGTGCCAGAACTGCGACTTGGGCATCCAATCCCTTTTGTTCATGTAGGCCTATTTTCTTGGGCAGTAATGATGAGATTCCTGTATTTTATGCAAAAAGTAAAAATGTTGCCCGATAGGCAGATTGATCATTTGACATCCAATTCACTGTACATTTCCTTGGTTTTAGATTTCAGTGCAGAAACTCAAAGGCAAAGGAAATCTCCTGCAGGAGTCCCATGACAATTCTACTATTTGATTATTGTCCTTTTTTTATTCAATGTTTGGCACATGTTTTGTGAACTATTTGCAGAAAAGTTTTTACATCTAACTCCCCTGACTCTGCCTGGCATCCTCCTTTGGCCTCCAATTTTCAGTTTTCATTTCAAATATTTTCTGGATCCTGTCCATATAATTTCACGATGCATATCATCCATCTCAGGAAAAAATATGGATTTTGTTCTCATCTCCACAGGCAAAATTGTCTATTGACTTGATCCAGATGAGATGGACAAGGTTAAGAATAGTCTAAATTAAGATTAAGACAAAGAATAACACTGAATTGGCTAAATCAAGAAGGCCTGATTTCTATTTTAAAATATTTTTATTAAAAAAGCTTATTTTTAAAAATCACTTGTAATATTTTAAAATCTTTAATCCTATCTTATCAAATGATATGCAAATGAGGGTTTTCTATACAGAGGGGTAGTGCATTCTAGGGTTGTGTGATTTCTAAAACGCACTGATGTGTTGCCCATTAATTGGTCCATGTAAACCTTTCTGGTGTGCACTAAAGGTTCCCTAGTGTGCTTTAACTTAGTACTGTTTCAGACAGCACTGCATTAAAGAACACCAAGAGGGTCCACGTGGGCCAATTAATGGGCAACACATTCGTGTGCTTTAGAAATCATGCCCCTATACAGTGCATTACCTCAGCATGTAGACAAGCCCTGAGAAACCACAAAAGGCCAAGAACTATATTTCCAAGAAAGAAAATGTTTAAGATATTATACCTACTCTTAAAGTTATGGCTAAACAATTAACTTTTTTTTTTATTCTATGATACTCTTATTCATTGAAGGCAGTTACTACTTTGGGAAAGCCTAGTAAGACCCTCTGAGGTGAAATACTTTGGAAATGGACATTCTGGGCCAGATCCTTGCCTGGTGTAAATCAATATAGCTGCACTCAAGATAAGCTCAAGAACTGATCCCATGTAATTACCCCGAAATATGAAATACTGACAAGGAAAAATGGACTTACTAGAAAATATAAGGCATGATTTACTAGAAGGTATAAAATTTCCTAGAACATATAAAGCATGAAAGTTCTGACACCTTATTTTTAATACCAGAGTACATACTGTAAATTGCAAACTACAGTAGGGTCAGCGCTTAACCCAGATGTGGGAACTCATCAGAAAAGGTCGTTTATAAAGTTTAATTTAAGTTTATCTAAGACATGTGCTATCTGTTAAGCCATACAGAAAGTATTTGTCCTTGTCCATTTCCCCCATTTTTTTTTCCTGTTTCTGGAAACAGATTCCCATTTGTTTCCCTATTTTCTCTGTAACTTCTCTCTCCCTGGGTGAGATTCTCCACCAGTCTTTACACTGTGTTTTCAGAATCAGTCAGAATGCTCTCCATTCTCTCCTGATTCCTTCTGCAGCTTGACTCTATATTTCTCAAAGGTAACCATCATTATACTCTGTTCCAAATGTGGAAACTGCGGCAAAGAGGTGTGAGGGACTTGCCTAAGGTCACCCGAAAGTCACTAGCTGAGTCACAACTACAACCCTGGTTCCTTAACTCACAGTCCTCTGCCCTTGTGCCCACTATCTGCTGCTTCAGTACGTGGGGCCTGGTCCAAAGTCCATTGAAGTCAATAGGAGCCTTTTCATTGGTTTTAGTGGGCATTATATCAGGTCTTTGGTTTTTAAATGTCATTCACTGCAAGAGGAGGAGGAAGGAAAATAGTTCCTCGGGCTTACATTTTTTCACAGTTTCACAGGAATTCAACTCCCATTGATTTTAATAGAAGTGGTGTGGCTGAACTTCTATGACTTTAGGAACTGATTGCACTAGTGACAACAGACATAGCAGAAGTAATAGAAGTGCTGACAAAATTAGCTTCCTTATGCATTTCGACTGATGCTACGGAAGTGGCGACACATAATATTGTCCTACTTATAAGTAGTGTCTTTTCAGACCGTACCTTTAGGACCAGCTTGCCTCCGGGCATCAAGTTCCACAGTGCCAAATGATGAAAAAAGATAATTATGGACTAAAGCCTGATCTGACTGATATCAAAGGCAGTTTTGCCATTAAGTTTAATGGGACCATGATGTGGGCATATATTTTTCTCTACACAAAATCAGACAACACTCAAACTGGTCTGTGCTCTGTGGGAAATGTAGAAAGTTTCTCATTGAAATAAGAAATGTTTTTGCTCTGTGGGGAAAATTGTTTCACCATGTGGGGTAAATATAATAGACACACAAAACAGAGAAGTGAAAAGGAAATGTCTCCCAACAAACTCTTCTGCAAGTCAATGACTGAACACTGCAGATCTAAGCTATCGATTGCAGAAATTAGGTGTCTGAAGTCAGAGCTTGGAGCAAAACTGCTTTAATTCTCACACAGACAGAGGGGCACAGTCCCACAGATTTGAGAGAGATTGAGCCTCTCCCCCCAGCAATCCTCATACAAAGATCAGGAATAATTCTAGTTCCTTCTCAATCTGGCCTTTTATTTGCAAATTCATTCAAGGGCTCATAAACTAGGGTAAATTATACTATACATCCATTGTGGAGAAAAGCTTTTGAGGGACCTGTATCAGAAATCAGCAGGCAATAGTGATGGACACATTCTCTGGCATAAATGACATTGGTAGCATTCTAGCAACAGTCCAGGAGAAAACTAGTGACATCACTTATAAAGAGACTCTCAAGATTCTGCTTTTCAGATGTTAGCCTAGTTTCCACACGTTAGTGAGAGAAGATGAAAATTCACTAACTGGGAGAAGCAAATGGGAGTGGGGGAACAGATAGCTGCCATAAATTTAGTCTCTTCTGATTTATCTGTGTTCTTTCATTACTCATTCTAAGATTAATTCTGGATCAATATAATATTTGTGTATCTCCATAAGTAATGTAAATATTCTGAGTTAACATTCCATGCATTTTTCCCCATCCCAATATAGTTTTTGTATGATTTTCTGCTATAAGGGTCATTTTAAATGTTAATCTCTCAGTTACTGCCTCTGCCCAAGATGGAATTGTTATCTTGTTGCATTTGTTTATTCTTTACTGTGTTCAAAGCTGCTAGATTATGGAAATGCCTGACAGGCTTTGCTCTTGTAACTTTCATACAATGGGCTGGAGTCAGATCTCATTTACACCAGTTTAGTTGCATTGAAATTAATTGACTTACTCCTGATTTACCCCAGTGTATGGTAAGTGACAGGGGAATCTGGCCAGTATTTTGAATTTAATGTTTTGTTTGTTTAACTTCAAAAAGCATCAAAATAAAGTTCTGCATAAAGAACATAATTAGTGTGGCCATGGCCAGCATTCCCCCTATTTTATGTTTCAAACATGCCTGGATTCTACTAGTCTATAGCAGAGGCCTGTGAACCAGACTTTGCTAAGACACTGAACCAGCGAAAAAAGAGAGACAGCCAGCCAGGCACTCAATGAATACTGTGCTATTCCACTGACATAAATTGGGTTGTATACATGTAAGTGAGATCAGAATTTGGCCTGCAGGATGTGGGGAGCTTGTGAAGCCATGAAATGTAATCCCACCTCTTTGTACTTGAGGAATTCAGGATTGATGTTGTGTTCTAGCTGAACCCTGATTAAGTTTTGGGCCCTATTAGAAGAAAGTGTAGTATTAGAGTTTGGGCTGGCCACAGAACCACCTGAAGTACTAGAGGCAATGAGGCATTGTCATATTAAGGAAGGTAATACCTTGCCTGAAGCAGAAGTAAGAAAAAAACAGGCAACAACCCTTCCTCACCTTGTTAGTGATGTTGTTTGAATATGGAGGTGGGTTTCTCAGCCCATAAAATCTGCTAATGGTTGAATAAAGCATCCCAGGTACAGACCATGAAAAAAATAAATACCAAATATATCTGGGCCTTTGCTCTTCACTGCGGCAAACTTTCCCATTTCTGTTTTGTGGCCTTCCAATCCTGCACTGTCCAGGATTTGGCTACCAGGAAAAGAGTTTATTACAGCTCCCATTCACCTCCAAGAAGTTTTCAGCTTGGGATTGTTTGCACTCTATGCTCCATTACAATGTGTAACCAAAGTAATCAAACCCTCTTGTTTCTGCAAAGCTGACCTGGAAATCTCACCTGAGTAGACTTTCTCGCAAAAATATCTGCAACTCCTGGACTGGCCAGAAATACCATCAGAACAAAACCACATGCAATTCTGCAGCTATTCAGATGATGGGTAGAATTCCAATCCAAGAATGCCAATGGAAGTTTTGCTGTTGACTTAATTAGGGCTGGGATTTCATCTTGTTTGTTTGTACTCCTGGTCATAAAGCAAAATAAGGAAAACCCCTCACTTCTTGGAACATTTTAGAAACTCCAAAAGGATTAGGTGTCAGTTTTGGTCTTATAAGGGGTGAAGATTGCAGGAGGTTTGGTGGAGGGGTATTATTTTATCTGAAGCAGTTTTTCCTCCCTAGTTTCAAGCAAAATAAAAAGATATTTAAACATAGTCCCAACTACAAAGCACAGAGGAGACCTTACGCCTAAGGAGGGTGAGAGGGGAATATGCAAAGTACAGCTTGTCAAAAAAAATTTTTTTTTCCAGAAAAGGTTTTGTTCTTGTTGTTTGTTTTTAATTCTTTTTTCCCAAATTTCCTGTGAAAACTTTTCTCTTTAAAATAAATGTGGGGTTTTGTAAATACTTTAAGGTACAAATATTTTTTGGTTTGAGATAAAAATTTTGAAACTAAACTTTTTTTTTTTTTTTTTTTTTTTTTTTTTTTACTGAAAACCAAACATTTTTGGTGTAAAAGCCATTTCTTGTTGATAAAATGTTTTCATGAAAATTTTTCACCCAGCTCTAGGTCAAAGAGCCTTCCACGGGGCCGGTCACAGCTGAAGTTTTTCCCTGAAGTAAATCTAATGTCATTTAGAGGTGGGGAGGCATTAAGAATAGTTGGCAGGCTATACGTGCCATCACAATGGGAAGCTGCTTTTCACATCTCCAGGGCAGTAGTGGGGTTGGTGACACTTGACAAATAAGTGTGGCTTGGTGTATACATCCAGATACTTTGATATTATTCAAATTACAAAAAAGGAGGCAAGGTGGTGATTAAGTGCATTTCCAAAGCTATCATTGCTCTAGCAAAGACTCTGAATAAGACATGCCTTTTGGAATGCGTGATGGGGTGTCTACCCCGTAGAGGGGTTAAAATGGCCAGGCAGGCTAATTACCTCCCTAGGCTGCATCTGGCAGAGGAGCTAGAGAGCAGGGGTTGATTAAATGAGACCCAGCTGGGCAGGGAACAGGAGGGGCCTGTATAAAGCCCAGGAGCTGAGAGTAGAAGGGCACTACATGGAGGTAGGTTACAGTCACTCCCTTGGAAAAAGGAGGCTGACGAACTGGGGCGGAAGTAGGAAAAAGCAACAAGGTATGGAGTAGGTCAAATCTTGGTTGCTGATGAGAGAGCCCCTGTGATAAGACCCAGAATAGAGGGTGGGAGGAAGTCACCCTATCAGGCACTGACAACGTGGCACTGGCTGGGTAGTGAGCAGTAAGACTGCCTGAACTCATTTGCCAAGAGGGACTTTGATACCCCAGAACGGGAGAAGATGTATAGTGACCCAGCCAGAGGGCTGAGTCATGAGGAGGAAGCTGTAGTTCCTAGAGCGATAGGGGCCACGGATGAGACAGGATGGGCTAGAGGAAGGAACACCACTAGAGGAAGGTGCAATACCTGGCAGAGCTAATCCCCAGGATGGCCAGGAGGAGGTGTTACCAGTGGCGAATAGACCCCCTGACAGTGTGTTGTTAGCTTCTTGAGTCTTCTCAGGGAAAACCAAAAGATCTTTGTCCAGTGACAAATTATATGAAATGCCCGTTTTCATGCCAAATATGTAGTACAACAGAGAAAGGAATGAAATGTGAAGAGGCTGAGGAGTTATGGGAGATAGCTACTGCAGTCAGTCAATGAAGGCAGTGAGGTTCTGAGAGGGGCTAATTCTTCACTGCCTTGCACCATGTATAGTCACATATACTTGTCTCAGAGTGGGTGTAACACACCACCATTTTGATTGGGCAGCACAAATGCAAATCATCATGTAATGTTCAGCATGTTGGCCAACACCAGGGACCTCCAGAGCTAAATGCATGAGTCTCTACAGTTTGAGCTAAAGCTCTCTAGCTGAGAGTTTTAACAGACTCTCATGTTGTCGGGGGATCTGATACAGCGTGGGATACAGTCGCACCAACCAGTGGGTTACATCTATGCAAGATGCAACGCGGTGGGGAATCAGGCCCAGTGTATGTAGGAGATGATGTGTCCACTGAAGAGGATACACTTTTAGGCATGCTGCTGTTCAGTGACAAACACCAGGGAAATGCAGCCAAGAAACACTAGGGAAACGAGCTGCCTCTGCACTCATGAGTCTGTTACAGCTAGCCAATCTTTTCTTTTAGTTCTCAAAAGAGAACACTTGTAAGCTAGGTCGGTTTTTGAAAGCTCTTGACACTTTAACTCTAATACCAGCTTGACAAAAAAGACCTTTTTATTCATCTTTGCAATTCAGCAGCTATTAATAAAATTACTGTGCCACGTTAATTAGAAAAGCTTTATAGAAATTAAATGTTCACATTATCCTAGCAAAAGCAACCTGTAGGTATTGTTTCCTTTGGAAGACCAAAAGGAAGATGGGGGGGGGGGAATAAGGTTGATTAATATATTTTTAAAGTATTGCCTGATTGAGTCATCATACTTGACTGACAATGCCTTGAGGTGATTCTATGAATCAGAACATCTAGTGCTGTTTCTACACTGACATATTAGTGAGATGTATGGGACAGATGAATTGCTTGACTGTTTACCTCTTGATATTAAAATCCCACCCTTCAAATAAAAATGTCAAGAAAAAAGGGAACAAGCCTATGCCCTTGCTAAAGTATACTACTAGTGTGTATAATCTAGCATATTGTATTAGTGATTTGTATAACATTAAATATAAAATGAACCTCAAGAATACAATATGTATGATAAATTTTATTGTCTAGGAACATGTCTTTTTATTGTACTTTATCTTTTGCTCCAGTTGATAATGATGTACGGTACTCTTCTTTCATCCAAGGGTCACAAAGAACCTTTAGCTTTGTGTCACTAGTTCGGTTATTAGATCGGGTACAATTCCATGGTTGCTTTAACCAAAATGTTGTACTCAGTGTCTAAAGGGGCTTATACAGGCTTTTGGAGAAGTTGGGATATAGTGAGGGTTTTCTGTTTCTGGGTGCTCCTACTGTAAATAGCTGCTTGGGAAGAAACAAAGTTTCCTTTGGAAAACTGAATGGGCAATAGTACACTGTAGGGACAGAGGCCATAAGAAGGAAAATTTGCCTTGAATGAAAATTTGATGGATAGAGGAAACAAGTAATAGGAAAATATGTGAAAGCAGAAAACACTGATCTGGAGGCAAATGGAACAGCTGGCGCTCAAGTAGGAAATGTTAGATATTCTTTGGTTTTCTTTGTGTGATTGTCTTTTTGTTTTTGTTTTTTTTTGGGGTTTTTTTTAAAGCCCTCTAAGGATGAATGAGGGGAAAAGTGAGTTCCCACAACATCCTACCCATCACAACTACCAGAACTACAGCTTCTCCTCAGCTGGCTAACTACAAATCCAATATGTTTCTATTGTCATGCTGGCTGGCGTGGTTCACAACCATGAGTTCCAGCCCCAGCACAGACTGTCAAATGGCAGGGCAGGCACCCCAAACTGCTTGTATGTTCTATAATTACATTTCACCAATCCAGTCACAAATGTGAATTCCTGAAACACTAGAACAGTCTTACCATGGAGTTACAAACAGTCCCCTCAGGCACTTGCCACCCAGGCAAGCTGGACTTAGTGATAAATTGTCACTTACACCAAAAATCACAAAATACTTAGGTTGCTTCTAGTCCCAAGAGACCAGTCACTTACCCCAGGTCAATTTGTACCTCAGATCTCACACCAAAGACAACACTGGTAACACTAAAGACAACACTTAGTAAACTAACTAAGGATTTGTTAACTAGGCAACAGAGTTATTTACAGGTTAAAGCAGAAAACATATATGCACAAATGAGTTAGTCAATGGTTCCAAAAGGTTTCAGAGTAGCAGCCGTGTTAGTCTGTATCCGCAAAAAGAAGAACAGGAGGACTTGTGGCACCTCAGAGACTAACAAATTTATTAGAGCATAAGCTTTCGTGGACTACAGCCCACTTCTTCGGATGCATATAGAATGGAACATATATTGAGGAGATATATATACACACATACAGAGAGCATAAACAGGTGGGAGTTGTCTTACCACCTCTGAGAGGCCAATTAATTAAGAGAAGAAAAACTTTTGAAGTGATAATCAAGCTAGCCTAGTACAGACAGACAGTTAGATAACAAGTGTGAGAATACTTACAAGGGGAGACAGATTCAATGTCTGTAATGGCTCAGCCATTCCCAGTCCTTATTTAAACCGGAGTTGATTGTGTCTAGTTTGCATATCAATTCTAGCTCAGCAGTTTCTCGTTGGAGTCTGTTTTTGAAGTTTTTCTGTTGTAATATAGCCACCCGCAGGTCTGTCACTGAATGACCAGACAGGTTAAAGTGTTCTCCCACTGGTTTTTGAGTATTTTGATTCCTGATGTCAGATTTGTGTCCATTAATTCTTTTGCGTAGAGACTGTCCGGTTTGGCCAATGTACATGGCAGAGGGGCATTGCTGGCACATGATGGCATATATCACATTGGTAGATGTGCAGGTGAACGAGCCCCTGATGGTATGGCTGATGTGATTAGGTCCTATGATGATGTCACTGGAATAGATATGTGGACAGAGTTGACATCGGGGTTTGTTACAAGGATAGGTTCCTGGGTTAGTGGTTTTGTTCAGTGATGTGTGGTTGCTGGTGAGTATTTGCTTTAGGTTGGGGGGTTGTCTGTAAGCGAGGACAGGTCTGTCTCCCAAGATCTGTGAGAGTAAAGGATCATCTTTCAGGATAGGTTGTAGATCTCTGATGATGCGCTGGAGAGGTTTTAGTTGGGGGCTGAAGGTGACAGCTAGTGGTGTTCTGTTATTTTCTTTGTTGGGCCTGTCTTGTAGGAGGTGACTTCTGGGTACTCGTCTGGCTCTGTCAATCTGTTTTTTCACTTCAGCAGGTGGGTATTGTATCTCTAAGAATGCTTGATAGAGATCTTGTTCCAAAAGGTGATAGATGTATTAATCTATCCACTGAATCTCCTTTAGGGCTAATTTAGGTTGACTCTGGAGATTTCTGCTTTTGTTTCCTAGTTCCAGTCCTGTGAGAGTTCAAATAGCAAAGAGATGAAAAATCTTCATGTCAACTATCTTTATTTCCTCCTTCTAGAATTCAAACTGATGGGACTGTGCCCTTCTACACGTAGGGGCAATTAGCAAAGTTTTTGTATCGTGATGCTTTACAATGGCCCAGTTAGTCTTGATAGTGCTCCTTAATGGGTGGGGGAACCACTCCTGTCTGGGTTCAAGTTCAGAGCAGGCATTTTTCCAATTATAAAGCAACTTACATACTACCTTATGGCATGGGGTATGTTTTGTATCTGTAAGAGTAAATCCAGCGGCAACTTGCAAGCATTTTATAGAGTCTAAATACATCCTTACAAGTCTAACGCCTATCTTGAACAATACTAACATACAGGTGAGCTGGTCTGCTTTCCAGCTGTGAATTTGTTAGTGGTCAGCTGATGTCTGCAACTGTGGCAAGAGCTGGCACCTGGTCTGCCAGCGTCGCACCTATGACATAGCCAGAGCAAATTATGTGGAAAGTAAATCTGTTCTGGTGTTTTGAGGACTGTATGTTAGGGAGTGACCTCAGTGTCGAGGAAAGCTGTCTTTGAATGTGCACTGGAGAAGAGTGAAATGCCTACATCAGGCTCCATTGGAAGACTGTCAGCGAAGAACCCCGAGGAAGCGTTAGTGGATATAGTGCTATTATGGAAACCTAGAAGAGACTCACCTAGATAACTGGGGGCTCAATTGTGCCTGTAAGGCACAGCATTGAGTTGGGAAGTTGCCCAGCTATATTGCCCCAAAGGAAGCACGAGGAGTCACTCTGCCTTCAGTGCACAACGGACATTACAAATGTCATTTAGGTGGCTTTGTGGCTGTGAATTCTAGGGTAGTAACTGTAACTCATTAGGGACCCAATTCTGTGAGGTTCAGAGTATCCTTAACAACAAATGAATCCAGTGGAAGTAGAGGGTATTCAGAACCACACAGGTTTGGGCCCTAGCTAAGTAAGTCCAGAAGGTTTGGCTCAACTCCATATTGCATAAACAATAACAACAAAGTCAGCTGCAGGTCTAATACAGTAGAATGCAAAATACTTGTTTTGCAGTTACTGGTCATGGTAAGGACAATAGTCTCCAAGACTTGGGGATTTTCCTGCCTGGAAACCAATTAGTTTTATCCATCTACCTTTATAAAATTAGTCTGTAAATACACTGAAGAAGCACATCTGGCAAACTGTAAAAGCAGCAAAATACTTTGAAATCAGGTTTAATGAAGACAGATTTGGTCTCATGATCTGTTTAAATGCAAAACACTAAATCATGATTCAGAGTGAGAGAATCAAACCAAAAGCTGAAAGTTTTAGTGATTATATATCTGAAAATATTTGATCTGAGGTAAAGTTCAATGACTGACTTCAGTCAGCAGGGAGATATGTTCAGATTCTAGAAGTAATTGCTCTCTTTCATCCAGTTTTCCTATTGGAATATTTAAATAGACATCCTGTTAGGAAAAATTCCCTAAGTGTGTTGCCTCTCTTCACAAGTCAGACCTGCAGGAAAATGCTGTCATCATATGAAGGCAATGTGTGGATGTCTGTAATATTCTAAATTGCAAACTAATCAAATCTAACAACAAAATGGTATGAAAAACATTAAGGATGGAATTGTTAAATTATAATTTGAAGCATATGTTTCTGCCTCTGAATCAATCTTTAAAAAGCTATTCTGAAGATCACATGACAGTTCATCTATCAGGTGCTGATTTCTTGGCCCACTGGATCCTCACTTGGGGCTTAAACCTGCAAGATAATGAGTACTCCAAAGTGTACATTATTTTATAGGATCAAACCCATGGTCTCACTGCTGCCTCCTTAACACCCCTACTTCTCCCTTCTCCTCTCATACTTTTTAATTGAGCTCTAGTTTTCCTTTCCTTTCCTTTTCCTACCTCTTGTGTGATAAAAGGAGAAATAAGATGAATGTAGATGCTAAAAAGATGGTTTGTGCATCTGTTGAAATACAAACAAATGATCTGGTTTAGGAGGTGGGTGTGGTAATTATTCTTTTTTTCCATGGCAGTTCTGATTACTTGTTTTCTGGCATTCTATACATGATCATCTTATAAAGAAAAAAGTAACCATTTTTATCTGGTTACTGTATGTTCCCATCATTCTCATCTACTTGCTTCTTTTCATGTTTGAAATGTATTTGTTCCCAATTTAATTAATCTGACTTCCAACTTCACTGCAAGTTGCTATAATGAGTGGCTAGATTATGATAGCCCAGAGGTTCAAACCCATGTTACAGAATCAGAAAGGAAACAAACAAAAACAGACCAAAGGCAACCCTGCGCACAGATTCAGAAAACACAAAAACAAATCGGCAGCATCTATGCAATAAAATTCCCTGAGCATTACTGGATATGAGTTTCACAGTATGCAACTAAATTTTGCAGCATGGTTGGGAGTGGGAGTTCCATTATGCATGTAGGCAACGAAAATTTCACAACACATTCTGTGACTCGTGCATACTTGAACAGATGGTAAACTTGTACAGTACCTAGCACAGGGAGTCCCTAACAACATACCTGAGTGCAAATTGTAATGACCATGATATAAACACCCAGTGGGATCCACAAAGGGACTTAGGCATTGCACCACTGAGTGTCACAGCTCCTAACTTTTAGGTGCCTAGTAAATCACAGGAAGAATGCTGCAATCCACAAAGCTGAGTTTGGCACTTAGGCTCCCTTTGCAATGAGTGATGAGAGAGAGGTACTCTAGAATAAAATTGACAAGACCAGGATGCTAGACAGCTCCCTGCCTAAATTAGCCAGTTGGAGATGCTGACAACTGGGGAGTGTCCTAAGCCATGCCCTTCTCTCTCAGAGATAGGCACCTAAGTCTAGGCTTCAGGAAGGCGCATCCTTCCACTTAGCAATCCATGAGTGGGAACTCACTGACTGAAGTCAGGCAGCTTAGGCACCAAAACATTTCTTGCGGGAATGAGTTGGGTGCCTGCTTCACTCCACACAAAACAGCTGGGCTAGGTGCCCCGATTTTTATAGGGACAGTCCTGATATTCAGGGCTTTGTCTTATATAGTACTCCCCCCCTCCCCTCCCACTCCATCCTGATTTTTTTTCACACTTGATATCTGGTCACCTTAGCTAGATGGAGCTGCTGCCCACATTAACTTCCAGCCCAGTGATTAGAGCACTCACCTGGGATGGGTGCGGGGGAGACCCAGGGTCAATTTCCCCATCTGTGCCAGAAGGGGAGAACAGATGGGAGATCTCTGTGCCAGTGACTGTTCCCCTGTGGATAAACACTTCAATAGTCATTGGGCCAGAGAGAGAGAGATTCTGTAGTCCAGTGGTTAGGGCACCCACTTGGGAGGGGGAGACCCCAGGTCCAGTCCTCCTGCTCCACCCAATCTTTCCATCGTGGAACAACTTCAACAGGGGAGAAAGAGAGGGAGCCCTACATCATAATATCCCATATCTCAGTTTTTGGAGCACTCACCTCAGAGATGGGAGACACGTTTTCAAATCCTTTCCTCCTACCCTCTGGCAGCAGAAGGGGGAATTGAACCTGGGTGTCCCAGATCCCAAGTTTATGTTCTAGTCACTAGGCTATAAATCATAAGTAGGATTGCCAACTTTTTATTTTTAGAAAACCAAATACCCTTGCCCTGCCCCTTCTCTGAGGCCCCACCCCTGCTCACTCCATCCCCCCTCCCTCCATTGCTTGCTCTCCCCCACCTTTCTCACTCACTCATTTTCACTGGGCTGGGGTTGAGGTGCAAGGGGGTGAGGGGTCCACTGATGAGGGGTTTGGGGTGCAGGAGGGAGCTCCGGGCTGGGGGTTGGGGCCAAGGGATTTGGAGTGTGGGAGGGGGCTCCAGGCTGGGACAGCCGGTTGGAGGTGGGAGGGGGCATGGGCTCTGGGCTGGGGGGTGTGGGCTCCGGAGTGGGTCTAGAAATGAGGGGTTCAGGGTGCGGGAGAAGACTCTGAGGTTGGGCTCCATCTGGGGGTGCAGGGGCTAGGGTGGGGCTGTGGATGAGGGGATTGGAGTGCAGGAGGAGGGTCCAGGCTGGGGCCAAGGGCTTCAGAGTGCAGGAGGGGGCTCAGGGCTGGGGCAGGACAGGCTCTGGGACAGAGTTTGGGCATGGGAGGGGACTCAGGGCTGGGGCAGTGGGTTGGGAGGAGGTACAGGCTCTGGGCTGGGGGTGTGGGCTCTGGGCTGGAGCTGAGGATGAGGAGTTTGGGGTACAGGAGGAGGCTCTGGGCTGGGGCTGAGGTGTGGGAGGGGGTGCTGGGAGCGGGCTCCGGGTGGCACTTACCTCAGACGGCTCCTAGGAAGCTGCCGGCATTGCTCTCTGTCTCGTAGGCGGAGGCATGGCCAGGCAGCTCTGCATGCTGCCCCTGTCTGCAGGCACTGCCCCGCAGCTTGGCCACCCCAAAGCCTAGGAGCCAGAGAGAGATGTTTGCAGCTTTCTGGGTACCACACTGAGCTGGGCAGGCACAAGCTGCAAGCGGCCAACTGGACTTTTAACAGCCCGGTCAGTGGTGCTGACCGGAGCCGCCAGGGTCCCATCCGGTCGAAAACCAGACGCCTGGCAACCCTCATTATAAGACAGGCACCGAAACCACCTCCTCTGGCCGAAATTTGAATAGGCTGCTCAGAGGCTGCCTGCCAGATCATGCCCACACACAATTTAGGCAGCTGAATGCATTATCCCTCAGTTCATAAATCACCATAGGGCTTAAGTGGGAGATAAGTGTCTGAAGGCTGAGAGGGAGGGAGCAGTGCCCATGCTAGGAGGCAAAAAGTTAGGCACTTTTACCCTGAAAACTTAGACGTCAAGTGAGTTTAGGCACCTACCAGGTTCAGTGTCAGTTGCACACAAACTCTGATATTTTCAGAATGCTTACTGAATGTAGCATTATTATTGTCAAATGTGGGCGGCCTTGGAATGAATTTCCAGACCTCTCCTTCCTCTCTTGCTCTTGACCTGTCCTGTGTCTTTAGAATGTAAGCCCTGAGGGGCACGGACTCTCTCTTACTATGTGTATGTAAGAGTCATGGGGCCCCAGTCTTGGCAAGGGCACACTAGAATTTTCTGTATGCAAGAATTCCAGTTTACATCCCCATTCATATAAGCCCTTCCTGGACCAGTGCTCCCTATTTCATCAACCTACCTAATCCTAAAAACAGCCGGCTGCTTAAGGGTTCTAAGGCCTGTTAACAGGAGGAAATGAAAACACAAGACTGGCTGGTGTAGGGCATTAGTAATTCAATATGGCACTTTTTCACCTCCATACTACTGATTCAACATGAAGTTGTTATGCCTCTATCATGATTCAGTGGCCTATACGAAACGTGTCACTAACCTCCTTCTAGTTCCTGGCAGATATCTGTCTGCCTCAAAAAACAAACACTGCATTTGATGCCCTGTTTAACAGTTTCTTCAGAGGCACTGATGACTGCCCTGACACTGCCTTTGTAGTTGTTATATATATTCATTCTCCAAGTTGTTAGCCTTGTACCCTGTGAGAACATTAGACTGGCTTTAAAAATGATAAGATCAGGTAAAGCCACATACTAACTTTGGACAGTGCAAGAAAATCTGCTCAGCAGTAGTGACTCTTGAAGCAAAACCTATATGCTATGACTTTTTTTCCTGCTTCAATGTGATGTTCTTATCCTTCAAAACACCTGTTCTAGTAACTCTCAAAGACTTTGGAGCTTCTCATTACACAGTGAGTCAGTGATCCATCTGGGATTAACACCTGAATTTCTTTGACATAATCACTAAAAATGACAGTATGCAGCCTATGGTAGAAGTACCAACGTTTGTGAAAATTGAGAAACAAACCCCTGAGACTTCATGGGCATCCTGCCGTTGGCTTAATAATGAACCTACATTCGCATTCTGAATTCTGACAAAGCACAGGCCTAAAAACCATGCCAGAAAGTCTCCCGGCGATGTGTATTTATGAGTAATCAGCATCCCAGTTTCATTCAAAAAGATGAAAAGCCTTGTTCCAAAGCCAATTAAAGTCAACCAAAGGACTCCTATTACATTCAATGGGTTTTGGATCAGGTCCCCAAATTCCCTTTGTGGCTGAGATATAAGGCCTGGCATCACTGTATGTGCCTTCAGTTGAGGGATATGTCATCCCATAAAGAAGGTTCATACTAATATAACAAAGTGATGAGTATGTTGAGGAGACTACCCAGAGTTGACATAATAGACTAATGACTAACTCACTTAACTCATGGATACTTGTTTCAGTTCCGTCCTGAGAATGGTCTATAGAGAAGTGTAGTCAGACAGAGGTGGTAAAAAGAATTCTCTCTTTTAACATCCACAGAAAAAAGGGATGATGTGGCTATCGGTTTGGTCATTCCCCAGTATAATCTGTACCATCACAGCCAATGATGGTTCACACACAACCCATTTCCTTACAACACAGGCAAAGCATCACACATTAAGCCAAGCATGACTCAAAACAGCTTCTAATTTCACTTTAAATTCACCTGTAACTATATAGTCATAGTAGATTTGCCAACCTAAATTTAGCTTTAATTAGTAACTCCTAAATAGAGACAAACAGGTGAGTAGTTAATTTAACCTGCTAGCCCTCTGATATTCTAAGGGTATGTCTACACTACACAGTTGTTGCCAAAACTTTTGTCTTTTGCAGGTACTTTAAAAAGCCCCTCCTCCCCCCAAAAAAGACAAAAGGTTTGCCGACGAAAGTGTAAACGCGGCTTTGTCGGCAGAAGCGCTCTCCTGCCAACAAAGCTTATGCCGCTCGTGGGGCTGGAAGCATTTTGTCAGAAGTATTTGGTCGGCAAAAGTGCCAACAAAATACCACAAAAGAGCGTTCCCACACGCTGACTTTTAGCGACAAGGCTGTGTCGACACAGCCAGGTCGCTAAAAGCTGCGTAGTGTAGGGTGGATGGTATAGGGTGTGTAGTGAGAGTGAAGGGAGAAATGCTAGTTGTGACAAACTGAAATGAGACATATATATGATTTTATACAGGGTGTACGTATCAGAGAGACTGAGAAGGAAAGAGGAAAGTACAGAATCATGGATTTAGCAATAAAGTATTCACCAAACAAATTAACAAGCAGTTAAATCCATGGTTTGGTGACATCTGTTAAGAATGACCTTCCTGTTAGGATGGCATATGATTTCTCACCTCATTTTCCCAGGATTATGGTGCTTCTAGCCTGTTATTTGGGAAATAAATTGCGCGCCTTATTTCATATCTGAACTTATTTAAAATTTGTGAGTCCCAGCAAAGCCCCTTTAAAGCTGATTTATTACTCCAGGCTTTCATTCCTGGCACACTCAAAGCTCTATTAAAAAAACAAAACAAAAAACCAACAAGATTGCTTTGCGTGCAGGCAGGTTTGCCTAGGCTCATGCAGCTCTAAAAGCTTTAGACAGGACTATGTTTTCACTTTTTTGCCTAGGTTATGAACCTTGTTTTCATGATTTTTAAAAATATATCTTGCCTGACAGCGTAGCCAACATATGTCACTTGTATTTTAACCTTGAACACAGCTGTATTGTCTACAGGTTGGAGAGAGAGAGAGAGAGAGAGAAATCACACTTGCAACCAGCCAGACCTTTTATTTTTTTGAATTTCCTCAGGGGCTTACATAAAGACATTAGCATTAACTCAGCACTGTGGGGAGTCTCTGCGTGCCTGAATTGTCCCTTAGCTGCAAAACCATAGGAGCCATTCCTCACTTTTGGCCTCAAGCTGGCTCTGGTAGCTGCATGCTATTATGGGTAGAAGCTGAAATGGCATGTTAGATCATGATATTGCCTGGTGTAGCAACTAAAGCTACACATACAGATAGACTTGAGCAAGATTTGATAATGGTGAGAAACCTGCTTTTTTATGACATAATAATTAAGATTGTTTGTGATATGTTTATGATTTAAGTAAATACTCAACTATCCCTTTGCAAAAGATAGTGCTCATATCTTCTTTTTTCTTTTCCTCCTCTCACTTTCTTGCATGGTAATGCTGAGTGCCAAACACAATTATTATTTGTATTCCTTTTTCACAAGGAATTAAGTGCTGTTTTCTGTGTGAACTTTTAGAAAGTTGTTTTAGTTTATTCCCCCAACTTATTCTTTATTTCACGTTATCCCCATGACAAAAATCGTAATAAGAACTGAAAATGGCCACAATGTTGCTCAATTCATACTGTAATCCAAAGGCACACAATCCTTGTTTTACCTTTATCTAGAAGGAGGTAGGTGGGTGTGGGTGTGGGTGAGAGAAATACAAGAACAAAGGGACAGTGAATGCCACATTTCATTTTCAAAGTCATAACTGATAAAAAAGGGAATGCTTTTTCACCCAGTAGGTAATTGGATTGTGGAACTCAATTGTGCTATGGGATGTCACTGAGGCCAAGGATTTAGCGAGACTCAAAGACGGATTGGACATGTATATAGATAACAAGAATATCCAGAGTTCCAACAGTAAATATTAACACAAAGTTCCTGAAGGGATATAAAACCTCACGCTTCAGGATTTAAGCCAATCTCCCCCTATTAGGGTTGGGAGGTGACTTCCTTGGGGAGCAGATTATCCCACATCTGAGCACTGTGGGGTTTCTTGCACTGTCATGTAAAGTAGCTAGTGCTGGCCACTGTTAGAGACAGGATACACTACACTAGATGGACCCCCAGGTCTGATCCAGTATGGAAATTCCTATATTCCTAGGTAAATAATTACATTGAAGTGGATTTGTTGCTGTCAGAGTGCAGGGATGACGTATAGTTTCTATAGTGAAAATTTAAGGGTGTTTCCATATTCTGAAGTAATAACCATATCTTGACTCACTGGTCCAAATTCTCAGCTCCAGGGTCATCAGGAGACAATTTGTCTCAGTAACTGTCCATTATGCAAATCTCTGTGATTTAACTGGCTGACAGCCCTTGTTAGCCAGAGTGCAGGGACTCTCATAATCTCTCCATTGTCATTTGTACATAACCATACACGGAATAAGTAAAAATAACCACTCTGACTACTATAATCTCTTTGTTCTCATTGGCATCTGTTCTAAGTCTCTTCAAGATGCTTGCTAGCAACAAAGCCCTCACCTCACTTCTGTCACATGAGTCAGAAAATCCCACATCTGCATGAAAGAGAAGGGAAAAATGTGACAAGCAAAGAAAATGGGACTGTCGCACAGAAGGAAAAATGTTTTTAAATGAAATCTTTAGACTAGAGCTAGTCCAATTCCCTACTCTCTCCCTTCCCCCCACCCACCCACCCACACACTGGGGAAAATTGAGGTTTCTGCTATCAATGAAAAAACTGAAATATTTCAGATGAAAAAAACAAAAGATTTTGGATGAAATCTTTCCCTTTTCAGCCAAAATCTTTTGGTTTTCAGATTAAATATTTCTACTTTCTTTTTCTCTTCATAGAAATCAGGTATTTTTGATTTAAAAGTTAATCAAACCCCAATTTTCTGTCAAAAACCAGTTTTGATGGAAAATTTTAAATCCATTCCACTTTAGGCTCATTTTCTCCTTCATGCTTTTCTTTTATCTCTCTGAACCCTTGTTTTCCTCACCTCCATTTTGCTAAAAGTGAACTCATTCCTCCAGGTGTGTGGGGGAAATCGGCTTCCTATTAATTCAGTACTAACTATCACATGGGGAAACAAACTCCTTGGACTTCAGCCTCCTCAGTATTTATTCTCTGTGGAAAATCTGGTGTATGATTTCCAAGTTTATTCACCCCCACCCTATACATATTCATAAACAGGAAGCAGATTTAAGCTATTGTTTCAACAACAGCTTCTGTGTATGATTGCGTTATTTACAGATGGGGAGGCCACTCATTAAACCTGGGTGCTTATGTTAAGTTGCCCAGCTCTGCATCTGAAAACTCAAAACTGCACTTAAGTACTTAATGCAGGTGGATATTTGGTTGGTCTGCTGTCAAAATGAGCACCCAAATGCAGAGCTGAATATTTTAATGTGGGGCCAGACCCAAAGACCCTTGAAATCAATGGGATTCTTTCCACTGACTTTAATGGATCTTTGGTTCAGAGCTTTAGGTCTCGCGACATTTATTTGATTTTTTTCCTACTGCATTCTCAGACAAATAGAAACCAAAAGAGTCCAATATTTGTGTGAGGAGAGGGCTGGGTGTAACAGCTGAGCTGTCTGTTAAAGAAACAAGCTCACTCTCAAAACTTGGCAAAACACTGTGCTCTTTGACCTAAATCCCAAGGTTCCCAAGAAGGTGCCTTTTAGTTATTGAAAACAAATTGTGAGGACAGATACCTCAAAACAAAGTCATATTTTTATGTTACCAACAAAGAGTTATGTAGGAGGTGCAGAGAGTGTTTGCTTGTATATGTGAGCCTATATTCTCAAAAGCATAATGGCCACTGAGGGGGAGAACAGTAATTTTCACTATATGGCATTTCCATCATTCCACAGATGCATTAGCTTTCAGGCATCATAAGAGTTGGAGTGAACAGCAAAAATCCATGGGACAGGATTTAAAACTTTATGTACATTTTAGTCTGAGACTCCTCTAAGATTTAGTAGTGACACTCAATTTGAAGATGGCCATGGCCAGTGACAATAAAAAAAATGGGTCTATATTTTATAAGGTGCACCTGCCTTGCTGAAAGGAAAACATGAAACTTCCTGGTGTATGGTGGGAATGTTTTGAAAAACATGGCTGGAGATTCTATATTTCCTCATATCGCACACAACAAATCATAAAGTTCTCATCAGGACTGCAGATGATTTTCACTGTTTACAAGAATAGCTATAATTTTCATTTTGAAACTGGCTGAGGAAACAAAAATCTACACAGGAAATTTAGAGGAGATATTTACTGTGTCTGCAAAGCAAAATAATAATAAGAGTAATCCTGACAAGCTGTTTAATTTATATATTATCATGATTAACAGCATTACATCTGCAGCTATTTGTTCCTGTCCCAGGAAAGGTAATCCAACCCTGGTAAAGAGAGATAATGCATTGCCTTGAACTACAAATTCATTTCAGCATCATAATTGTAATTGATGTATTCTGAACTGTTATCTTGGGAGAAAAGGAATTCAAACATATTTGTACATGAAATCTAAAAATAGGTATAAGAACCTGACTAGAATACTCTAAGAGCTTTCTACACAAATATTCAGTTTGCAGCACTTGGGGGGGGGAGGAGAGGGGGAGGTTTAAATCTACCCAGCAGTGGCCTGCTTAATGCTAACTGTCTATGTGGATCCTGCTGACATGCTAAAAGTTCAATAGTACAGGTTGATCTACCCTACTTTGAAATAGGAGTAGATCAACTAACACTAACAAACTGTTAGCGCACATCAGCATGGGGTAAATTCACACCCCAGCTTGCTGCAAAATAAACATTTGTGTAGACAGGTCCTAAGTAGTATATAATACCCTAATTGGGTCTATAATGGATTTCTTTTCTTGCTGGTATCTTATGACATCTTTTATGTACTGATTTTAAAGGCAGTGTGCTTGGTCACCTAGGACATGTGACTTAGACCACATTTTCCAACTTCAGTATTGGCTCTGTTCTGTTTGATGCCATGAAAGAGAATTTTTGCACTTTCATGGTCTCTTGCATGGAAAAGCTCCTTCAAGTATAAAAATGTCATTCTTGAAGAAAAAACATTAGAGGGGCTTGGTAATTCCTTCTTTAAAGCTTGCACAGTTGTCTCGAGAGGGCATTATTCCCTTGGTCAAAATGTCCCCTGACAAAACTAACATGGACCTGTGGGATGGAAGGTTTTATAAAATAAATGGTTGAATTTCAGTGGGCTTATACTCTGCGGGTAGGATATTTAACCCCCCCCACACACACACACACACTCCATAGGCCTAATTTTTTTCCCAATTGGAACCAATGGGACTTCAATGGGAGCACAGGTAGGACCACTCTGAGCCCTTTTGAAAAACATAATATTAAATATGGTGGGATTTTCAAAACTGCTCATATAGATGGTGGGATTTTGCTTGAGTGAAGGCTGAGGCCCAGAGGCCCAGATGATCTAATTGTTAGTTCTCCATCTTTGTGACAGTGCCCGTATCGAAGCCAATTTCATTTTTTAAGTGAGGTCTCATGAGCCATTATCAAAGAGTGCACTTATATGTGCTTGGTCTCACTTAAAAATAGTTGCATATTTTACATAAAAGCTTTTTAAAATGTATTGGTTGTCTGTGCACCATATTTCCAAGCATTTCCTTCTTCTGTTTGAATATTCTCCTCAAAATAAACATCAGGCTAGTTAGACAGTAGTTTTTTTCTGATTCTTCGTTTATATGCAAACGTTATTTGCCTTTCCTTAAGAATCAAGTGTCTCGCCTGGAGTTATTGAAAATTATTTTTTAAGATTTTCAAGATTTCTTCTGCTCATTTTCCACTTAAACAAATCTTGTGTTAATCTGCTAATTTAGCATTTGTTTTGTAAAATTCTCAAACATAAATTCTCTTTGTTTACCCTTTCCTCTCTTATTCTTCAGTTTTGTTGCCAGTTACTTCCTTGCTTCCTGCACAACCCATTCTGATTTGATTTCCTTGCCATCATTGACCAGTTGCCATCATTGCAGAGAGAGTGAGCTGGGCCCTACCTACCAAATTCATGATCCATTTTGGTCAATATCATGGTCATAGGATTTTTTTTAAAATAGTAAATTTCATTATTTCAACTATTTAAATCTGAATTTTCACAGTGTTGTAATTGTAGGGATCCTGACCCCAAAAAGGAGCTGTGGGTGGTCACAAGGTTACTGTAGGGGAAGTTGCGGTACTGCTACCCTTACTTCTGTGCTGCTGCTGGTGTCAGCGCTGCCTTCAGAGCTGGGCAGCTGGAGAGCGGCAGCTGTTGGCCAGGAGCCCAGCTGTGAAGGCAGAGTTGCCACCAGCAGCAGCGCAGAAGGATGGCCTGGTATAGTATTGCCACCCTTACTTCTGTGCTGCTGCCTGCAGAGCTGGGCCCTCAGTCAGCAGCTGCCACTCTCTGGCCACCCAGCTCTGAAGGCAGCAGTGCAGAAGTAAGGTGGCAATACCACAACCCCTCTACAATTCCCTTTTGGATCAGGACCCTCAATTTCAGAAACGCTGATCTTCCCCCGTGAAATCTGTATAGTATAGGGTAAAAGCACACAAAAGACCAGATTTCATGGTCTGACACACATTTTTCATGGTCATGAGTTTGGTAGGGGCCTACATATAGCTGATAACTTCTTCAGCTATTTTGCAATCTTCATTTGCTTGCTCATCACGACATTCACCTTATCTCATTTTGGTATGCTCCTACTTTGCTTTACATTTTTCTATTTGTCTGCATGTATTTATAAATTCTCATGCGTACCATTATTTTGTTTCCTTTTTATTCCCTCATTTCGTATCTTACTTGCATGATCTGTTTCTATCATTCCCAGGTCTTTTCCATTCCTGTAAAGTACAATGATTTCATATGTTCCAGTTCTTTCAAGTCTGCTTTAAGCTGCATGATTTTTTTTTTAAATTATCAATCTTGTATTTTTAAGTTGTAGAATTTTCCTTGACACCCCTCAAACTCTAACATGTGGTTTGCTTTTGATATGTCTCCCTTTTTAAAATATCTCTAAAAAACATTCCCCACTTTCACCTCTTAGCTTCCTAGTACATCTACCCCCATGATATTTCCCATGGCTTTGAAGTACAGATGCTTGATAGTTCTACCCCTATATAATATTCTCACACAATTTATTCATCATCACTGGAGTCTACGTTTCTCTGAACTGTTTTGTGGAAATGATTCTTGTCTATGGGCACTTTTTTTCCCTCTCCCACAAAGGATGATGTATTAAAAGAGACTTTCACCCTATAAAGCAACCCTTTTCCCATAACATGAGCCCAAGCTAGACTAGGGAGGAAAACATCAAGACTCATCTCCCAGAAATTGTGGGACACCTCCCTGAGCTAATGCAAAAGGGAAGATGGTCTTCCCTTGAAACCTATTCATGACCTTCAGATTAAGAAACCTTTGCATCAAGAGTATTAGTGGCCTTATCTACACTTGCAGCAGTGCATAGGGTACTCGTAGCAACTCACCAGAGTGAAAAGCAGGCTACATGCACACTGCTGTCTGTAGCTACACTGGCAGTGAAAGGCTCTCGCAAGGGGGAGGCAGCACCCAGCTGCCAGAGCTTTACACTGCAGGAAGGAAAAACTCTGGCAGGGGAGAGGCAGTGGTGAACAGTTCCAGCAGCTCCCCACCATGGGGAACTACACTGCTAAAAATAGCAGTGTAGGCAGGCGAGGTACTGCTTGGCCATGTGGAGAGCTCTGTAAGGTATATACCCTAAGGTCTTGGCATGTCTTTACTCACTTAAGCAGTGCTTCACCCGCTACGCTGCTATTTATACCAGTGTTGAGGGGAGGGGGGAGAGGGAGGTGCAGTGTATGTATTCTACACACTGCCATAATTGTAGACAGCCTGTGTAAATACCAGAAGTATATCTGTCTGCATAAAAGACTTCTGCACTTCTATGCTTAATGTAGTTATCCTCTGAAAAGCTAGAGGTTGCTCCTGCAGCCTTTATATGTGATTGTCCTCAGCGGATTTCTGACTACCCTGTCCTATTAAGAAATTTAGCTCCTGTTAATTACTTGTTTGTGAACCAATCTTGATCCTCTTCTAATGCATCTATTAATTGTATGTGTTTAGGCCTCCATCCAGAAAAGCACTTAACCACATATTTATCTTTAAGCACATGGTATGAGAAATGTCTGTTGCTGGAGTCCCTCAGAAAGCAGGTAAAAGAGCTGCAGGAGGAGATAGCTCATCTGTGTAGCATCTGGGAGCATGAGGACTTAATCAATAGGATGCATATGGAAACAACCGGTATGGAGGATGCTGGCCGACTGCAGCTGACTACAGTGGTACCAGACAAGGAAGGAGAACCAGCTGCTCTGTGGGGAGGAGACTGGCTGCTGACTGCCTTGGGCAGTAGACAATGCTCCATCTACCCACCCAGGTTCAAGAACCCATGGTCAAGAACCTGGGCTCCAGCCTGAGCCCAAATGTCTAAATTGCTATTTTATAGCCCTGCAAACCCGAGTCTGCAGACATGGGCCAGCTGCAGGTGTTTTATTGCAGTATATAAAGATCCTTTGAAACCAAGCATTGCTGTTGGAAGAATGTTACAGATGCTATAGGAGAAGCAAACAGGATGCTAAAAGCTCCCAGTCAAGTATTGATCTAAGTTAGAGATTATTTTACTTTTCATTTCTTGTGAACCTTTCTTTGTTTTAATACAGTCCAAGCAGGTTTTAAGGACATTCAAGTGGGTAAGTGCAATTTTGCAGCACAAAACGAAAGTTAGTCCAAACCAAAATAGTTTTCAAGAAGAGATGCTTTCATTTTCTTTCCTTCTAATGGGTGACTTTAAACTCCAAAACTGCAGTGAAAAGGTGCTCTTTAATGTAGCCATCCAGTTAAAAAACATACAAACCTCTATATAGAATACTAATGGCTGAATCCAGTAGGCACCCATCAATATTTCATTTAATAAACTGGCATGCCAGTCACATTTATTCTAAAGTTCAGGTTTAATTAAAAGATAAGACTAGGGAAGCAGCTTGCCTAGAGGATAAGAGTGTTGAATTCTTTGTTTATGATGACAACGCAGGCGCTTTTATTTTTTAACTAATCTCAACTTACTGTCAAATCAAGAGGCTATTTTTAGTATTTAATGAATTACCCAAGCTCGGCTCATGCTTCCTCATAAGAAGCTCGGATTCTGAAACATTAACAACGCCCACAGTGTGGAGATTAAGAGCCATCTTCTTTACCTTCATACTGTACAAACTTTACCTCAAAACTTAAAATTAAACTCTTGGGACATGAAGATGATGTAGGCCAGGCGCAGAATCTCATGCATATGCACAAGGTGTGGGTCTGGCCATAACGATAGGAGGAGAAGTGACACTCAACCCATATTTATCAAACTCATGTATAAGGAACAAATCTGTTTTAGGAGTTTCTGATACATGTCAGAACTACAGATGCTCCTGAAGCAAGCTCCTGAGAGGTGCTCAGCACGCTTACCTCCCATTAGCCTCAGTACAGGAGGGTGCTTGGTTTCTTATTCTAGGTGCTCATTCCCTACAGGATTGTATTCCCAAGTGCTGGATCTGTATAAACTGGAGAAAGTTCAGCTCTGTCTGGATCACAATTCCACATCTGGCCCCTAACTCTATTCTGGTCTGAACCAGAATCCCAGATCCAAATACTCTTGTACGCTGTTGTTAAACCCCTCCCTTGGTTCTTTATGAGTCCCATCTTGTCACTCTTCCTTTGCAGCATCAATGTGAGGTGGCTGAGGGAGGCAGTGAAATACTGTGTTATGGTATCATCTATATGGGGACGGCTTCAGCACTCGCTCACCTTTTCATTGGACCAGAGTGGTATCTCCCAGTCTCTAAACAAGTGTGGTGCCCATGTGAGTGCTTGTTGGCTCAGGATCGATTGAGTTTGGACTGAACCGATGATATTTGGGAGAAGATGGCCAAGGTGCTATCTTCCTTCTCACTCCTCTTGCTACCCCGGCTTTCAACCTGGTGAGGCTAGGCTGGCAATTCCACAATTGCCCCTGAAGTTAGCAACAGTACTGAGACACTGCACCCCATATTCTCCAGTGATAATTATGCCATAATCATATAATATGATGCATTTTGTACAAAATGGGTCATGTAAGGTGTCATTGGAAAAGTTATGATTTGCTGAATATGATTATCCTATTTGTATGCATGTATCATTTATGTATCTGAAGTTATGAATATTGACTGCTATGCAGGAGCTGGTAGCCATGCAGAAAAAGGAGCAGTACCGCAAACGCCACCCCCCTCCCCCCAGCCCTTGTCCCCAAACTCTTTCCGTTGTGCCCCACTGTCACCTCCAACCCACTTTCCCCAACTTCCGTGTTCTTCACGCCACCCGCTACCTCCAACACCAGTATCTTCACCACCCAGCCCTGAAAACCACGACCCTTACCCTCTGCACTCAACCCTCATCACCATGCAGTATAGCTGTCCTGAAGTGCAGCACTCACTGCACAGCACACCAGACAGGACATACGCGAATCTGTGATTGTACTATTCCCCTCTCCACCCCCTTGTTTCTTTTCAATAAATGGATTGTTTGGCTTTGAAAACATTCTTTATTACTGCATAAAGTAAAAGACTCCTTAGCCCAGGAAATAAACAGGCACTGCAAGTCTGCTTGTCTGCTAAGCAGACATTGATTCCTAAAGATTGGAACTACTGCACTTCACTCCCATGCAGGGCACCAAATATCACTGCTGGTTTTCAGCCTCAAATTGCTCCCTCAAGGCATCCCTAATCCTTGCAGTCCCGCGCTGGGCCCCTGTAATAGCCCTGCTCTCTGGCTGTGCAAATTCAGCCTGCAGGTGTTGAACCTTGGAGGTCCATGCCTGAGTGAAGCTTTCACCCTTCCCTTCACAAATATTATGGAGGACACAGCACGTGGATATAACCACAGGGATACTGTTTTCGGCCAAGTCCAGCTTCCCATACAGAGATCGCCAGCGGCCCTTTAAGCGGCCAAAGGCACACTCCAGAGTCATTCAGCACCGGCTCAGCCTATAGTTGAACCGTTCCTTGCTGCTGTCAAGGCTCCCTGTGTAGGGTTTCATGAGCCACGGCATTAATGGGTAAGCGGGATCTCCAAGGATCACAATGGGCATTTCAACTTCCCCTACCGTGATCTTCCGCTCTGGGAAAAAAGTCCTGGCCTGCATCTTCCTGAACAGCCAAGTGTTCCGAAAGATGCGTGCATCATGCGCCTTTCCGGGCCAGCCTGTGTTAATGTCAATGAAATGCCCACGGTGATCCACAAGCGCCTGGAGAACCATAGAGAAATACCCCTTCTGATTAACATACTCGGATCCTAGGTGGGGTGGTGCCAGAATAGGAATGTGCGTCCCATCTATCGCCCCTCCACAGTTAGGGAACCCCATTTGTGCAAAGCCATCCACTATTTCCTGCACATTACCCAGAGTCACGGTTCTTCTGAGTAGGATGCGATTAATGGCTTTGCAAACTTGCATCAACACGATTCCAACGGTCGACTTTCCCACTCCAAACTGGTTTGCGACCGACCGGTTGCTGTCTGGAGTTGCCAGCTTCCAGATTGCAGTAGCCACCCGCTTCTCCACTGGCAGGGCAGCTCTCAATCTCGTGTCCTTGCGCCGCAGGGTGGGGGCAAGCGCCTCACACTGTCCCATGAAAGTGGCTTTTCTCATCCGAAAGTTCTGCAGCCACTGCTCGTCATCCCAGACTTCCATGACAACGTGATCCCACCACTCGGTGCTTGTTTCCCCGAGCCCAAAAGCTGCGTTCCATGGTGCTGAGCACGTCTGTGAATGCCACAAGCAATTTCGTGTCGTACGCATTACGCGGCTCGATAGCATCGTCGGACTCCTCACCCTCACTCTCACTGTCACTTTGGATCTTAAGGAATAGTTCGACAGCCAAACGTGACGTGCTGGTGAGACTCGTCAACATACGCCTCAGCACTTCGGACTCCATTTCCCGCAGACAGATCGCGCTGCACAGAAACCATTGAAAGATGGTGCCAAAGGTGGATGGAAACAAAGGGATTTCTGGGATGCGAAGCGATGCATCACGGGGCATTGGGACAGGACCCAGAATCCCCCACACCCACGCCCCCTTCCCTCAACCCACGGCGCCAGAATGGGAAAAAGGTGCTCTGTGGGATAGCTGCCCATAATGCACCGCTTCCAATAGCGCTGCAATTGCCGCAAATGTGGCCACAACAGTGCGCTGGGCAGCTGTCAGTGTGGACAGACTGCAGCGCTTTCCCTACTCAGCTGCACGAAGTCAGGTTTAACTCACAGCGCTGTACATCTGCAAGTGTAGCCAAGGCCAAAGACTTGGAATGGGGGGGGGATCCCAAGCTGCAAAGCAAACACAGCTTGTGCCTTGAGAATCTGCAAGCCTGCTTGTATCATCCATCAGGGTGATAAACTGCTAATTCATATCCAATCTATCTAGTGCCTTAAGTTTGGTTTGCATTTTTGTTTATTTGCTAGGTAATCTGCTTTGAGCTGTTTGCTATCCCTTAAAAATCTTTCTGTAGTTAAACTTATTTTATGTTTTAATCTAAACCAGTAAGGTTGGAGTGAAGTGCTTGGGAATCTTAACTCAAGAGGCTGTTGCATTTCCTCTCCACAGTGAGGGAGGGGTGAACTCTGAGCTTATGCTGTACAGTTCCCTGTGCAATGCAAGATGGTATAATTTTGGGTGTATACTCCAGAGGGGGGTGGGGGTGCATGCCTAAGGAGCTGGGAAATTGGCTGGTGTCTGTTATTTGCACTCAGGTAGCCCAGTTTGGGTGAGTGGCAGCACCTACTGTCATGTTGGGTGATAACAGTGCATGGGTGAGGCTGCCCCCCAGCACTGACAACCCATCACAAGTACTAAAGGATATTTTGGCCACCTTTGCTTAACAAGGAGTTTACAACTTTTTCTTTTGAACATGCCCTCAAGTGGCCTAGCCATAGCTGTGTCACTTCCACATAAGCTCACTACGACATGCTCGAAGGAGGGCTACAGTTCAAACTACAATGGTTAATACTTGTGGCAATAGTAGTGGGCATAGAACATGGGTGGCTAGTTAGGGCTTAGTTGTACAGAGTAGCTACAGCTCATACCTGATATCAAGCTGTCACTATTGGCAAGCTGTCATTTCAGAGTATTTTATTGTTTATTCCAATCCCCACAAGACATAAGTGATTTTTCAAATACAATTATCTAGAACAAGATCAAGGCCATATCTTCAGTAGCTAGAAATCAGCTTTGTTTCATTTAACTCAATGGGCTATGTCAATTTATATCACTTGAAGATCTGACCCCTAATAATGGGATACTGAACATCTGTGAGGAAACTACATCTTCAAGGTATCCTGGCCATTCCCTGTGAATTGCTGCAGGCACTGAAGAAGCATCAGCCGTTAAAGAGGGACAGTTCTTAAACATAGTTCACTTCTTCACAACTGCCTTCCCCTAGGCAAAATAAATTCATTAATGGAAAAACCACTAACTAGAAAGTTAATGGATAGTAGCCCTAGTAGTAAGGATCTCTACAAGAGAGGCAGACAGCAGTGATCATACCCCATTTCCTCTACCATTTATCAAGTGAGCAACTCGGTAGCTATGGGCTGCATTGTGCCTTCACTTGTTAAGCAGAAGTTCCTCTGGACCTCAAAGTGGAGTAGTTCTTAAGAACTGATAGTGTGATGGGGGGGGGGGGGTCCCTTAATGTATTTGTGCTGAATTTTAATGAACTCCCCAGGGGAGATTTGTACAATACAAAGCTGATACAAATGAATAGACCACTGAATTTGTCCACACCTTGTTTGAAGTGTTGGCCTCTTTCCTTTGTCTGGAGAAAGCCTGTTAAGCAACTCTTGACATGGCTGGTTTAAATACCTTTTAGTTATAATTCCATCACATTTGCATAATCCTTTAGTTGACTGCACAGACATGCCAGAATATTAATGATCAGTGAATGATTAATTTTCCCAATGACATCTTTTAGATACAGATAACAGTAGTGAGCTGGGGTACATTGAGCTGGTCAGGCCACTGAAACTTACAGCTAGATACCAGAGAACCCCTTGCCTTCTGGCATAGGGAAGCTTAATGCCACAAGTAGTATGTATAGGGACCAATCAAGGATTGGGATCCATTGTGCTAATCACTGCTCCCAAAGAGCTGGAAGTCTAGGATTATGATAAAATACAGAGGAATAGAGAAATGGGGGATCATCAGGGTGAAAGGATGAGATGACAGAAAAACAAAAGTTTTGCTGTCTATGGCAACAGGGCTGGCAATAGAGGTTTTTCTGGCCACGACAAAACTTTTTCAGTACCCCTCATGGAGCAGCCAAGCAAAGGACCAAGGGGACCCTGGAAGTGGTGGCATATGGAGGATTTTTCATTTTGCCATCACACCAGTGGGACTCTCCTTTTGTTGCACCAGAAAACAAAAATGTTGCAGGGGAGCCAGGGGAGGGTTGTGGGGGGAGAGCCCATACCATATATACACCTATAGCTTTTCATTGGTGAACATCTGTCTCCTAGCCCTTTAGCTTATAGTTCCAGGTGCACTACAAATCAGCTAGCAGAGAGCTGCAGTGCACCTTTCCATACCCAGGGCCGGCTCTAGGTTTTTTGCTACCCCAAGCAAAACATTTTTGGCTGCCCCCCCGGCGCTTTTTTTTTGGCTTTTACACATGTTTGCACTTTGCAGTTTTGTTTTGACTGTTTAAAAAAAAAAAAAAAATGAACAGAGAATTTGTAGTTAGTGAAATAAAACAATTTCATACTAGTGTAATTTTAATATTTAATTTTAACAAAAACACAATTTGAGTTCAATTATACACTGTAATGAAAAATGTTAGTGTCTTCCAGTTTCTCATGAATTAAAAGAATTTATAAGAACTGATTTTTTCTGGTTTTTATACTTGCGTAGTCTTTTAATAAGTCTAAATTTTTTGCAATAGTACTTTCAATTGAAATTAATGCCAGTCCTGACATGATTTTGAGACATGGTGGACCTCAAATAATTTAGTAATTTCAGTTTTGAGAAACTGCACTCACCAGAAGCCACTGATACTGGTAATGTTAAAAAAATGCGTAATGGTATAGCAGTGTTTGGAGTGAAAAAAATCATTTCTTGCTATAAATTCTAATACTTTTAAAGGAGAAGTTTTAGGACTTATTAGCTCAGATAAAGCTATTAATTCATCATACAATTCTACTGCATCAGTGTCAGCAGCGTTATCAGTACTGAGCGTTAATGTAGGTCTTGGCACTGCTTCATGAGGTCTTCTTTGGAAGACTGATTTTTAATATTTCCAATATCATAAAAATTCGAAAGTTTCACAATGACCAGGCAACTGACAAAAATCTTTCTTCAAATGGAAGTTATAGCTACATCCAAAATACAATAGAAACATTCAACTTTAAACCTTTTGTTTGGCTTGAGAATAGGATCATGAGCCTCATAACAAAACTGTCTTGTTTTTTTCCCCCCTGAGGACGAATGAATTTGAGGTGCAAACGTTGATTCAAAATCAAGATCCTCTGCTATTGTTGCTTCTTTGACAGTTTCTTCAAATCCTTCATCTGAACGGTATTTTTTTTAATATTCCAGTGTTTTATTCAAAATCATCTTTGCCTCGGATATGTCTATGGTTATGTTCTGCATAACTTTGCTGGTCAAATTAATTTGATTTAGAATATTGTGCCAAATAACCGTGCAACATGAAAATTGAAACTACATCATTTTGAGCCAATGTTTCAGCTTCATGTCGAAATGAAGGATCATACGACAAGTCCTGGCTTATTTCGACTAGTACATCATAAATCTCTCCTGATGAATATTGGAATGGTCTAATAGATTCTATCCTGCTTTCCCATCTAGTTTGACTCAGAGGTTTAAGTGTGAGGTTTTGTTCAAGATGCTTCTTCAAGACTGCCCAACGGTGTGTGGAAGCACTAAAAAAAAAGTTGTAAATTGCTTGCACTGTGGTAAAATATGAAATGGCATCTTTAGATGATTTGGTGGCATCACTGACAACCAGATTGAGCGAATGCGCATGGCAAGGAATGAAAAAAGCTAGATTGTTTAAATTCAATATTCTTTGCTGTACACCTGCATGTCGTCCTCGCATGTTTGAGCCGTTATCGTACCCTTGGCTGTGCATATTTTCTAAAGGTATTCCATAGTGTTCCAATCTCTGCAGAATTACATCTGTGAGGGCTTTCCCAGTAGTTTCATTCATTGGTATAAATTCTACAAAGTGTTCACAAATTTTCACTTCTGCATTTTCATCAATTTTCAGAAATCGTAAAACTATTGACATTTGCTCGGTTTTGCTCAGATCTTGAATACAATCAACTATAATTGAGTAATATTTGGCATGTTTCAAATTCCATAAAATTTCATTATGCACTCCATTAGAAATTAATTCTATTATCTCATTTTGTGTATTTTTACCCAAATAATGGGTGTGAATCTCTCCATCTTTCACTCTTCGTACATGCTCAGCCATAACATTATCAAATTTTGCCAATAACTCAACCAATTTTAAGAAATTTCCATTGTTATTCTCATATAAAATATCCGAGGCTCCATGGAATGCGAGGCACTGTTTGGCTAGGAAATTAATGATTGCCAGTAAACGTTCCAACACTGCTTGCCAACGTAGAATTTCTGAATTTAGTTGACATTGCTGTACCGCATCGATTGTTGTACCAATACGTAATCTGTTTGACAGCTCAATCCAATTTGTCAATGAGCATAAATGATTTTGATGTTTCATGTTCTTTCAAATGCTGATGCAAATTTCGCCAGTCATTAAAACCTGCAGTTGCCAGAAAAATGTCTGAGTTACAGAACAGTTTGCAGCAAAAACAAAAAACCTACATCTTTGGTCTGTGAATACACTAACCACGATCTATTATTTGTTCCCCGTTTTTCATTTTTTTCTTCATACTGGATGTCATAAATCGACGATTTGACTCATTAAATGGATATTCAAATGTAGGATCTAGTTTTGAAGGACCTTTTTTCCACAATAATAATTCACATTGTATCAGTAATTATTGTCGGCCATGTACTTGGATCCGATCCTATGTCAGTCTCTCCACCTTCCAATAATTGTTCTTCAGTTTTAGATTTGGATAACAGTTCTACATTTCTGGACTCTTCAGCTAAAGTAGTAAATCTTTGGATGGATTGTGATTGTTCGTCTTTATCAGTTAGTGAAGATAATCTTTGGTCAGATTGTTGTTCATCTTTATCAGTTGATAAAGGTAATCTTTGGTTCAATCGGTCTTCATCAGTTGATGAATAATCACCTTCAATGCATTGCTTAGAGCTTTCTCCTTGATTGTTTACTTTTTTAAACTACTTTTTTGAAGTAGGAGATAGAATTAGAAAAAACTTTTTGCTGTTTCTCTCTTTGTTGCCGGTAAGCAGCACCAGAGAGTTGTTTTTGTCCTGGCATTTTAGCCCTATAACCACTGGCACCGACGCGAAATGGAAATTAGCGCAAATGGCGCCGATAGGGCAGCACAGTACACACAAGTAATCATGATTTGAGTGACCGTGTCACAACATGACATGATATTTTTCACGTCACACTCCTATTGCACTACTGTACTTGCCGTAGATAAGGCACTAGTCATTGGGGCGAGAGAGCTCCCCACGAGCTCAAATACACACTTGACCCAGCCCTGCTGGCGTTTTCCCAGTGCTGAGGCCGCCCAGCTGGGAGCCTGTGGGGCATGCAATGGAGAGAGCTCTGTGGCTGGAGGAGCCAAGGAAGAGGTGCTGAGCTTGCTGGACAAATGCTGCCCCTCTCTGCCAGGTCACTCGCCCCCTGCAGGGGAGGGGAGGCAGAAGGAGACTCCAGGCACTGGAGTGCTGTGAGGGGCTGGGGAGGGAGGCAGCAGCCTCTGGGGCTCCAGCAGGCAGAAGCTCCCCAGGGGTCCTGGGGACCCTCCTGCCTGGCCCGACTCTTACCTTGCTGCAGATCTGGCCTGAGGTGGGTCACCGCCGCTCCCAGGGCCAGGGGTTGGGGCTGCTGGATCCCAGCCCTGCTCATCCTTGGGCTTCACCTTGGCCCTGGCATGAGCTGGGCTCAGCCCGGGTTGCTGCTCTGCTCCCCTTCCCTGGCAGGAGGCGGCGCAGAGAGGAGGAGGCGGTGGCAGCAGAGGCGGGGACAAGCTGAGGAGGAGCAGACCGCCCGAGCGCCATGTTCCCCCATCCTCTGCAGCTGGGGCAGGGCTGCACTACTAGCTCCTGCTGCTCTCCCGCTGTCAGCGCCCACCCCCCAGGCAGAGCCAATAGCACGGTCCTGCCGCAGCTTCAGAGGACGGGCCGCTCCTTGGCTTGTTCACGCCGCTCTCCTGCGGGCAGCGGCCACTTCCCCTCCCCCCCCCAGGCAGGAGCTGGTAGCTCAGCATTTTGCCACCCCATACATTTTGCCGCCCTAGGCACCAGCTTGTTTAGCTGGTGCCTAGAGCTGCCCCTGTCCATACCTGCTTTTCCTTCTCTGGCTCAGCATCGCCTCCTCACAATTTGCCTCCCCTCCTCTCTTCCCCACCCAGGGCTGCTGCTTTACTCACCTGCTCCCTAGTGCATTGAGTAGAATCATCCAGACTGCAGCAACCATCATGACAACCTTAGTGCCTATGCCTCCCCAGCGCTCGCTTCCCCATTGGAGATGCTGTGCAGCTGCATGGGCACACTGAGGGAGCAGACCACACACAGGTGATGCAAAGAGTGGGGGAGGGGGCTCATAACCCTCCCCCATATAGCTGTATAAAGGTGGTCACAACCTGACCTTACCTGCCATGCTGCTCCTCTATTCTACACAGCACCCGGTGCAGCTTCTAATGTATGCCAACCAGCCAGCTTCTCCTGATCATGGACTGTCCACCAACCACAGCTGTTCCCTTATCCATTTCCCTCTGCAAAATGGGCCCTCAGTAGGACCCATGGTTCTAGTTTCATGGTCATTTTAGTTTATATGGCCCTGTAGCCACTATAGATGAAAGTGGTTTATAGTTCCTGGTTGTCTGCTTTGTACACTGATCCATTTGGGGTTTGGGTCTACATAATCTAACTACTCCATATGCAGCAGATAGACATTGTAAGTCAAATCATGTTAAAGAAAGAAAAAAAAAAAAAAAGATTTTTGAACCTCTAGGGTAATGCAAGTCCTGTGCTTCTCAGGACTCCTTTTCAACAACAGAAGATTATGTTGGTTTTGGCTCATATATATATATACACGCATGATTCATGTACTTTGCAAGAATTTATTAGTCATTAGACCTTGCCCTTTCTGAGGCACTGGAGTTCCTGCTGCCTTTAATTATATGGAAGGATCATGGCCAGTCAACAGAAGCTGGACGCAGCCTACACAAAAGTTAGGCCAGCAAAATGAAGTTGGCATAGTCCTGGACTGGATAAATCAAGACACCATGTTGACTGGTGCCAGCAGGGCCATTGAAGTGGAAAGTACAGCACTTCTCTGACAACAAGCACCATTAAAAAAAAAAAAAAAAAAAAACACTTTCCTGGAGGGCTTTTTTCCCCGACACACACACAGGCTGCGACAGCTCGATCGATCGGCTATGGCACACAGTGGTGAAAGCAGCCATCCAGAGGGACTGCAATATCAACTTCAGGGGCTGTGATAGACAGTTAATATTCCACTCCTCAAGGCATAAAGGCCCAATGTGTGATTGCATTTTTTTTAAAGATTTTTTGTAGATGCCACAATTGCCAAGCAAACACCAATGCAATTTTTGTTCTCCCTGCTGTGCCCAGTCAAATTATTAATCTTTCTGTCATGTTTAATTCCTGACCCTGAATTTAATTCTATTTCAACAACTGATCCCTCTATTAGCCTTGCTGCACTTGAATTCTGCTGCTACCTTAGCTGTGCCCTGCTGAGAATGACTAGGAAAAGCTCTTAACTGTATTGACTCAGTTTTAATTTAAAAATACTGTTCTGGAAGATCAGATGTTCCAACACAAAAGTGGCGGAGAGACTTTCCTGATGTAGTGAGAGGTGTCAAACTTCCATGTAGCCTGTGGGACTTGAATGCAAGAAAGTCAAAGCCTTTCCTGTACTAATGAAAGCCTTTTGGAAATGCCCTGTACTTCCCAGGAATGTAGGAGATTAAAATTTGAGCAAGGAGCCAAAAAAAAAAAAAAAAGTAAAATGCAGATGACCTTTACAAAGGAAAAACAGAGTGACCAAGCTTGTGGCTTAAAGGTAGCCACTCTTGTATATAGCACTATTGGGAAGTTATGGAGAGAGATATTCATAGAATTTATTAAAAGGGACAATTTTCTTAAGTGAACACATTTTAACAATAGTTTCTTTATGAGGTTAGATAAAAGAGAATCCTTATGTAGATAAATGCCCATAACAATATTAAATGGGATCCTGTTAACATGAGCCTCAGTTGTCTGGAAGAGATACAAACACAATGATTTTTTTTCCAGGGGAAAACATAGTCATTTTTAATCTCTAAAATAGTGTCTGTGTATAACAAACTTGATCTCACAGTTGGACTCATTGGTATCAATATCCCTCATCTTTATACATGGATGGATATGAAAAATAATCTTTACAACATTTTTTAAATGCTCAAAAGCACTCCTTAAGCAAGCAGCAAATGTAAGACAGCTACAAGGATTTTTTTTTTTAAAAGGAACAGTTAAAACTATGGAACTCATTGCAACAAGATATCATTGAGAACAAGAGAAGAAGTTACTGTTAGGGACCAGGAGGTAGGTGGTCTGGCCTAGTAGTGAGAGCAGAAGTCAGGTCTAGTGAGCAGAGCAGTCATCCAGGTTGGGGAATGAAGCCAAGCATCAGCACCAAAGTTTGCTTCCAGTTACCAGAGTCAGGGGTCAAGCGTGAGTCATAAACAAGAATTGAAGCCGATGGCCAGCATTGAGGTTAGAGATCAAATGCCAAAGCCAAGGGTCAAGTCAGAGGCCAGGGTCAGAGCCAGGACTGGTAACTGATGATTGGAGGCAAGGTGTAAGGACAAGAGGCAAAAACCAAATAAGGAGCAGGAGCATGTTGTGAACAGGAGCAAAGGCAGGCATGCGGCTGGTGCCCGGAGCAGAGCAAGACTCAGGTTGGGTGCAGGAGACAGGCACAAGCAGGCTCCCATGCATGCACTAGACAAACTTCCGATGCCGCCTTCTGGCTTAAATAGTGAGGTTGGACCTATTGGAGGTGGGTGATCCACCAGTCAGGAAGTGGGGCCTTAGCTGAGATTATAGTCCTACTAGCTTCTCAGCCCACCAGGTCTTAACAGACATTGGGTGGAGGTAAGGATGTAGTGGCTGTCGGGGGGGTGCCCAGGCCCAGATTCAAGACCTGAGACATCAGCTACCTGAAGAGCTCTGTGCAGCTTGAAAGCTTGTCTCCCTCACCAATAGAAATTGGTTCAATAAAATATTACCTCATTCACCTTGTCTCTAATACCCTGGGACCAACACTGTGTACAAAATACATTAGCCATTTATATGGATAATACAAATGTCTACAGTTTCATTAAATAAGATGGGGGAAATTAGAAGGACCATAAATTCATGTTTCAGCCATAAGCTTCCTCTATGGAATTCTCTGCCCTTAATGGTCTATTATTGTTGGGTTTGTTTTTTATGCATCTTCTGCTAAATACCTGCTACTGACAACTGTCAGAAACAGGATACTGGACTAGAGAGAACACTAGTCAATCCAGTCTGATATGACAATCCATAGATTCTTATAGAAATATGGCAAGGACAATTATGTATTTCATTGCTTTGTATACAAGGGCTTGTCTACACATGGAGTTATTCAGGAATAGCTACTCAGCTACTTAAAATCTCTATGGATAGACACCCTAATTCTGGATAAGTGCATCCATACGTGCAGTTATTGAGAATAGCTAATGCTCTTTGAATTTACACCCTAATTCAAATTAACTTTCAAATGTGAACAAGCCCTTAGGCACCAATCACAAATATCCTAGATGTGCTTGTAATTACCTCCCTGTATTGAGGTTTTGTTTCACTATAAATTTTAAAAGGGAAGGCATGTGTGTTCTAATGGTTTGTCCCTAGATTTATGCAAAAATATGGAAATGTATGCAAACCTGCAATCCTCTGCTTTTTAGTGGGTTGGCAGACAAAGTACTCAGTGGTATGATGTAAAGGAGCATTGTCTCTAATGAGAGAGAAAGAGCTGGCTAGTGCCATGTAGTACTGATGTAAAGTCAGCACGTTTGTTATCTATTGATTCCAGAGAGCCCTGTAATTCAGCCATCTTTTTTTCTATTCCAGTGTTTGAATACATAGGGAAAGTGGGTTGTTAGGTTTTTATGTTTCTACAGTGTTTTTATGCTTGCAAAATGATAGGCAAAGGTATCTCTAATGTCCAGAGTGCTTGTAATCCCTGGTTTGTGAACAAGTAGGTGACTGAATGTTCTTAAGATTAGTGTTTTGCTGTGACCTTATCCTTGCCAAAAAAGATAAAATAAAAATAAACCCTGTTTGCCAATAGATACCCAAAGATCTGAGTCTCCCCTCCCTGTGTCTAGACTGCTGTGATTGTCCCACCTTTTCCTGTGATCCATCTTCATCCAGATGATAGAATACATGAAATATAAACTCACAGGTTTCCTTTGTTTTTGACTGTAACAATAAAAGTCAGACCCTTATTTTAAATTCCCAACTCCCTCCTGATTTAGTAGCCAAACTCTTTGACAGAGAGATTGAGCTAGAAAGACTTCTATAAGGCCCAGATTGTGAGTGGTCCCTGCGCAAGGACAGAGATGCACAAGATGCTACCCTCTTTCTCATGGCTGTCCAGGGTGTGCTCACAGCAGCATTTCCTGTACATCATGTGATACAAACTAAGCATGGATTGGGGCAAGGGAAGGCAGGATCACAGCCCTGAGCCCCCTCTGCACCTGTTTTCAGAACCCTAGCTGATACACTGCACAGAGTGATCTGCTTGGTCCTATTAGATGATTTTGCTAGCATAAAGGAGAACTATTTTATGGAGAACAGACTATTACAATTCTCCCTGTATGATTTGCCTGATCAAATACTATACTGTTGAACTGCTGATGTAACCTGGTCCAGCACGCCTCATATGATTATGAATCCTGGCATACTTTTAACATGTAAGCAGTCACAGACTATAAAGGTTTGGGATCCAAGAGGGAGAAACTTAAGACACCTAACTCTGGAGGTACATGTCTCTGACAGACTGGCTATTCAAGAAGGTCAGCAAGAAGAAAGTGTTTGCTAGAAATGTTTAGTTATGGAGCATAAAGATACCTTACATTAGGGCCAAAACTATCTAAATGAACTTTAATAGAGTCAGGTTAGATATTATGCAGACTGTTGCATTTGTATGCTTCTGATCTTCTCTTAAGGGCTTGGATTCAGCAGGTAACTGGCAGATTGACATACCAACACGTGTTTCAAACTGGCTTTTTAGTCTCCAGAATCTAAGCTTTATTTTAAACAGGCAAGTCTCTTGCTGTTGTGGTTGGGTGTTAGCCTTGGGGGGGGGGGAAAAAATGACCCTGGTGAAACTCATACATCTGAGTGCAGAATTTGAAGCAATAATTCTGAGTGATGAGAACTGCTATGTTTTCTTTGGGGTCTGACTCAGATGCCCAATGATAATGTGGATAGTTAAAATATTATCTGTTCCATTGCTCATAAAAACATGCAAGAAAGGAGAGGGAAGAGCATGTTATGAAGCTCTGTACTGTCTATTGAGTGTGACAGCTCACTTTGGTACGACAGATGAGTGGGCTTGGGAGTTACCAAACTAAGTAGCTTGGCAGAGAACAGAGCATCTGTGGCCTTCCAAAGGGGAGTCAATCTCTAGAAGCCCAGTGGGGCATAGAAGCCTCAGCCAAGACAGAGGAAGTCACATACAAAGAGCCCAGTGGTGTACATGGGTGTATTTGGATCCAGTAAGAGGTAATCCAGTCCAAGGCATGGAGAGCATGTGATCCTATTTTGAACATCTGCACAATGTGTTGTGAGCAGAGCGATGAGAAAAATTGGGATTTCTTTTCTGGATTTCAACATTGTTTGTGCCCTTGAATCAGGATGAAAAGTTGAACTACCAAAGTCTTTCACAGAACAAAAAAACTGGCCAAAAATCCTTTGATTTGGAAATTGCAAAACATTCCACTTCAATATTCCCAAAGGTAATGTATATAACATAATATTTTGTGTTTGTTCAGTTCAACATTAAACTGCATTTCTGTGTTGTGGCATATTGCCTCCTGTAAGTTGTATTTCAGATTGCCTGAGGCCCCTGTTCACCCCAGTGGGCCAGACTCCCTGAGGTTCCTTGAATGACCTCTCACTTTGTTTAGATCCTGTTTCCTATCCTAAAATTAGGATAAATATTTTTATCCTCTCTTTGCTGAATCTGCAAGAAGTTCATCACCTTCATCTCAGCATTGTCCTACATATACCCTTTAGGGATATAGAATTACTTATTCTACATCTCTTAAGGGACTGAATCCCACCTGCACAGAACTCCCATTAAAGTCAAGGGAAGTTCCACGCATGGAGGAATTGCAGAAAGAAACACCAATTCTTTTCTCCCATCAGTGTGAAGGAATTTGCATTCAGTGTGGTGTGTAACTACTGATGTTCAGGGCCCAATATGGGTTGTTTCAGAACCAAGAAGGTAGCTTTGGGGGAGGAGAGAAGGAAGAGGGGAATCCATCACTTTGCCTTACAAAGCGAAGCTTGTGCATGCTATTGTATAGCAGAGGAGGTGTCCGTTATTTCCAAGTGGAGACATAACTCCATAAATGCCTGCTATTTACACAATTGGATGGCTCTAGGGGCCAGCTCGGGGACATGGGATGACATTTGTTTTTGGTGTATCAGCAAATTGCTATTTTGATATGCAGGGCAATAGGAGATTGACATCATTGATGGAAATGTCACCAATGCGTATGTATTGATTCCAACTAGTGTTTCATTTGCAAAGAGTGAAGCAGACTGCAGGGTAAGCTAAACAAGTGGAAATTTATTAAGCCTTGTGTACTAACTGCACCAACTTGCCAACCTAGTGAGGAGCTTTTTAAACCAAGTTCAATGGGGCAGGTGACAACAACCCACAGGTAAGTCTAAAAAACACATGACCTTAGCAGATTGTTAGATATTGTGGGGGACATGGAAAATTACAATAGAGTCAAAGGAGCAGCAAGATAGAAGTTAGTGTGGGAATCTGATACACAGTGCAAGGAATATGGGGAATAAACAGGAAGAATGAGACATAATATAAATACACAAGCTAAATTAGGATATAATTGGCATCAGAGACTTGGTGGGATAAGTCTCATGAGTGGAATATTGGTGTAGAGGGGTACAGCTTGTTCAGAAAGGACAGATGGGGGGGGGGAAGGGAGGAGGGGTTGCATTATACATTGAGGATATATACACACACGCATTTGTTCTGAGGTCCAGAAGGGAGGCAGATCAGTTAAGAGTCTCTGGGTAAAAATTAAAGGATTAAAAAAAAAAATAGGGGTGATGTCATGATGTGGGGTCTACTACAGACCACCAAATCCAGAAAAGGAAGTGGATGAGGCATTTCTAAAACAATGTAAATCCAAAATACAGGACCTGGTAGTATGGGGAAATAGGCCTGGGCGGCCTACCTTATGTCAGTCAAAATAACACAGAAGGCCCGAACATAGGCCTTCTGACAGAGGCTTGGTATACTGGCCCTTATGAAGGCCTTCACAGGGCAAGGCCTGAACAAGAGTAAGCTGTACAATTCCCTGCCAAATTTGGTTAAGGGTCATGGCCAGGGGAGGGAGCAGGAGCAATGCGGAAGACCTCAGTAACATAATAACTGCTTACATGAAGAAATCGCTTCTAACAAAGGCCAACTTCTCCTGTAATTCCAGCTAACTGCAAAACTAGCCAATCATATATCTTCCTTGGGCATCCTGTAATGAACCCCTATGCCCTATAATGGTAAAACCCCAGAAAAATAATATGGACCCTGCTGAGAAACCACCCCAACTGGTGCCAAGTACTGCCCATATCGGAAACCACCAAGAAGCCCTCCACCCAATATGCACCCAATTCTTGTAAATTGATAGGGGAGGTATCGGGAAAAGGGGACAGACCCCAACTCTTATTTCATGCAAACGACGTACAATTTGTACTATGCTTGCGGTTCGTAAGAATAAAAGCAGCCTGCGCGCTGTGCTGGGTGTGGTAGTTTTCGGACTGCTACCCCAACGCGTTGGTATGTATTGCAATAAACTGGCCTCAGGCTTGAGTCTGAACTAAAAAAAATCAATGTGTGGGTGACTTTTTCCACGACAGTAGTAATGGGGGACTTTTCCAATAAGTTGCTGTATAACTTTAACTCTCCAGACAAACACAAAATCTCCAATAAGTTCTTGGAATGCATCAGGGACAACTTTTTGTTCCAGGAAGTAGAGGAAGTAGCAGGGGGACAGCTATTTTAGACTTTATTCTAACCAACAGGGAGGAATTGGTAGTGAATCTAAAGGTGGGAGGCCATTTAGGTGACAGTGATCATGAGATGATAGATTTCATGATTATAAGGAAAGGAAGATGTGAAAGCAGCAGAATAAGGACAATGGACAAGGAAAAGAAAAAAAACCCACAGACTTTAACAAACTCAGAGACTGGTATATAAAGTCCCATGGGACAAAAATCTAAGGGAAAAGGCAGTTCAGGAGAGCTGGCAGCTCCTGAAGGAGACAATATTAGAGACACAATTGCAAACTATTCCAATGCAAAGAAAATATAGGAAGAATAGTTAGAGTTCTTGATGGACCCATATTGGCCTCTAATGACCTGAAAAATCAAAGAGGAATCCCACAAATAGTTGAAATTGGTCTCAAATTGCTATGGAGGAATACAAGAGAACTGCGCAAGTGTTTAGGGACAAAGATCAGAAAGGCTAAGGCACAAAATGAGTTACACCTGGTAAGGGACATAAAAGGCAACAACAGGTTCTTTAAATACATTCAGAGCAAAAGAAACAAAGGAAAGTGCAAGCCTTCTACTTAGTAGGGAAGGAGAGCTAATAACTGACAACATTCAGAAAGTGGAGGTGTTTAACCTCTTTAGTGAAGACTGAAGCAAAATAGGTATTAATGATAATATTAATGGACTTGAGTATCTGGTTAACAAAAGGGGGGGAAAGAAACACAAGCCAAAATAGGGAACGAACAGATTAAAGAATATTTAGATAACTTAGACAAATTTAAGTCAGCAGGACCTGATGAAATTCATCCTAGGGTACTTAAGGAACTAGCTGAAGCAATCTCAGAGCTGTTAGCAATTATCTTTGAGAACTCCTGGAGGATGGAAGAGATCTCAGAAGACTGGAGCAGGGAAAACATAGTACTGATCTTTAAAAAGGAGGGGAACAAGGAAGACTCAAAATTATAGACCAGTCAACTTAACTTCAATACCTCCAAAGATACTGGGGCAAATGATTAAACAATCAATTTGTAATCACCTGGAAGACAATAGAGTTCAGGAATAGTCATCATGGATTTGTCAAGATGAAGTCATACCAAACCAATTTCATTTCCTTCTTTGATAGGATTACAGATCTCATGGATATGAAGGAAGCAATAGATCTGATATACCTTGATTTTATCAAGGCTTTAGACACTGTTCTCGTGACAGAGCCACTCACCTCATGTGAGCACCCATTCTGGCAGGGTGTGTCTGCACCTGCACTCTCTGAGATTTACTCTGCTTGCTATAACCCCTGATAATAGTAAAATTTCTCAAGCAGGTTTTCAGTGAGTCAGCCCTCTGGCTGCGTCACACACAGTCTGTAGGTGTACAAACAAAACAAGCCCCTTCCAGGGTATAAGTCTAACAGTACCCTCTGTAATGTTAGAGTCTATAGCCCTGTCTCCAGGCTCAGTAGGTCAAACAAGACCTATCATAGTACCCTGATTAATCTTAGCCCCTCTTGGGCTAGCTTCTAACAGTACCTGCTCAGTTATGGAGCAGGGCCCCAGGGCCATCCCCAACTGGGTCATTAGTTCAGTCCAGTCCAGTCCCCTTCAGGTACTTAACACAGTTCAATTAAATGCTGACCCTCTTTGGGGTCTTCTACCCCCCTTCTCTGGGCTTAGAGCACTCCACCTGTGAGTAGGTGTGGGGACCCAGGCCCACCAACTATTCCAAGTCTCAACCCAAGGACCCAATAAGTAGCAGCTGTCTCCCTCTAACTACTTACTGCTTCATTTCATGAGCCACTTCCACTCTGAGCCACAGCACTTTCAGTTTCACCATTACCTCAGGGCTGAAGTCTTGCTTGAGTCCCAGTCATCAGCACCATCCTTGATCCTCTGGCTCTAGCCAGCAACTGCTCTGTCCAGGTACTACACCTCCAGCACTTAGCCAGGAGCACTATCCTGTCCCCAACCAGCAACTGATATGTTTTGTCCAGACACTCCTTTTATATGAGCCTGCTGGGCTCTGATTAGCTGCTCCCTGCTGACTCTCTATGATTGGCTGCTTCTCCACAGCCTATCTAGGCAGCCTGGAGGACCCTCTTCTATTTCTCCATTTTCTGCAGTGGTATGTGGAAGGGCCATGAGGCCTCCAGCAGGGCACCTCAAAAGGCCTGCTACACCATGTCACAGTTCCTCATGACATTCTCCTAAGTAAATTAGGGAAATATGGTATAAATTAAATTACTATAAAGTGGGTACACAACTGATTGAAAGACCATACTCAAAAAGTAATTATCAACAGTTCGCTATCAACTTGGTGGGGGAGGGCGTATCTAGTGGGGTCCTGCAGGGGTCTGTCCTGAATTTGGTACTATTCAATATTTTCATTAATGACATGAATAATGCAGTAGAGAATATCCCTAGAGGAGTTGCTAGCACTTTGGAGAACAGGTTTAAAATTCAAAATGACAGTGACAAATTGGAGAATTGGTCTGAATTCAACAAGAGGAAATTCAATAAAGACAAGTGAAAAGTACTTCACTTAGAAAGGGAAAAGCAAATGCACAACTACAAAATGGGGAATAACTTCTCGGTGGTAGTACTGAAAAGGATCTGGGGGTTATAGTAGACCGCAAACTGAATATGACTTGTCCGCATGCTGCAGCTGCAAAAAAGGCTAACATGATTCTGGTGTGTATTAACAGAAGTGCTGCATGCAAGACACAGGCAGTAACTGTCCCACTGTACTCAGCACTGGTGAGGCCCAGAAGGAGAACTGTGTCCAGTTCTGGGCAACACAATTTTGGAAGGATGTGCACAATTTGGTAAAGAGTCCAGAGGAGAGCAACAAAAATGATAAAAAGGGGAGAAGACTTTCCTTTTGTTTGCTCCAAGAATCTTCTAGGGCATCCAACGGGAGACAGCATAAGGCTCTGAAGTGGGAACTGGATGCTACTTGAGGGGACCCCTGACCCCCACATCTTGGCTTGTGGATTGTAGAGTGGACAATGCTTTAGCCTTCATTTCTCTACGGTAACCTAAGGACTTCCTATGCTGTGTTGCAGTTGACTGATAAACCCAACTGTTTTAAAAATGCTGCCTATGTCACTCTAAATATCTGGTGGGGGTGCATCAATCCCTGAAGAGTCTACATGGCTCTACCAGGAGCCTGTCTCAGTTAGACTCACTGAACAGAGCTCATGGTGTGAAACAGGAGTGCTGAAGCCCCAGTAGTTCAGTCTCAGGAAGCAGTGAGGCTGTGAGGTCTACCCCGAAGGAATAGAGAAACCCCTTGGGAGTCCAGCACACTGAAAGGGTTCCTCCAAGAGACTGCCCCGAAGTTGGGGGCATAGCACCAATCTTGTGAATCCATGACCTGCTATGATTGTACAATTGCTGGGTGGCCATAGGTATACTGACTGAATCGCTCCACTCCAAATACCACAGCCAGAAGCTCTTTTTGTATTTGGGCCTACCCTGTTCAGTCTCTGAGAGGACTCTGCTGGCATAAGCAACCAGCTGCACCTGCCAAAGAGCTACATCCAATCCTTTTTCCAATGCTTTGCAATGGAGCAGCTCTCCTGGCTGGCAGTATTTCGGGACGGGGTATCAGTCATCCTTTGTTTCAGAGGATTGGGAACCTGTTCATTCCCTTTCAACATCCTGCCTTGTGAGTTGATGTATGGGTTCTGCTACTGCAGCCAGGTGTGCACAGAACTTGGACAGAAAAATCTATCATTCCTATGAAGAGCTGTACCCCTTTCCCATCCACTGGAGCTGGTATGTCTGCCTGCCTTGATCTTGGGATCCGCTTTCAGTCCCTCTGCTGTGAGCAGATGTCTAATGTATATCATCTCACGATGTCTGAGTCACATTTTTTTTCTGGACAGAGGTTTATGTTCCTGTCCCTGCATTACTGTAGAGAAGCTTGTCATTTTTTCTCATGGTCTTGTTCAGCGCCTGTATCTTTGCTTCCCTTACCGGCAATGAGGATATCATCTGCATTATTTTCACCCAAGGCAGTCCTGCCAGAACTTAGGTCTGTGTTCTCTGGAACACCACTGGTGCTGGGCTTGTGCCCATTGGCATGTGCAGCCATGTGTAGTGACCAAACGGTGCTGCAAAGGTCATCAGCAGGCTGGACAATTTGTACAGGTTTATGTGCCAAAACCAATTCCTCCTATCACGGACCATAAAGATTCTGGCTTTGGAGAGTTCTGCCAAGATGGTATCAGTTGGGGGCAGTGGATAGTGGTGTCTTTTCAGTGACTTTGAGTCTACGGGGATGTCTAATTCTCCTGATAGCTTGTTTACCACCATCATCCTGCCTACCCATGCATTACTGGCCTCTACAGGTGCTCTGATACCCCAACTCTGCAGACTTTCAAGGTCCTTGCATACTGGATTATGTAGTGCTACTGGAATTTTCCTTCATGTTAAGCACACAGAGTCCACTGTGGGATCTACTTCCCATTGTAGCTTTCCTTAGAGGCACTTGTCACATCTGAAAACATCCTCATATGCTTTTAAAATTGTCTCTGGGGTTCCCATCCTGCTTCTTGCACTACAGCTATAAAATTCTGATGCTGCCCCCTGATTCTGATGCTGCTTGTATTGTATTTCCCAAGAGGAGTCTGTGGTACACCTCTACCCCGATATAACACTGCCCTCGAGAGCCAAAAAATCTTACTGCGTTATAGGTGAAACCACGTTATATCGAACTTGCTTTGATCCGCCGGAGTCGCAACCCTGCCCCCACCCCAGAGCACTGCTTTACTGCATTATATTCGAATTTGTGTTATATCGGGTCACGTTATATCAGGGTAGAGGTATACTTACCATCCACCACCACAAATTTCACTTGATATTGTCTTATTGTTGGGGTTAGTCACTATGAGGTCACATTTTCCTACAGGCTGCATAATGCCCTCGTTGTACATTAGATTGCTCCTGTTCTTTGTAATGGGTGTATTCAAGTCCAATTCACGTCCACGAATCACATTGCAGGTGACCCTGCTGTACAGTTGAAATCGAACAGAGAATTTCCCTATTAACATAGCTGCATGCATGGAGTTTGGTATTGTCCCTTGTTGCTTTTCTGTCCCAACAGCCTGAATCTAATAGGCTCAAAGACTGATGGAGAGAGTCATGATATTTTCACTCATGTGTGATGTGCCCTTCCCCCTCTCGTGCAAGCCTAACAATCTTTCTGAGATCTTTCTGTGCTCTTGCATACATTGCTAAAATGGTTCAACTTGCTACATTCCTTGCAATGCTGTCCTAGTGCAAGACACATCTCTTTTACCTGCTCATGCTGTCTCCCATACTAAACACATCTCACTATGGGCATGAAACACTGCCATTTACACACCTTTGCTGTCTCAAGCAGGTATTTCTGGGGTTGTTGTGTCTCCTGGGGCTTTCATCCTAGGGGCTTCTTCTTCATGCCCAAAGCATCTGTCTAATGCGAGATCGCCTTCCCAGAGCAGCAGCTTCCACAGGTGGTGATCCCAAGTGCTACAGATTTCCTAATTAGGGCCAGGGTAGTCTGTCAATTCCCCAAGATTGCATGTAGCAGTCTGAGTGCATAAAATGGTAACTTCAGTTTCTAGTGAAAAACCTGTGTCGCTTCACAATTTCATTCTGCTTCAGGAACCAATAGGTTCCCAGGGCTCTTAGGACTACTGTGAGGCTTAAGACAGTGGTGAGCTTCAGAAAGGGTGTCAATCTCTCTTCTTTGTTCCCCTATAAGGTAAAATATCTGTTTTACTTTCCGGCTGCTTGTTGTCCTCCTGCATGGATAGGTCTGTGTACAGCTCTAACTCCTCCTTCCACTGGGTCCATCACTAGACTAGGTCTGTGTCTGCAAAATCCTAGAACAAAGGCCCTTAGCGATCAGTCTTTTTCATTAAAGAACCATGAACAGATGCACTCTTTAAAAACTAAGTTGCTTCCTAGAATAAAACTACGGCTAAAATATTACCTATCCAATTAACGTTTGATCTAGTTAATATTGCAGCTTTTATTTCTTCAGATTTCACATTGTCTAATATTTCTAAATCTAACGCTTAGATATGTCTCTAATGAGCTTTTTAAACATATGATGCATACAGTAAATTTTTGAGTAAATCTATTTAAGGTAGGCTTCGTAACGCAGAAAGGCAAGTAAAATATAGGTACCGTACGTGTTCAGCACTATAATATTCTCAGCATGTATAGAGGTAACAGCTGAGCTATAATACTTTGACAGCCTTCTGTTTCAAGTAAAAATAAGAATCTAGGTCTTCCATAAAAAATTCTCCCACACAACAAGTAAAATACTTCCACAGGGAATTCTGATTATTATTTTTCTTTCACCGATATGCAACTTTTTAATGACTCTCTTTACATAGAGTGCTCATAAATCAGGAATTCTTCAACTCATGAAAAATTCATCAGTGCTTTAAAAAGTATTTTAATACAATGTAACAGTGATGAGGACTACGAGTACACTGCAAAGTTCCTTCAGGTATTTATAAAAGCTGGTTCATTACACATGAAAAACATTATATACATTTCTCTCCATAACTTCTTCAATATTTAACTTTTTTTAAAGGAAGCACTGCAAATAAAGATGTGATTTTATGGAGGTGCAGTAGAAAGCATAAGCTATTACATATAGACTTAATCCTACATATTAGTATTTGACGTAAGTATATTCCTTTCTTCCTTTGCATCGCCTTTGAGGAAGATCGCTGCCGGCATCTACAAGAGGCACGCGAATGACGTCACAGAGCATCAGCAGCGCACAATCCACTGACCGCGAACTTCCCATGCACCATCTGCAGCAAAATGTGCACCTCTAGAATTGGCTTGTACAGTCACCAGAGGGCACACCATGAGACCAACAATAGATGACCTGCACAGATTTGTCATCATCGGATCGATGGACTACCAAGAAAGAAGAAATTCCTTTCTTCCATAACTTCCCCTTGCTGTAGGAGAGAGACCATACGGTGTACATGAAAAGATACATAATACTGTGACTCACATTTTCAGACCTACATGCCTGAAGTTCAGCACCTGAACTCACGTACAGTCTGCTAAACAAGTGGTCTTGTTTCAATGATGCTGAGCAGCAGCACACCCAGTGACATTAGAGAATGCTGGGCGCTCAGCATTTCTGAAATCAGACCAAGTTTGGAAATGAAAAACATTATATACATTTCTCTCCATAACTTCTTCAATATTTAACTTTTTTTAAAGGAAGCACTGCAAATAAAGATGTGATTTTATGGAGGTGCAGTAGAAAGCATAAGCTATTACATATAGACTTAATCCTACATATTAGTATTTGACGTAAGTATATTCCTTTCTTCCTTTGCATCGCCTTTGAGGAAGATCGCTGCCGGCATCTACAAGAGGCACGCGAATGACGTCACAGAGCATCAGCAGCGCACAATCCACTGACCGCGAACTTCCCATGCACCATCTGCAGCAAAATGTGCACCTCTAGAATTGGCTTGTACAGTCACCAGAGGGCACACCATGAGACCAACAATAGATGACCTGCACAGATTTGTCATCATCGGATCGATGGACTACCAAGAAAGAAGAAATTCCTTTCTTCCATAACTTCCCCTTGCTGTAGGAGAGAGACCATACGGTGTACATGAAAAGATACATAATACTGTGACTCACATTTTCAGACCTACATGCCTGAAGTTCAGCACCTGAACTCACGTACAGTCTGCTAAACAAGTGGTCTTGTTTCAATGATGCTGAGCAGCAGCACACCCAGTGACATTAGAGAATGCTGGGCGCTCAGCATTTCTGAAATCAGACCAAGTTTGGAAATTTGGCCTAAGCATCAAGATATGGCTGGAGCTCAGTGAGGTATTGGACCCCTCTGGCAGTCTCTGCTGTGCCAGCTACTGCATTCAAATCTCACATCACATGCTCTGGGAATTTCTAGGTAAAGAGTGTCGCAGAATGCATTGCATCCCACTGACTTCACAGAAAAGCTAGAACACCTGCTGCTTGAAGAGAGGCAAAACAGCTTAGCAGAGAAGGAAATTTGAAGACATCCCACTTATCTGAAAGCTAAGGAGAAATCCACTTAACCTGTCTGACTGTGACACTAGATTTTGTGGGATACTTTTCTCAGGCTACATTGTCTGAGGTTAATAATTTGATGATTTCCAATCAGTCCATAATTTTTTATGCCTTGGGACATGCAGGCGCTACCCGGGAATGAAAATGTAATGTTGGCACCCAGTGGATGAACCCCTAAAAAAGGGGGCTAATAATGATTGCAACAAAAAGAAATTCAAGTATGTTGAATGAGAACACCAATAGAGAGAAGCAGATACAGTGTTAAACACCGGCCTAACATGCAGATGTTCTCTTAACATGCCAAACAAGCTCCCCAGACCTCCAGTCTCTGGTGCTGCTCTTTCATTTACTATTAACAAGAGAAGGTCATGCTGGGTTTACTGGGAAATCCTTACAGGTTGGTCCTAATCTTCGGTTTAGTGCACTCACTGATCCTGATCTAATCTGCACGTGTTCTGACCCCACTAACAATTAGCTTTCCCCTTGGAGCCTGGATGGACTCACTGCTTTTGTCACTCTCTCTCACACACTCACAATCAGTCTCTGGCCTCTTTTCATTAGGCAAGCTACCTACCCTCTCTTTCGCTTTACAAGCACTTAATCCACTTAACAGTGGCCCTTGCTCTAATTAGGCTCTTCTCATCACTAGATCCCTTTAAAGAAACTCCCTTGGAAAAAAAATAAACAGACTTCCTTCTTCCCTTTTCCTCAGCTTGTTTCATCTAGCTAGGTACTTTTCCTTTCCTTCTTTCTTTTGCCATGATAATAATAGCTCCTTCTCCCCTGTTCTGTTAGTAAGAGTGGAAGTAAGAAAGAAAACTTCAGTCTCACCTCTCTGTCCCTAGCCCATTCACTCCAAACTTCCCCCTTCTCTGCAGTGCAGAGCAGCATAGAACATTTGAGCCATGTCCCTATTAGATACTTATTTGTACTGTTTTGTTGCCAAGGGAACCTGCCTCGTCCATGGGTACGTATCATTTGCAATGAAAGGAACATTGCTTTGAGTTGGTGTTAAAAGACCTTTTTGCCAACAGCAGTGCTCTAAGATGTCTGCATTATAGGCTATGAGCCCATGAACCACAAAATACTTCATAATTTGGAACGATCAGCAGCATCTGATCTCAAGAGTGGAACAGTAGAGGTGTGGAGGTCAAAACTAAAGTGCCGGATCATGTGGGAAAATTCCAAAGTTTTTGCCTATGGTGTTCTTAGCTCCAGTCTTTCACCTTCACAAGCATTAACATTTCCTACCCTACCACCAGATCCCTCCCTTCCCCCACCACCAACACTCAGTCCATTTCTTGCCAGCTCAGCAGTTTTCAAAGGAGCTGAATTTATCCTGTTTATCCTCTTTCTGTATATTGTGCAAGGATTATTATTATTTTTAGTCACAGCTGTGTTAGAACCCCCAGAAGGAAAATACATATGCAGATTTATCCATAACATGTTGGAGATTTTTAATCATAAGATTTCATCCTTACATAAATATCAGAGTTAATACATCCAGTTATAGAGAGATGAAACCCCCTAACTCATCCCTAATCAGTGGTGTTCATAGTACTGCTTATGTTCCATCTGTATTATTTAAAGTTCTGATCCATGGCTTTAATATTTGCATCAGATTTTCTGAAAATGTTTAGGTGTTTCTTTCACGACTCAATGCTCTTTGCTTATTCTTGCTTGGACTATCTTCTTTCCCAGAATCATCACCTCTTATCAGCTTCCAACCTCCCCTTCTCTTTTACTAGAATTTACTAGTACCACAGTGATGTGTCCAGGTTCCCTGTAAATTCACCGGAGGCTTGTGCAGTCGTTCATGAAATAAACCCTTTATCAAGGGCAATACAAAATGGTTTAATACACAATTCTTTATTGCAATAAAAATCATTACTGAAATATTTAGGAGCTTTCCTAACCTCTAATAAGATGTGTTGACAAGTATGATGGTATCCAGGGATGGTGATGTTGATTTGCTCTAGGTTATGGTCAAAGGTTTATGTGCTGTTTAGAGAGGATTTTGAGTTACAGTTCCCTTGCAGCCATTCCTTCCAGACAGCCACGTTTCAGTGTTAGGGGCTGAGTGGGGGTGTAATAAAGGGGAAGGAAACAGTGAAAAAGCAGTGGTGCTCCCAGGACTGCATGTGTCAATTGGGAGTCTTTCCATTGACTTAAAAAGAACTGGATCTGGCCAAGTGAGCAATGTGCAGGTGAAAGGAAGCAGTGCCAAGAGGAATAGAAGCATGGTCAAGTGCCATGAGATACAGTATGAAGGATTGACTGTGGAGGAGACAGAGGGATGAAAGGAAGGTGGATGACTGAGACCCATAGACAGAGGTTGTAATACATTCATGGTTTCATACATTCAGACAGCATGGTTGTCAGGGAAACTGTGCACTAGGGAGAGAACCCAGGATCCTGAACTCCAAGATTTCCATGGCTTTAGTTAAGGATGGATCTCCTTTAGCAGTAGTAATAGTATGCTTGTAGACTATGTGGGCCAACCTGCACAATGCAACATGATCACGCACAAATGAGCAAGTATGACTTTCCGCCCAACATAAGGCAATGGCGCACACACAAATGTACACACACTAGCTGGTACAGAGCATGCAACCCCAGCCAGGCAAAGATTATTCTCAATTGCCTGGGGTTCATAGGAGGTCAAGTCCAATAGCCAGGTAGACTCCATTCTATAAATATATAATGTACATATACAGACCTAATGGTAACCAGTAAATCTGAATTCATATAGCATTGGGACAGAACCCAACAATTTTTTTTTTTAGGACTCACATAGCAAGTTGTCTGAAGATCTTAAATCTTACACACATTAATTAATTAAACTCCACAAATCCAATTTATTACAACTAATGTCATACTGTATCACCTGCTGTTAGAATGAATGGTGTATGTTTTCACTATTATTTCTTAAGGGAAAGGGAAAAAATACTAATTAGAGATATCTTTAAAATCCCCGAAAAGGCAAAGAAGGGTTGGCAATTCGCCCTAAATGTACTGATGGTCAGTGCAATTATTTTTTTTTCTTAACATCTTCTACAAAAGAAAGAGAGAGAGACTCGTAAATAGTAGATTTTCTCTGGAGACATTCTTCTGAGGTAATTAAAGTCAATGAGAAAAGGCCCCCTATAAATTGAAGTTCATATTCTGTACATACTTGTACTCACTTTGAGCTGTACCTTACTCCTTGAACATCCCCATTGAAATCAATGGCACAGATGGCCAATGAAGTTATTAATAAAAGTAAGTAAGGGTATCAGAGTATGACCCAATAGTGGTATTTTAGTAGTTCTGGAAGGATATTTAAAGGCCTCTTGCGTTTGTTAAAAATGTTGCCAGATAAGGAGTAAGAGTCTGCGTGGAAGAGAAATTCTAGCCTAGTCTGCCACAAACGTGTCCTGAGATGTCAAGCTGAACATCAAAAAAAATCATATTTATATATCCATTTTCAAGAACTTTTCCAAGGTCATAAATTACAGACTTAGGTCTGGGGAGAACAGTTGATGAAGTATGCCAAAATGCTGTGAGCCAGATGGGTAAAACCCAGGTGCTGCACTATGTTAAGTTTTGTAATATCTTCAGTAATAGATAGGTATGACTGAACACTACTTTGTTTAAGACTTACAGTGCAACAGTTCAATGCCCTTCTTCAGCATCTACTGGTGTTCTCTGTATGAGACTATAGCATGTGAATAAATTCTCCAAAATTCTGTTACATACCAGGTGATTTCACATATGAGGTACTAAATTAGGGTGAAATCCTTCCCTTACTACTCAGAGTAACAAGGCAAGGAGAAATGGAGAAGTGGCGGCCAAGAGGTAGGTATTTTTAGATTATAGACTCTCGTAAGGGACTGCATTTTCTTTATATTCGTACAGCACATAGCACAATAGGGTCCTGACCTACTCAGCCTCTAGGTGCCATATAGGTTAAATAATAATGAAAAAAGATACTTGTTCCAATTTCAGGATACAGACCCTCCAAAACCCCCGCTTTTAAATTTTTCATTTTCTTATAACAATTTTTTGCATGTAGTACTACTGCTTAATTCCTGTCTTTCTGTATATCCCTCAGAAAAATGCCAAAAATATTGCTTTCGAGACTCCCAGGGTCAAATTCTCGATGTTGACCTTGAATAATGTCAGTCATTCTTAGTATGCAGACCTAGTAGTTGCTAACAGAAGCACCGGAAATGTGTTCAGAATACATGCAATAAAGAACAGCTTCAGTATTTGACAGCCCTTATAGTCAAGGCTGGCCATGTTTTTCCTCTCAAAAACAAGGGAGCCTCATAATTTTGAGTGTTTCTCTGATGCTTTAAATAAAAGTTTCCAGGTATAATAAATGCACCAAACGTGGCACATATTTGAATTTGACATCTTACATTGCTCTTAAAACAGGAGCTCCTTTCTGGGTTGCTGCCAAACCAAGGGAAAGAGGAGACCTTCGAAACTTGTATGTTCTAGAAGAATTTATAATATGGTGGCTGCTCTTTAATCTTTATAACAGCTATTTAAAATAATCCCACAACAAGAGAATGTTACGTTTGCATCTTGATGAGTACAAAAGTCAGCGAATGAGAATGTTAATTCTTCCCACGGTACCTATGGATTAGGATACGCTCTAATTCCATGATCATGTACAGTTTATCAAATAAAGTAATATGATATACAATGTTTCTAAATCCTCAAATATGCATATGTAGCATACGGTACTGCTGTGTACTGCTCACTCCTTTTGCCAGTGGCAAGATACCCTGCACAAATGGATGTGCACTTCAGTATAATACTCTGTGCTTTCCAACTTGGCTGGCTAGGCATGACACTTAGGAGCCTAAGGGTGGAATTTTCCAATGTGCCTAAGTCACTTTTGAAGATTATATCCTAAAACTTCATCACCACGAGAAAAATCTGAATTTGAGTCTGACTGCAAATGTACCGGCATATCTGTACCTCTTGCTGTTTGAGAATATAGCTTTTGGAAACAAATCTACTTTAAATCTTCAATAAATCAATACAGACTTGGGATTTGTGTTAGTATCAGTACAGCATGAACTGTCAAAAAGACTTAGAAGTGACAGCCTAAAAGATTAACTGCTTTGCAAATAAATAACCTCCCTCTGAGACTATTGAGCTGCCTACGTTTGATTCACCATAAGCGTTCAGAGTCATTCGCTAGTTTGAGAGAGTGCTACCATTTATATGCAATATTCTGCTTTTAATTATTTTCTCAAATCAATTAAACAAGAGCAAAGCAAGAGGTTACATTTCCAGTTGGTTGGCGCATGGGGTTTTCTCAACTTAAGAAGGACAGATGATTCCGGACCCTGTGGAGAAGAGTTGAAAGGATTACAATTTGTACAGAGTGCCTTTCTACTGGAATATCTATTTCCTCTCTTGTAATTCAGTTCCCTTTTTAAGGCTGTCGTTCTTGCTTCAATTCTGAATGGGTGGAATTCACACCTGGGCAAAGGGGCAGCACAAGGTCTATGTGGCACTTAAACCTCATTTAACCCATTTCTACCATTATGTCTCCCAGAAGTTAGCCAACGACCTAATGCCTTAGGGCTTAAGTGAAATTTAAATGGTGCATTGACCTTGTGCTGCACAGGAGTGAAATTCACCCTCTCAGAATTCAAGCAGAGCCTTGAAAATCCATATAGTTTAAGTGGAACGTAAATGGTACATAGGCCTTGTGTGGGTGTGAATTTCACCCAGAGCGAGTAGGAACTCATAGTGCTAAAGGAATTGATGGCAGCTTTCCAAAAATCTTCAAAGGGAACTATGTTGTGTACTTCTCTGAATACAGAATAAATTATGTACCAAGGAAAATAAATTACTTAAAACCAACAATAATTATAACATTCACTGACCTGAACTAAACTGAAATTTGTCTTTTTTTATGTTCTGAAACAAAGGGAGGACAAATAGGTGAAGTCACATCAAGCTCATTCGGGGGGGGGTGGGGGTGGGAAGGAAGAATTATTAATCCATTTTCTCGGTAGGGGGCGGATGCCGTAATTTTGAGTTCTTCACGCATCCTGAACCTGTTGACAATTACTTTCTCAGCTCAGCTACCTCTACATGCACCAAACACACCTGGTTTGAGAATTAAACCAATAAACCACTAAGGAGAGGATATGATAGACTTTTATAAATCCTTTAAAAATCTTATTTTTCTCAACCTGAAGGTAGTCATTTTGCACCCCACTGTTTTAATTCCTAAAGCTTATTTATAACTATTTTATGTTATCCTAATCTGTCCCTCCTGTGCTGTGGCAACAGGAGGTATATATAGAAAACTTAATGAACAATTTGCAACAAATTGTAAATGCAGTGGATTTAAGGTGTCACATATAGTATTGATAGAGCCTAATCTGCTTCACAGTAGTTAGGTTTGTATTTTTGGATGTTTGCACAGTAATCAGTTCAGATGAAATTCACCCCTGTGCAGAACCTCCTTAAATCCACATCAGCCCTATGCACCATTAACCCTCCTGTGGGACTTGATGGGATGAAATTCACCCCATGCAGAATGCCCATAAAATCACATATAAGCCCTATTTTAAGGACTTATGTGGCTTTGCTTCATATGCCCAGGGCAGGTCCTCTGCAGAGGAGTAAATTTCCCCCTTAGTACATGACAAAATATGTCTAGCTCTTTTCAGGTGTTGAAGAGGGATCAAGGAGGAAGTAAACTGAAAAAGATTGAAAGAAGAGATAACGAAAATTAATTGTTTTTCGTTCTGTCAGTACATTTGCAATAGCTGAGCTACTTTTACTCCTGAACATGTAATTGATATAAAAATTTACAGATTACTAGAACTGGAAAGATCATTGCAACATGATGATTTGTACCATAATTGTATACACATAGTGTCAGTAAAATAAAAATACAGATGCAATATTTAACTTGAATCTGAATAGCTTGTTTCTCCATACTGCACATAACAGGAATGAAATACATTAGGCCATCTCATAAGCCTGGGTCAATGGAGTAATACCGATTAGCACCAGGTGTCCCATCCTGCAAAATGCTGAACACTCTGACCTTGCTCCAGCAAAGCACTTAGGGGTGGATTCATCTCGAATGATACTCCATCTACTGCAGTGCAGTTACATCATGAATGAATTTGGTCCCTAAGCATGTGCTTACTTTTAGGCGTGTGTGTAGTTCCACTGCAAGGAAATGGAACTACTCAGGGTCTTAAAGTTAAGCATGTGCTTAATTGCTTTGCTGAATCAGAGTTAGAATGTTCAGCACTTTGAAAGACTAAGCTCCAACTTTGAATCTGGCACAATAAATGCAAAAAAAAAAAAAAAAAAAAAAAAAAACCCTGTTGTAAATGCAACATTAAGGTTGCATAGCTAGACCTTGATCCTAGATGCAGGACTGGGCACTTGAAATTCAAAAAGGGCCTGATCCAAAATCCACTAAAATCAAGAGGCAGGCTCCCTGTGATTTCAATGGGTTTGGATCAGTACCTAAGTCAGGAAATTGAAAAATGCAGGATCCAACAGCAATGTTCGCTTCCTGTATGTTGTATTTCACCTTTTGGGTGGACTCAATCCTTTGTAGGGAGTACTTAATCCCCACTTAAACTCAAGCAAAGGGGCAATCTTCCCCACACAACAGCCAGAAGAAGCCAGCACTGATGTTGTGGGACCTGCAATAGGGGAGAACAGAATCCTTCACTCCACCAGGCAGTGGAGCAACTCCAGGTTCACAACTGCTGAAGCAGCAGCAGCCGCCACCAATGCACTCACATTGGGGTGGTGAAGTGGGACAGTGGCTACTGAATCCCTGTAGCCAAAAAAAACCATCTTGTGAGCTGGAGCAAGTCCCCACAAAAATTTCCTCCAAATCTCCTGTACAGGGTACAGACTCCCTGTGTAGCATCTCCAGATCCTTCACTCTCTTGTGTGCACTGGAACAGCAACTGTTTCAATCTGTCTGGGTTCTGCTGGAGCAATGGGGAAAAGAATACAATTTTCCCATAACTGCTTAAATCAGGCTTAAGTCATGCACAGGGCCCTTTAAGGTGTGCTCTGTGCAACACCAAATTCCTTTAATACAGGGCCCAGTTTTGCAGTCTTTCTGCACCCAAAACCTCAGCTAATTTAAATGGGAATTTGGGGTGTACAAGAAATGCAAAGAGACACACGATTAAGCTCAATATTTAACAAGAAAACAGAACACCTCAGACATACAAATAAAAGTTGAAGCTGCCTTTGAAATTTTAACTTTGCATTTCCTGAGTTTTTGTAATTTCCACTATAGATGTGTAACCTCTATCAAGTGGGGTCGGCAGCAACAAGGGCTAGATTCAATATTTAGGGGGTTCCTCTTAACAATACAAAACAGAAACCACTCGAGCCCCCACCCAGTCATCTGGAAAAAACTTACCACCACCACTGGGTGCCTCTAAGAGGCAATTCTTCCCCTCCACAAGCACTGAGTCTAGGAATAATAAAACAGAACTTTTTTATTAAAGGGAAAGGGAACTAATTATTAGTTTGGGAAAACACCACAACCACATTCGAAAGCATGCAGCCATTACCAAAACCTCACCCCACAGTGCATTGGGCAGTGTCCTTTGCCTCAGTTTCCCACCTTGTGGTGGGAAAGTTCAACGAACAAATGTCCCTTTAACACAACACTCCCCTCTCCCTCTGCTGCACCCCATTCACAGCTGGCTGTCCTTGGTTAGTGAAGACCCAGAGTTCGCACATGTGTTCACAGGGGGTCACTTCCCGTCCCAGAAACAGTGGGGGGAGAAATCAAGCATTGACCCTGTGGTCCCTGTGCACTTCCACAACTGGCTGTTTGCTGCTGCTGCTGCCGCCGCCGCCTCCGGTGCTTGTCTCTTCTACTGCTGGTCATATGCTGCCGCTGCTTTTCTCTGCTGCCACTGGTCATATGCTATCACTCTTGGACGCTCACTGCCACTTCTGGGATGCCATGGTCTGAAGTTCCACTGCTTAACCCAGGTCCTTAATGATTTCACTGGGTAGCAGGGACCCTCACTCAGGGCCACTCAGAGGGGGGGCAAGTGGGGCAATTTGCCCCAGGCCCCGCAGGGGCCCCCACCAGAATGTTGGAGGCTCCCCCCCACCTCCCCCTCCGCCTCCACCTTCCCCCATCCCCTGGCATCTCAGCGCGCCGTGTCCAGGAGGGGCCCTGGACAGCACTGCAATGGCGTGGCCTGAGCTCCTCCCGCTCAGAGCCACATGGTAAGGGGGCGGGGCTGCGAACTCTGGCGGGCCGAGTGGCAGGAGCTCCTGAACGCGGCTCGCTGAGGCTCTGGGAGAGGGGGGAGGTGGGGATAAGCGGCATGGTAAGCCCCTCGGAGCCGGGCACCCCCGACACCATCCCCCCCTAGCTCTGACCCCCAGCTCTGAGCCCAGCCCCTCTGAGCTGGGCACCCCCCGACCCCATCCCCCGCCGCCCTAACCCCCAGCTCCGATCCCAGCTCCTCTGAGCCGGACACTCCCCCAACCCTATCCCCCCCCCCATCCCTGACCCCCAGCTCCAAGCCCAGCCCCTCTGAACCGGACATCCCCCCCGACCCCATCCCCCCACGCCTCTGACCCCCAGCTCCGAGCCCAGCCCCTCTGAGCCGGGCACCCCCCGACCCAGAGCCCAGCTCCCCACCCTGCCCTGGGCAACAGTAGCACCACTCCCAGGCAGCGACAGCCCATTGGCACCAACCATCCCCATCACCCAGCGACAGCCCATTATGTAATTGCAAATGTATACATACCATTAAAGCATTTAATGTTTTTAAATAATGTATTTTGTGTATTTTCAAATTATTAAAAATTAATTTTTGAATGTATTTCACTGGTTATTTTTTTACATTTCCAAATAACCTGTTACTATAGTATTGCAACTTTTTTTTATGGAAGGGGCACCCGAAATTGCTTTGCCCCAGGCCCCTTGAATCCTCTGGGCGGCCCTGCCCTCACTGCCAGTACAGTCTCTACATTGTCATTCCTTTCATCACTGTCCCTCCACCAGGCCTAAGGCATAGCCCCTAAACATACTTAGCAGTGATTCAGCTTTGGTAATCACTGAACAGAAATAGTATCAGAGGGGTAGCCGTGTTAGTCTGAATCTGTAAAAAGCAACAGAGGGTCCTGTGGCACCTTTGAGACTAACAGAAGTACTGGGAGCATAAGCTTTCGTGGGTAAGAACCTCACTTCTTGCATCTGAAGAAGTGAGGTTCTTACCCACGAAAGCTTATGCTCCCAGTACTTCTGTTAGTCTCAAAGGTGCCACAGGACCCTCTGTTGCTTTGAACAGAAATAAAAACTCTCAATTTAATCTAATTAGCTCTGTCTTTAAATACTGGAGAAGGAAAATCCAAATGTTGTCTAGGAGTCTTTGAGCACAAGCCATACCACTGGGTCAGAACACCCGTTTTTCCCCCTACAAGGATTTGGCATCCCTTCCCCCTGCTTAGCTAGGAAAGTTCAATAATTTAAGGTGATCCCATCAATCAGGGCAGGCTAAGTACAGTTCTGCTGCCCTTTACTCATACACTAAGGATAATAACAATTCATTACCCCCACACTCAAGTGATTTGTAACCCAACACCACTAAAAGTGATCATTTTGGCAAAGGAGCTCCATCATGCTGTGCGCCTCGGCAGAGAAGATGTGTCTAATCAAACACGGTCCGTTCCTGAAGTCTATTCACCCAGCTCATCACTAGAAGTCAGGGGATAGTTCATTAGACCCTGCTTACATATACCTTTAATATTGTGTAAATGCATTTTAATTCTTTTATTTCACTTGCAACTGCTCTCATAGACTCATTGTCTGACCTCCTGCACATCGCAAGCCACAGAACCTCAGCCAACCCCTCCTGTAGTAGGCTCGTGACTTCTGGCTGAGTTACTGAAGTCTTCTGACCTTGATTTAAAGACTTCAGATTACAGAGACTCCACCATTTACTCTAGTTCAAACCAGCAAGTGACTTGTGCCCCATGCTGCAGAGGAAGGAAGGAAAGCCACCCAGAGGGTCTCTGCCAGTCTGAATTGGGGGATAATTTCTTCCTGACCCCAAATATGGAGATCAGTTAGACACTAAGCATGCGGCTGAGACCCACCAGCCAGACACCTGGGAAAGAATTCTCTGTACTAACTCAGAGCCCTCCATATCTACTGTCCCATCTCTGGCCGTAGGAGAAATGTGCTAATAGCAGTCGCAGATGGGCCATATGCCATTGCAGTCAACCTCATCATTCCATCCCCTCCATAAACTTGTCAAGCTCAGTCTTGAAATAAGTTAGGTTCCTGCTCCTCCCCTACCTACTTTCCTTGGAAGTCTGTTCCAGAAATTCTCTCCTCTGATGATTAGAAACCTTTATTTAATTTCAAGCTTAAACTTATGGATAGCAGGGTGGACTCACTATTAGAGTGCTCACTCATGGCAGCTCTCTCTTCTGTAGCACCCCCTGCCAGCAATCACTCCAGTCCCACAGTGAGCCACCTGTTCTCGTGACTCAGCCATCTGGACAGACCACTTTAACGTCTCTCCTGTTCTGGGGTATCAAAAACACAACGAAAAGTCAAAAAGTCCCAACACAAGAGATCCTTCTACCCCCTCTTGGATTATTCCTCAGAATGCCCTTGAGGCTCAGTGTTCAGCCCCACCTGTCCTTATATCAGGCTTGTACAACTCTTTCTCAGGGCAGGTAGGGAAAGCTAGACCCACCTTCTGCTCTGGGTTCCAGCCCAGGGGCCCTGAATTAACAAGCTAGGTCTGCTCCTTCCACCACATTGCTGTTTCCCTGGGCCTCTTCTGACCTCCAAGGCCCTTGTGGTACTTCCCTGCTGCCTGTGCTTAATACGGCCTCTCCTTTGGTTCCCAGGCCTCTGACTTTTCCCTAGGCCCTCCCAGCTCCTTCTTTCTCTGCTAGACCACCAGCCCCTGAGGACTCCCTCTTTGTCCCTTGCCCCCTTTTCAGGGCCCACACAGGGATTAATTCCATCCCTGTGGCTCTCTTCAGTCTACCTTCCCCAGTCTCTTCCCAGAAAGAGGGAACTCCCTACTTCCTCCCTCCTGAACCTCCCCTCTAGCATTCACTTCTTTCTTTTATGAAGAAAGCTCAGTTCCTCCCCAGCTGGGTCTCAGAAAAAAAATCAGGCTGGACACACACACCCCAGATTCAGCAAAGTGGTCTAACAGAGTTCTCAGACTCCTGTTAACCCTTTGTTCACTGGTGTGGGGTAGACACCCCATCACACGTCGGTGTTTTTAAAAGAAAAAAAAATTGAGAAGATTAAAAAAAAAGACAAAAATATCCAGCAACTATCCAGCTAGTGGAGTTTTAAAATACATAAGTTAGGCTAAGAAGTTACATTTCTCAAAACATTAAATTTCCTCTCCATTTCATATATGGTGGTATTTTTCATTATTACTGAGGTTGTTAAATGTTCATTGTAATTGATGTTTGTGCACTAAAGCTAAGTTAACACTGTTGTTAGATTTTTAACATTTTATTTCCTGCTTTTTATGGGGGATAATTTTCAACCTTATTTCACATTCCCATAGGCATCTGCATATCATATGCAAATAATGGAATTATTAGCAACTTGTGTCATTGAAAGCCTGTAGTCTTGGTTAGAGTTGTACCTTTAGGGCTATAAAAATATACATCACTCTGAAGCTACTTCTCAAAATGAAAACACCTCTAGGAGAACCAATGGCCCCCTGCACTTTTTAATGGTAGTTTTTCCACTTTTAATAATATTTTGGAAATAACAGATGTCTGTTTTCCAGGCTATTTTCACAGCTCCACTCTGCACAATTGTCAATTGTTTCAAGAAGGACAGATTATAGCCTGTCAAAATGCCTGAAACTGAGCCAGACACCCTGAAACATATTATAGTTCCTGAAAACATATTTCAATGCCTATGTCCCTTGCAGACTGTTACTGTATTCAATTGTAACAAGGCTATGAGAGTGCTACTGGGGTCGGACTGGGGACCTGTTTAGTGGGAGGGTAACCCTCTTGGCACCAGAGGTCAGATAGAGGAAGGAAGTTCTGGGTTGTGCCTCCTTTGTAATTTCTGGCACAGTTTTATTTTTGTTTAGAGGTGGCGGGGATGCAATCTTTACTCATCTACCTCAGGGGCCTTCCTCTGACCCTCAGATGGCTGGGAGGATAGAGTATGTTGCTGTGAGCTAGTCATATGATGAAACCAACTGGACTCTTACATGAAGGTGTACAAACCAATGTTAAAGGGAACAGCATCCTTAAAGTGTGCAATTTAGAGAAGAGTTAACTAAATATCTTCGGGTTTAGTTGTTTTTGCAGAGATATTTATATTGAATGTCCCAATGAATATGAAAGAGCAAAGCAAGTACGGCTAAAAGTCACCCAGTTAAAGCAACAAAGAAGGGGATAAGATTTTTTTTTTCTAAAAGCCAAATATACACCAACATCTACTCCTTCCATGTGAAGAAGCCAGGGTGCTGTGACTTTATTTTAATGAGACACAATCTGGTTAAAAGTCAGGATGCATAATCCCTTCTTGATTGTAATTCTACTGAAGTCAGTGGACTTATTCTAGGGACAAGTTTATCCCTTTAATCTTAAAACCAAGTTTCCCTACCAGTATTACTAATCAAACCTTACATTGTTAAAAATTCTTCCAGTTTTAATATCTAATTTACTTTTAATCTTTCATTATTGGATAATAAATGTTTGGATAATGAACAACTTCATTCATGTTTAGATTAAAAAAATAAACTAATCAGGATAATTTTTGTTCTGTGTCCTTTATATAGCCAAACCACAAAACATAAGCACCTCACACTCTTCAATGTATTTATCCTCGCAGTGGGTAGGAAAGTACTATTGTTAAATTATTAAACAATCAATTTGTAAGCACCTAGAGAATAATAGGGTTATAAGGAATAGCCAGCAAGGATTTGCAAAAACAAATCATGCCAATCCATCTTAATTCCCTTCTGGGACAAGGTTACTGGCCTAGTGGATGGGGGGGAAGCAGAAGCCGTGATATAGCTTGATTGTAGTAAGGCTTTTGATACAGTCCCACATGACATTCTCATAAGCAAACTAGGGCAATATTGTCTAGATTTAATTACTATAAGGGCTTGTCTCCATTTCCGGTGGATCGACACTGCGGTGTTTGATCCACTGGGGGTCAATTTAGCGGGTCTAGTGAAGACCCACTAAATTGACCGCTGATTGCTCTCCCATCGACTCCAGTACTCCACCAGAATGAGAAGCATAAGGTAAGTCGATGGGAGAGTCGACCCAATGTGGTGTAGACACCTCAATAAGTCAACCTAATATACGTCAACTCCAACTATGTTATTCACATAGCTGGAGTTGTGTAACTTAGGTTTGACTTAACCCTGTAGTGTAAACCTGCCCTATGATGAGTGTACAACTGGTTGAAAGACCTTACACTCAAAGATTAGTTATCAGTGGTTCACAGCCAGAAGGTATTTAAGTGCCTAAAGAGGCAGAGTCACAGAGGCAGCTATTGGGATTTTCACAAACTCCTATCTGCATCATTGGGCACCTAAATACCTTTAGAAATCTAGCCCTACATAATTTGCTTAACATCATACAGGAAGTTGACAACAGAGCTGGGATTTGAACCTAGGCCTCTAACATCCCAGAGCATCCTACTATCCACTGGACCATCTCATTTCCTCTTTTTTATTAAATTTTTGAAACAATAATGAAAATATTTTGCAAACATGCTCTTTTTGGAAAGTCTACATTTTGGGTGATAACTTCATGTGCTTGAAGTGTTACCTCAGGTTCTGTATTTTTCTGAGTTACTATAGGCTGCAAGTTTTTATGGGACAGTGACCATTTCTTTTATATACTCTTAAAAACACAGTTTACAGTGATAGTATGAACAAGCTGTGTGGAGGACAGAAGTTCCATTTTTATGAAGGATTTAGAGATTTTGAAATTTGACTTTGTTGCAAATCAGAGCGAAAACCAAAGAAAATTCAGAGGGAAAAATTAGTTTTGGGGCATTCAAAAAGAAACATTTCGATTTTAACTTTTAAAGTTGTTTATATTGTATTATAACTTAATGCAAAATAAAAAAAATCAAACCTAGAAGTCATTTCAAAATGAAAAATCAATGAGACGTTTCTACTTTGTCAGAACTTTTTCTCAAACAAAATGCCAGCAAAATGACCCAAATTCAATTGAGACAGAACTGTATATTCCAATGGAATATGGTTCCAGCAACATTTCTCCAACCAGCTCTCTACAATAGGGGATAAAACAGTAATAACAAAAATTAACTAGTTGATAGAATATTAGCTCGCGCTCTCTCCTTCAGAGATAACTAGTGCCCATAGTGTCTATTGGCAACCTAAAGATCCCTTCCTTAAATATCAATTAGGTCTTGTTGAGGTAACTAAGGGAACAACTTGTCACTTAAATCCTGTTTCACAGACAGGATATCATTTTATAGAAAACACAGATTTCCACAGGAAACTAAGAGAATGACTGTTTCTCATTTACTAGTGAATTTGATGTAAGAGTGGGATGAGCTGATTTTGAATAAAGCTGACCCTACTGTGTTTTTAGTGCTCTAAACATTCACCAAGGGAAAGGACTGAAAGAATTTAAGGCTTAAGGGTCAATGACTCATCACTAAAGATGAACACTTAAAAAAGAAATGGTCACTTTGTCATCTTTGTCTCCAAACTATGGAACATTGGCACAGCCACTTCTCAAGCACTGTTACAGCCCCTGGACTGTAGTCCTGAGCACAGTCTCCCACATTTCCCATGAAAACCTCTGGATCTGACATGCTCTTGCCCTATTTTCCCCTTAATAACATTCATACCATCACAGAGCAAGAACCTGAGCAGAATTGCTTCATAGGAGAGTGTGGTACATAGTCCCCCGGTGCTGCCTCTTCCTGGACTTATCTTCCTTCAATGCTGTGGAGAGATGGTGGTGCGGCTACAATTCAAGCCTTTCACATCTGTTCCAAATGAGCAGGGTTTCTCACCTAAATCTTCAGCAAATGTAATAGTCAGCCCATACAATTCTTTAATTACAGATTCAATTCATGACAAATAGACACTGGAGCTGGTTTGCCATTTATTTTTGCAAAAATGCACCAGCTGTACTTCAGTTTTGTCAAACCAGACCAGGAATGGCTCCAAAAATAAAAACAACAAAACAAGTAATTTCCAAATCACCAAGGCTCATGGTGGTGCCAGGGGTGCTGAACAAACAGATCTGCTTTTGGACCATGCTCCTCAGTTCGTATTACTAGGGCTGGGCAAACCATGGATTTTGTTAGTTCACTGGCAATTCCAAAAACCAAACAAAAAAGTCAAAATAAAATTTCATTTCGGGTCAAAGCATTACATTCGGCCCAAAACCAAACATTTTGTTTCAGTTTTGAGCATTGTTGAACGTTTAGAAGAAGAAGAATACAATTGAATAAAGTTTCAGAACATCATTTTGAACCAACAGAATTAAAACAAAACTGACAGGGTCACTCCTGGGCTTGCATCAAACTATTGCTGGATCCCCAGTCAAGAGCAAATAGACAAAAGGCTTTTATTTGGCTGTCCCTATTCAGACAAGGCACGGCCTGCAGCAGTCTCAGTCAGCAGCACCAAGCAAACCAAACAGTCTCACATCAAGGCTGCCTTCCCTCATAGATGCTCTGGCAAGCAGCAGTCTCTAGTCAGTTCCTGGTCCCACTTAGGCATCTCTCGCAGCATGGAGCACTGGAGGTCTACTCTGCCTACTAAGCAGCTCCCGGCTGAATTAGGCTTTCCCTTTGCAACCCCTTCCCTCAAGCCTACTGCAGGTGTCACAAGGATTGTACCCACATGTTAACCCTTCCCTGGCCAGTGTGAGATTGGTACACTCCACCCTAGAAATGTTTCAACTTTTTCAGCATTCTTTCCCCTCCCCCGCAGGCCAAACAATTGGGCAAAACTGACACAAATTCATGAAATGGTTTGGTGTCACCAAATCTGCACTTTTTTGCCCCCCAAAATTTCATCCAGCTCCAATAATAGCCTATTTACTTATTTTCCCAAAAAAGCCTACAAAATGAATCTGTAGGACCTCAACATCATGAGCTAAATTCACATTTCTTTTCCCAAAATGTCATTTAGTTGAAACCCCAATTTTTCATCAAAAATAGTTTAGATAGAAATTTTTTCACCAGTTCTGCTCTTAGTCACGTTCCATTTCTGCTGCTATATTGGCACCCCGGATTGTGGTATACAAGGTTTTTTGTTTTTGGTGTGTTTTTTTGGACCAAAAGATGTGGCATTCTTCCTTGTTAAGACAGTTATAGACCTAGATGACACTGACCATATGGTGTAAAGCGGGGACTCTTACCTGTACTTTACCCATACTGTGACTAAATGGGAATATAATTTCTGCACTTCAGGAGTGTGTTAATTGTATATATACTTTCTTGAAGTTGCAAACTCAGGACCCAATCACCTAGAGCCAAGGCAAGAGAGAAAGGAAAGAAATGGTAAGATGATGAAAGAAACTGGGCAATGATTTTTAAATAATAATGGGCCAGATTCATCCCTGACTTCAATAAAGCTACAATAGGGTTGAACATGGCACAATGTTTAATAATAAGTACTAATTTCTACCTGATTGGCCTTTTCTTTCTCCATACCTCAAAGTCTATCCTGTCATTGTCTCCTGCAATCTCCATTTCCCCCATTCCAGGTGGCTGCTCCAGGCCACATCCTGCAGCTCTGGCTGAAAATGCTTGAGACACAGGTCAGTCTAACCTGTGCAGAGCACCCACTGTACAGGGTAATTCTTCCTCAGACTCTGGAAGAGCTGGAGATGAAGAAATGAAACATGCACAAGGACCCGCCACGCCTCTTACCTCCAGAAAGGAAGGAAATTTGCTTCTCCTTTTGCTGCTTGTGTTTGGGTTCCGGAACCTCATAACTCTCTCCCAGTCTAAGTCTCTTCCTCCACCCCAGCAGCACTGTCCCATCATTCAGCGCCTGATCTTCCACCAATTTGCACCTTGTGCATTTACACATGTGCAAAAGTGGATGTTATAAACTTCCATTCTGACTTGGCAATGTTTGCACCCACCTTGCACTCAGGTGGAAATGACTAAACACCGTATAAGGCAATGGAGAACTGGACTTTAAGTACCTTCCCTTCTATATTATTCCAACCCCCCAACCCGCCCCAATGCTATCTCAGTCCAAAGGACTCTCTCCACAAGCAGATCCCCCTCTCTCTAGCAATCCTTTTGGATTCGATAACAATCCTCAGGTTAATGATTTGAAGCAACTGCACCTTTGCAATGACAATTCCTTTTATAGCCCCTTACACACCATCTCCTTTCTCCTTCTGGCCTCTGATCCTCAGTGTCACGTTGCCAATGTTCCGAACAAGTTAACAAGATGCCCGCTACAAATTATTCACTCCTCACGTTCTTAATTGACAGCAGTTTCACAGTTCAGGTGCCATTTCTCAGAAATCTAACAGGAAGCACTGATTTCTTTCATTACTACAATTGTGAACCAAGAATTGAACCCAGTACAGTAGGTTAAGAGGCATATATTAGATTTTTACATGAGCCTATAGGGGATTGTTAAATTAAATATCTGGCAAAAAGCCCTCTGCAGCTTTAGTTATGCTGAATCCTCATTTTATTAAAGAAGCAGATGGACTTTGTCCTGTAAGTAATTGTCTGTTCTCTGGAGTGGACGAGGGACTCATTGCACCATCTGTTTGGTTGTTGCTCCAGACAGTGCCTTATTACTGGCTGTGGCTGCTTCTGTGCTACTTGATTCCCTCAAGCCTACTTGATATCATCTTGCTCAGATACGAGATGTTCCCTTTGTTTCATTTTAAGAAAGAGAATTGTGTTTGTCACCACAACCTGCCAGGTTTCTCCGGTCAACCCATCTTCACAGTCCGCAGCGCTCCTCGGGAAGTGACTTTTTAGCCACTCAAAAAGTTTGGGAAAGGACAACAGGTTAGAGGCTATTATCGCTTCTCGGCTCTCTGTGAGCTGAGGGGTGAAAACATTTCTAGTGGTACCGCTCTGAGCTGCTGCGAGTTCAATTTGTAATAATACTGCCTATTTCATACAGAGCTTTCTATCAGTCGATCTCAAAGCATTTTACAAAGGAGGTCAACATCACATTCCTAATTGTACAGATAGGAAAACTGAGGCACTGAGCAGCAGAGTGACTTGCCCAAAATCACCAAGAAGGCCAGTGAGAGCACTGGGACTAGAACCCAGGTCTCCTGAGTGGCAATCCAGTGCTCAGTCCACTTGTAATCAAGGCCTTGGCCTCTCACAACCGATGCTGTCAGGGATGGAGCCTAATTACTGCTCAAAAACAAGTGTTCTGATTAGCAACCCCAATGGGAATGTTACACTTACAAAATCTTGTGAGGATGATGAGATGGCACTATTTGGCTGCCAGTCATTACTCTGAGTCATATTCCCAAGAATTGTGATGGGCACCTACTCTTTGCCTCCCTGTGGCCAGGTACCTATTGTGTGATATCCCTCAAGGTACAATTCTCCTTGTTCATCTTTTAACACTTGTATGGGATCACCTGGAGAGATCATGATGGCCTAGAAGCTCATATGCCACCAATATGTGGATTACATTCAACTGTACTTCTGCTCCATCCACACAGACTCCACCTCCATCACCAACATGTGCCAAGGTTTGGCAGAGATCATCAGATGGATAAACAGCAGCTAATTTGAACTTAGCCCTGGAAAGACAAACATCCAAGTATTAGGAAGGGGAAACAATAGTCTTATGTCAGAGATCAAAAGCATCAGATGAATATAGGTCAAGACAGTACATGACAAACTGGTGGGTATAATTACTTGGATTGTATTTTGGGGTTGGGGACAGAAATAAAAGGAGCAATGGTTAGACCCTTTGTCACAGCCAGATAATCTTTTTTCTTTTTTTTTTTTTTTTTTGTAGACTAAGGTCCGGGCTTACCCTTTCTTTCATCAGTGCCAGGGACCTATTTTATTGGTCCATTCTCAGAGACTAGACCCTATGAAGTTTCAGCCCAAGCAATAGAGGCACTTCTTAAAAGCCCAATCTGTTTGTGGGGTTTGAGGTCTATCACTGAAGTCCATTGCCACTGAATCAATACAGAGTATTCCAGTGGGATTCGGCCCTGCATTACACTTTCTGGAGACCTCAAGACATTTGGTTAACTCCATGAATAGAATTGGAATCAGGATCTATTTAGCATCACACAACCTTTTTTAAAAGGAATCGTATGCCGCTTCCACGGAGCCCTGTTTCAGTCTGTGAATTCCTCAGGAATGTTTGCAAGGAGTATTTAAAGAACATTGCAGCTACTCTACAGACTGTAGTGAGGCATTCATTATGGATGAAAGCTCTAGTCAATATGATTTGGGGAATTAGTTTTATCTTTAACATGTGTTGTTGTCTTTAAACACGTGTACAATACTTCTCTAAAGTTAATTGCTCTTCCACCTTTTGGACCTTTTCTGCTAATCAAAGATGAAGTGCCTTTTTATTATCAAGTCTATGTCACCCTTCGCTGCCCTCATCATGGCTGAAGATGCACTGACTCAGAATCTCCATATTTTTATGAGTAAGTAACATGCTCCTGATAAGTTATAAATGTGGCGTCAATTCTTCTTTATTGAAATCTGTGAAATTAACTAATTTAAATTCCATATGGTCCACTGATTGAGATAACATAGATAGCTCTTTTTATTAAATATAGCTTTGTTGAACATCAGGTCAATTAATAATAAGACCCACATTGAAAGTGATTTTATAGAAGGATAGAAGGCTTGAATTTTCATGTCTATCAAAAACTTACTGTTTAGAGAGGAGTTTTTCTTCGGTTTATTGTCCTTATTTTCCCATATTCCTGTGAAAACTTGGAGAAGCTGTAGTATTAATTTTTATTTGTCTTTTTCTTATGTATTAGTGCCATTACATCATATATACATAGACATTCTCTTTCTTCAGTTCTACTAATTTAAAATTCATTTACTGTCCTCACAGAAGATAAACTGCCAGATATTTGGTGCAAATCACCGTAATGTAACTGAAGTCAATGGAGCTATAGCCGTTTAAACCTGGGGATATAACTTAAGATAGGTGTCACCTTTTGCCCCATATTCTTCATAGAAATATGCTTATGATATGAATATAACATACCTAGAGATATATTTTATGCAAGATGGGTCTTGTGAGATATCATTGGAAATGTTATGATTTACTGAATGTGATTATCCAATTTGTTTGCATGTATCATTTCTGTATCTGGAGTTAGGAATATTGACTACGTAACAATTACAACTGTGTTTGCACCTGGGAAATGCCCACGGGAGAATAAGAAATCAGCCTGGAATGGGCCAGCAGGAAAAACAATAAGACTTTGAAGATACAAATCTCCCACCTTCCTCAGAAGCTTCCTGGGATGCTGCTTTGACACTGCAAGGTCAGGTGACCCTATTACCTGATACGGAGTGCCACTTTGGACACTGCTGGTATTTTTCCACTGGGAACAAAGGATTCCCGCCTTATGTAAATCTTATTTAAAGGTGAGCAGTGAGTCAATCAGGGTCTCCAGTTCTTCACGGAATCCCTGACCAAGATGACTGCTGGGAAGACCAAAGACTGAACTGGGGAAAGAACTGGACCCAGGCTAGAAGCTGTCTGGCCTATGAAGAATAATATCTGGAACTTTATGCTGCAAACAAAAGCAGTTTGTCTTCAAGAAACTCTGCAATCTGCCTGAAACAACTTTAGGGTAAGAAATTACTATGTGTAACCTGTTTCTTTAGTGTATTAAGCTTAGTTTGTATGTTTTGTTTTATTTTCTCAGTAATCTGCTTTGTTCTGTTTGCTACCCCTTATAATCACTTAAAATTTACCTTTTGTAGTTAATAAACTTATATCTTGTTTATAACATAACCCAGTTTGTGCAATTCGTATCTGGGGGTGCAAGAAGCTGTGCATCTCTCTCTCCACATTGAGGGAGAGGGCAATTTTTGTGAGCTTGCGCTGTGCAGAATTTTCTGTATAGCACAAGACAATATTATTTTGGGTTTAGTCCCCAAAGGGGGTGTGTATGTGAGTGCTGAGTAAATCCCTGAGCTGATTCTTCCCACACACTGCTGATTTCAGTCTGTGTCTGCAGGTGGGTGTGGCCTTACGTGTGTGTGTGTGTGCTAGAGAAGGCTTGAGGGCCTGGCCCAGCAAGGACAGGGTGAGGAAGCCCAGGCTGGTGGAATGGGTGAATGCAGTAGGACCCCAGCACATCAGGTGGCATCCTGGATGGGGGGGGGTCCAATCCAACATGATAGGCCAGGTCTCATGGGTGAGATATTGGGCCTGATTCACCTGTGTCTTATTCCAGCATCCTGCTGACGCAACTCAACTGAAATTATTATTGAAATTATTACAAGTCCATTATCATTAATGCAAGAATAAACCTAAGACATGGTTGGCATTATATATTTGTGGTGGGATAATATACAAGGGAGCAAGCAGGGACAGAAATGGGGAGATAATGCATTTTGAAGCATGAATATATGTAGTTCTCTGAGTATAAAACTGTATATCAGTAAAAATGAAAGTGAATCCTTCTTTCTTTTCAATGAAAATTTGTCAATAAGAGGGTTTTTTCATACACAAAGAACCTTCCGAATTTTATCTTATTTAAAATGGAGGGGAAATAAATATAAATATATACACATGCATATAGTTATCTATATACACATTAAGGATGGTAATGAACAGAGAAGTGGACAGTTTGACAATCTTTTAAATGTACCAAAGATACTAAACAAGGGGCTTTTTCCTTTAAAAAACTTTGTCCAGCTAATGAAAATGGGAACAAGGGATGTAGTTAAAATGAAAGCCTTATTTAATATTTTACATGTCAAATGCTTCAATTGTTTTTCCTTCCTTTCTGTACCTTTAATATAAGATTCAAAGGGTGTTTAATGGTGTGTTTGCCAAGGTGCTAAGCAGGCTGGGGTCTCCATATACCCCTTAGGCCCCTATATTCAATCTAAATTAATACCACAGTACATTGTGAAATGTGCATGGATTTATCAAAGCTCCTAAGTGCTTTCCTGACCCTGCTGTATTATGAGAGCTGACCTGACACCCACCAGCTTTAGCATCCTATTCATGGTGCCAAATAGTAGCAAGCACCCTTGCTGTCCTTTCATCACAACTTGCAATGCCTGTTAATTTAGGCCCAATCCAGTTGTCACTCGCATCAATGGACCTCTGTCCCCTTAGCTCATTCTTAGAACATTGAGCTAATGGTCAGTCCACAGAGATCATTTTATAATGTTCTTTCCACAACAAATAAGAAAGGAAGGGTTTTTTTTTTTATTAGTAATGGTTATTGGATGCCAATGGATATACTGCTAACATATATCACTTTGTCAGCTGAACAGCAATTTAAAGTCAAGATCCAGGGAAACACAATGTAGCAGACTTTGGAAAATCAATTTTAAAAAAAGTCATTACTAACGGATTTTAAAACTGACTTGAATGGCTCAAGGGCTCTGTAATCCAATAGACACAGGTGCAAAACGTAAATGGACAAAAATACAATAGTCCAGAGAAGAGTTATGGATACTAACGTTTATTTCACAATCTTCTGTTTCAGACAATAACACAAACTGAAGAACATGGAACACATATTTCTTGGTACATTTGAATGTTCTGCTTTTGAAAAAAAAAATAGTATCATTGCCGCTGGATATATTAGTTAATAGGGCATGATAACATTGCATACTGGTTGTTATTTTAAAAATTAAAATTCATGGCTGATGTGATACTTCTTTCCCTGAGTCTCCCTGCCAATTTTTATAATGCTACAATAACTTTCTTTTTAAAAAAGGTTCTCTCTGCTATTTTTGAAAAACCCTCACAAACTGGGAAATTGACAATACAGGGGAAACAGAGAAACCTGACATATGAAGTGCTGGCAAATGCAGAAAGTAAATAAATTTACATAAATCAAAAAGATTTTTTTCCCCTTAAATGATTTGCAGCCACAGTAGTCTGAGGTGTTACTTGTAACAAGAGTAGTTTAAAAAAGAAGTGTGATTATAGGGTACACTGTGGCCCTTTAACAAGAAATTCAAGCTTACTAACAAAGTGCCACATTATGGTGGATGCTCCACTGGTGAACGAGAGAGGGGAAAAAGTAATCCTATCTTCATACGTAGAAAATACCAGGTACTAAATGGCTCTCTAATATAGCAGAGAAAGTGTAATAAAAATGTATATGTTGTGTGTTATACAGGGGATCAGACTAGATATTCTAATGTCTCTTCTGGCCTTGGAATCTATGAATTCTCCCCCCACCATCCCTCTTTGCACTACTGTGCTGCAGTTGGTCACAACTACAGCCCCTCCATGTACTCCCTGGATTTGAAGACTACTTGAAGAAGGTGGGAAGGAGGCAGGGTTATGACCCCATTCTCCCTTACCCCCTGGCAAGTACAGTAGGTTACTTGTGCAGGGAAAGAGTATGCTGCATTTCATGAAGGGACGTAGCAGAAGGAGCTCAATCTGAGTGCACCAGGGAGCTCTAGGAAGAATCCCTGAATCAGAATTGCTCCTGGAGCTCTTCCAGGACAGGGGAACCGTACTCAAAGCCCTACCACTGGAAGGTCTGGGAACACTCAGTGAAGGTTCCAGCCCCAAGCTTAACTCTGACTTCCTAACCCCTTTATCTCGGTCCTTGATTTAACTTTCAGCTATGAGCTACAGAACACACCCCCACCCACATCATCCCATAGGAAATTCGACATACTGGCCTACATGCAATGAAACTAAACACTTATTAGTGGCTGGAGACCAATCCCATCACTGCTTTCATGTCGCAGGCCAGACACCACATCTCATACATTCCCTTCCACATATTGGCTATTCCTGCCCATCACCCCACCATGGGACAGACACCCAGCTCTGTCACATTCTTCTTCTTAGCACTAGTCAGACTCTCCAGATGCCAGACACAGATTAGAGATCAGCGTCCTCCATATCCACCCAGACCATACAGGCCAGAGGCCTTCAGGGTCATATGCACTCTTGTGAGACAGGCCGGAGATGTCTTGTACGCATGAAATAGGCTAGAAGGATGGGTGCAGTGTGTGGTACTGGGGCCTGTGCCTGTAAGAGCTGAGCTTTCCAGAGTGTGGGCGTGACACAGCCAGCTGGAACTAGACAGGGAATAATAAATAAGCACTGAGTGATCACTGAACACCACATGGAACCAGGAGTAAAAATAAATTAAGAAAATGCCTTGAGTGGAAAAATGAAGTAGTTAAAAGCCCCACCAGAGTTGAAACGGTCTCTATATGTGGAAGACAACTAGAGAAGGTTTAAATAGCACTTCACTCTGTATATGCAAGCAATGGGTACCAGCAAGAAGGAAGACAGGCAGAAAGCAGCCTTATTTCTGACAATAGCTGGTTCTGAAGCACCTCGTTCGCTTAATAGTTTTCAGATAACTCAGGTAGAAGAGGCTAACTATCAAACTGAAGTACAGAAATTTGAGTAGAGCACTTCATTTAAAAAAGAGGGATATGAAAGGTATGTTTTTGATCAAAGGAAGTGAAACTATAGAAAAGAATGTGACTGATCTGAGGCTGAATAGACAATCTTGCAGTTTTGAGGGGATAACTGAGTCCCTGATAAGAGACCAGATCCTGATTAGAATCTGGAACAAAAAACCCACACTGAAAGATTAAGAATTAACCCTTGACAAAGCATTTAGAATTTGCCAAGCAACAGAAGTCACTTAGTCCAGAATGAAGCTTATGGAGGGTGGACAGTGTTCTGATGCTGTAGATACAACCAAAAATCCAAAATATCAGAAAAAAGGGACCTGAGGCAGAAAGGCATGCAGAGCTCAAAGTCAAGCAAAAACAGCCCATGGAGCTGTACACAGTGTGGCAAACACCACAAGCCAGGACAATGCCCAGCATATGGGAAAAGAGAAATGCAATGGATTCATTATTTGCAAGCACTAGCAGAGTGTAAACAGCCTGAGTAAAGAGAATGACAACAGCACCACTAGCTCAGATGAATTCTTCATAAGAGCAATGGACAATGTTGCAGCAGAAGATGGGTGGATTATCAAGATGAAAGTAAATGTGACACGTATTGATTTTAAGTTGGACACTGGTACACCAGTCAATGCATTGCCAGAAATATGGTTAGTAACTTGAAAAGAAAAGCCACAGGTAGTACAAGGTAAACATGTAAAACTCAGGGTTTACACTGGTGAGCTCATTCCCACTAAAGGGCTATGTATGGGTAAATAACCAATTGGAAGAGACACAATTTGTAATAGCACCCATTAGTGTGTTCAAAGCATGTTGAGACCATGGTCTCATCAGGAGGGTGCAGCCTTTGGAGGGGCAGGAGGCCAAAACAACTGCGGAAGAGTTTGAGGACATCTTCTAGGGAGTAGGGAAGCGCTTGATAGAGTACAGAATAGAGCTGAACTAGACACGATAAATCAATCCCTGATAGATCGATCACTACCCACCAATCCAGCAGGTAGTGTAGACATACCCATAGACTGAATAGGAGAACCAATAGAATCGGTACACTCATTGGTCATTGAAAAAAGTCCGTACTCTTCGCTTATGTATAAAGAATAAAATAAATACGTAAAAGAGGAACATTTTACATTACCTACAAGGGGAGACATTTGGGGGGGGTGGGGGAAGATTGCTGATGACAAATGTTTTTCTACACTAAGGTCAGTAGTCTGGCAGGTGCCCTTAGAAAAATAGAGCCCATGTTTGTGCACATTCCGCACCCCCCTTTAGGACACACTTTTTGCAGACTGCCATTTGTGTTGCGTTTGGCTCCTGAGGTGTCTCACTAGAAAATAAAACAAATTTTTCGTGGTATAGTAAGGTTTACATACATGACATTTTGATCTGGAGAAAAACAAAACAATAGAAGACCACGACTTCAACTCCAGTCATCTTTGGAATGCGCAATAGCTGCTGGGATATACCTAAACAAAGATGTAAGTTCTGTGTAATGGAAATAACATTCCTGAAGAAGTTGACACAGCAAGGTGTACAAGTAGATCACAGTGAGGTTGACGCTATCAATAATATGCCTGCTGCAACAGATCGGGAAGGGGTGCATTCCTTGGAATGGTGAACTGTGTAGGGAAAATTTGTGCCTAATCTAGCTGCCCCAACCATAACTTTATTAAATCCTGCTCTTTATTAAATGGACTGCTCTTTCCATATGGCTGTTGCTTCCCGCCGAACTCCCTGGCATTCCCTGATTCCCTACTGTCCCCTCAATAACAGGCCCTCCAGAGAACATTGGCCCTCTGACTCCAGTTCCACTGATCATGGTATACTGAGAGCACAACTGTGCCAGGACCTCCCATGGACACAGGATGTAATTCATAATACAAAGTTTGAGAAACTAAAGGAGTTAGAGGCCCCAGTTCTGAGGTACTTAGACAGTAAACACAAAACTAAGTTTTCCATGAATGCCTCCAAAGGAGGTATTGGTCCTCCTACAATGGTATGATCCAGACCAGTGTCTCCTGCATCATGGGCCCTAACAAAAACTGAACTCTAATACCATCAAATAGAGAAAGAGGCTTTGCCCTTAGTCCACAAATAAAAAAAAAAGTCATGTCTTTATTTATGGGAGGACTATGTTAGCTGAAACTGCCTATAAATCACTTATTTCCACTCCCAAAAGAGGAAATACCTGGCAAATACCCCACTTCCCATAAAAATACATACATTAATTTTTCAGCTATAGAGGTAGGGATACAAACCTGGAGGAGATTTGATGGTTGCAGACACACTCTAAAATTGGAAGGGGCTAAAACTTCCACTGGCATTAATGGGAACAGTGTGCTATTTTACTTGGGAGGACTGTTGAACTGAAAAAAAAAAAGTCTCTCAAGAAAAACCATACAGCTAAGAAGTACAATGACATCCAAATTTGAAAAGATCTCTAGCAAGACTATTGCCAAAATCAGTAATTCTCTAAATATTAGAGCAATGGCATCAGATCAGAAAGGGACTGACACTAGGAGTTAGGAAGTTGACGGACTACTCAGCTGGAAGTGCTGTTATCTCGGGAAAAGTACTTGATTTTACAAAAGAAACAGATCTACTTCATCATTCCCTCAGCATGGATTTCAAGATATCCTTCGGATAAGTTCTTAACCTGATGTGTTTCAGCTTTGAAAACATAAATGGCCCCATAGAGATTTTCCAGTTACAGCTTTTATTTCTCATCCCTGAATCATGGAATCTACTTTCTTATTATTCTTTTATTTTTGCCTAATTTTTGACTTTATTCCCAGTTCTGCCACTTGCTGTCTGCACTTGGAAAAGTACTTAACTGATCCATGACTCAGTTTCCCCAGCTTTAAAATAAAGATTACAATATTTATCCACCTATGTAGAGTATTTCTGATCCTCAGATGAAAGGTGCTTTAAGAGCAAAGTACTATTATGCTGTCATTATTATCATCCATTTGTTTCTGAACAAAAGTGAAACATTCATCAATTCCTTGTTCCTTTTCATTTGTTAGAAGAAATTTCATATATGAAAAGAATACTCCAGCAGATGTGGAGGAGTAAGAAATTATTATAGTTTAAGAAAAATGGCTGGCTCAATTGCCTCACGCCGCATGCAGCCTGCGTTCCACAGAAAGTATGTGGACGGCACTCCAATCAAAGCCAAGATGAACTTCAATCTTATAAGACAAATGGCAATATAATGTACAAAACCCTTTTGCTTTGCTCTTTCCTTTCAATAATCTTTGAGGACCTTTATGTCGTTATTTTATGGCCTCCATCTCCATAATATCTGAACCCCTCCTAAGAATCATTGAATTCTACCTTCAAAACTTTCTGATCAGGTAATTAACAATTTCCATTTTTGAAATTGGGAACTGAGACACAAAGTTCAAATGACTTACCCAAACTCACCCAGAAAGTCTAGCAAAGCCAAGATTTAAACGGACACTTCCTGAGGTCTAGTCTAGTACCATAAGCCCATCTGCCTTCCCACATTCAGTTCTGCTTTTGTACTAGGTCTGTCCATGCGGTCCTATTAGTCCTTAATGTAACATGGAAGGCTCTCATAGGCAACCAGGCACAGAATGTTAAGGAACTGGAATTCTTTGGATTGCTCTCAGAGCTTAGTTTTACATGTGAATCCCTTCTATTGATCTTGAAAATTAATTAAAAATTAAAATCAATGGATCCAAAGAACAGGTGTCTACAGCAGAGAGGCTGCCTGCTGTATTTAAAATTGCCCTCAAAGCTTTAAAAGAACATGTGTGCCTCTTCCTCGCTCCCATATTTTAGTTTAAACAGTGTTCCCTCATTCACTTTCTTCATATTAGTTCTATCCTTCATTCAATGATTTCTCAATGTATCCAAGTTGCAAAATGTTCAGACCCTTCAGCATTCTTATTTTGGAAAGAACTTATTTTCTACGTGGTTCAATAGCCATTTCATTAAACCCTGAAACCTGTCTCCAGCACCCAGTCTGGATTGTATACTGGGCACCTCCAGGGGGTACTGGGAGACTAATCCTCCATCTGATGCGGGAAAGTGGCAGCAGAGCCACTTTGCCTCTCCTACTCCTTCCTCAGGGCTAGTGCAGGCTCCACAGACCAAGTTTCCCTGCTCCAAAGAGTTCAATAGCCAATTGATTACTGTGGTAGTTGATCTACTGGACTTGCCCCCATATCTACAGGCAGGTCACATGCTACCCATGTAACAGCAAGGGTGGTAAAGATCCTCAAAAGGTATTTAGACACCTATCTCCATTGAAATCTAAATGTTAGGGCTTGCCTACGTAGCAAGTTACTGCGCAGCAAGCTGATAGACTGTAAATTCACACTGTCTTTCTGTGCAGTAATTTACTGTGTAGACATGCCCATAGACGATCCGGGCCTGTGCTCCTGCCCAGCATCACCAAATCTTGCCTGTCTATGTATACTAGGGCTGCAGCAGTCCAACTGCCTCTGGACCCTTCATTGCCCCGGAGGTAGAGACACAGTTTGTTCTAGAGTTGCCAACTCTGTTTGGATCTATTCTGGGAGGTTTCAAAACTTGACGTAGTGGCATTAATGAATGGACCTAATGTACTCAAACTCATTCATTACAGAGCCATCATTTTGTCTTCAGTGGAAACAGAGTGCCATGTGAATCATAATTTCACATTCTGAGACATAAAACTCACCCAGACTGAGGTTGAAACGGAAAGAGGAGACAGACTTGTTGAAAGTATCTGGGTAAGGATGAAAGGGGTAAAAAAACCAAGGCTGATGTCATGGTGTGGGGGGGTCTACTACAGACGACCAAACAAGGAAAGAGGTGGAGGAGTTTTTTTTTTTTTTTTTTTTAAACTAACAGAATCATCCAAAGCACAGGACATGGTGGGGGAATTCAACTACCCAGACATCTGTTGGGGAAATAACAACATGGCATAAATTATCCAACAAGTTCTTAGAATATATTGGAGACAATTTATTTCAGGAGGTAGAGAAAACTCCTAGGGGAGAGGCTGTTCTAGATTTGATTTTGACAAATAGGGAGAAACTGGTTGAGCATTTGAAAGCAGAAGGCAGCTTAGGTGGAAGTGATAATTAAATGGTAGCGTTCGTGATTCTAAGGAATGGTTGGAAGGAAAAGAACATAATCAAGATAATGGATTTCAGGAAGGCAAAATTATCTGTTAACTCCCTGAGTTTGCTCAAGATCCCATGGGAAGCAAGTCTAAGAAGAAAAACAGTTCAAGAGAGTTGGCAGTTTTTCAAAGAGACCTTATTAAGGGCACAAGAGCAAACTATCCCACTTCGTCTGAAAGATTGGAAGTATGGCAAGAGACCACTCCAGCTTAACCAGGAGATCTTCAATCATCTGAAACTCAAAAATGAGTCCTACAAAAAGGGGAAACTAGGTCAAATTACAAAGTATGAATCTAAACACAAGTATGTATGGACAAAATTAGAAATGCCAAGGCACAAAATGAGATTAAACTAGCTAGAAACAAAGAGCAGCAAGAAAACATTCATTCTACAAATACATTAGAAGCAAGAGGAAGACCAAGGACAGAGTAGGCCTGTTACATAAAAGGTTGTTACAAGGAGGAGGAGGATGAAGAAAACAACAAACAGAAAACGTGGAAATGGCAGAAGTGCAAAATGACTGTTTCAGTTTTCACCAAAAAGGTTAGTTGCAATTGGACATTTTATATGCCACTGGATGCCAGTGAAAATAAGGTAGGATCAGAGGCTAAAATAGGGAAAGAATAAGTTTAATGTCTTCAAGTCACCAGGGCCTGATGAAATATATCCTAGAATACTCAAGGAGCTGACTGAGGAGATATCTGAGCCATTAGCAATTATCTTTGAAGAGTCATGGAAGACAGGAGAGATTCCAGAGGACTGGAAAAGGGAAAATATAGAGTCAATTTATAAAAAGGGAAATAAGGACAACCCACGGAATTACGCACCAGTCAGCTAATTTCTGTACCCAGAAAGATAATGGAGCAAATAATTAAGCAATCAATTTGTAAATACCTAGAAGATAATAAAGAGATAAGTAACAATCAGCATGGATTTGTCAAGAATAAATAGTGTCAAACCAATATAATAGCTTTCTTTGACAGGGTAACAAGCCTTGTGGATGGGCAGAAGCAGTAGATGTGGTATATCTTTACTTTAATAAGTCTTTTGATACCTTCTCGCATGACCTTCTCATAAACAAACTAGAGAAATACAACCTAGATGGAGCTACTATAAGCTGGGTGCATAACTGGTTGGCAAACCGTTCCCAGAGAGTTGTTATCAGTGGTTCACAGTCAAGCTGGAAATGCATATTGAGTGAGGTCCCACAGGAATCAGTTCTGGTCTGATGCTGTTCTGTATCTTCATCAATGATTTATAAAGTTTGCAGATGATACCAATCTGGGAGGGGTTGCAAGTGCTTTGGAGGATAGGATTACAATTCAAAATGATCTGGACAAACTGGAGAAATGGCCTGAAGTAAATAGGATGAAATTCAATAAGGACAAATGCAAAATACTCCACTTATGAAGGACTAATCAGCTGTGCACATACAAAATGGGAAATGACTGCCTAAGAGGTAGTACTGCAGAAAGGGATCTGGGGGTCAGAGGATCATAAGCTAAATATGAATCAGTGGAACACTGTTGGGGAAAAAATGCAAACATCATGCATTAGCAGGAGTGTTGTAAGCAAAACATGAGAAGTAATTCTTCTGCTCTACTCCACACTGATTAGGCCTCAACTGGAGTATTGTGTCCAGTCCTGGGTGCCACATTTCAGAAAAGATGTGGACAGATCAGAGAAAGTCCAGAGAAGAGCAACAAAAATGATGAACAGTCTAGAAAACATGACCTATGAGGGAAGATTGAAAAAAAAATGAGTTTGTGTAGTCTGGAGAAGAGAAGACAGAGGGGATATAACAGTTTTCAAGTACATAAAAGGTTGTTACAAGAAGGAGTGAGAAAAATTGTTCTTAACCTCTGAGGGTAGGACAAGAAGCAATGGGCTTAAATTGCAACAAGGGCAGTTTAGGTTGGACATTAGGAAGTAACTGTCAGGGTGGTTAAGCATTGGAATAAGTTGCCGAGGGACGTTGTGGAATCTCCATCATTGGATATTTTTAAGAGCAGGTTAAAACAAACAGCTATCAGGGATGGTCTAGATAATACTTAGTCCTGCCAGGAGTGCAGGACTGGACTAGAGGACTTACGGGTCCCCCAGGTGCAAGCTGTGCTGTGGGACCGCTGAGCACTCTGTCCCAACTTGGGCTGCCTCTCACACACAATGCTATTGGCAAGCTACAAACCTCTGGCAGGTACTGCACTTACACAGACATTCACAGGCAGGGACACACCCAAATGAGTCACATGAATGCTTTCCTCAGCCACTCATGAACCAACAGTAGAGAGGCTCCAGCCTATTCCCCCAGCTCCACAGTTCTGACCCCAGAACTGTGCGGTCTTACACTGGTGAGAAGCCTGAGCAGTGTAAGTTCATTACCCGGTCCGCCCCCCCTCGATGTGAAGAGGACACACACTAGTCTTTGTAAACTGAGCTGAGATTTCCCAAGCACTTCAGCCAAAACATGCTGTTTTAAGTAAAATATAAAACCATTTTATTCAATACAGAAAGAGAGATTTTAAGTGATTATAAGTAGCAGGCATAGAGATCAAAGTTGGTTACCCAAGAAATAAAAAGTAAATTCACAGTCTTGATTCAAATCTTGTTTAGTTTGTAGAACTCAAGCAGCATCTTACCCTGACAGATGGCATAGTTCTTCAATACACAGGCTGGGACACTTTTCCAGCCTGGGATCACCCTCACCAGTTCAAAAAGTCTGTCCTCCAGATGTGTGTTTCCAGGTATTGAGTTGTGGGGGGAGTGAAGCCAAATAATGATGTCATTTCCCCCATTTATAGTTTCTTCCAGCTTGCTGGAAAGATCTTTTGATTTGGGGATCAGGCAGTCCCCATTGTCTACATATTCTCTCTGAGAAGTCTTCTGGGATAGCTGTCAGGAGTGAATTCCCTATACTGGGCCATCAGCGCATCTGGCTACTCCAATGTTGAACCTGAAAGACTGGTTGTGGGTGTTCCCAATCTCACAACATATTTCAGTAACACACAGCAAGACTTCATAACTTCACATACAATAATAGCACATACAATCCAACAGGATATTAATGTTCAACAGATCAAGACATTTAAAATGATACCTCGCAAGACATACTTTGTACAAAACATATCATAATTATACGACAGTGGTGAATGAGGTTTCCAAGGCGCTGCTTTGAGGTACAGAGTGCCACAATGAACTCTCTCAGTCCCTTCCAGTCCTATGATTCTAACCATATTGCATAAACAATATTGCAAAATCTCCAGTTGTAATATGAATCTCCCTTCATATTTAATGGAAAATGCTTGAGGACACAAAACACATTCTGCTGTAAATTCATTGACTTTGTGCAGCCAGTTTTTATAGTTAGATCCTTTACACCAGTCATTGTAACAATAATACATTTTCTTTTTCATGGTAGCTTCTGAGCGTCTATGTTTTGAAGAGCCCTCACCATCATCCATTTCTGTCCTCTTTATTTGAAAGTGTGAGGCAGTTGCAGTGGAGTGCAGACTAAAGAGACAACACGAAAAGCCCACATGCATATGTAACCCACACACCACCTGGGTGTGGTGTTCCGTCCCCTCTAGTGGCACCGAGGCCACTTAGAGATTGAGTCTGCTGCAGCCTTAGTTAAGAGCCATGTGGCTTGTAGCTCATGCAGTAGAAGCATATGCATTTAGCTCCAGAAGTCTCAGGTTTGATTCCCACCTACCAATAACTGGAGTCTGTCAATGTTACACATAGATATATCAGTTATGGAGCACAGGACTTTACATGATGACAAAGTCATAGCCACACAAGATAAAGAAATGCATGCACAGTGCAACTGTTGGGCAGACAAATGCTCATTAAAATGCCCAATGTTATTAAAATGGTAAACACTGGCTGGACTACTGTATAAATGGGATTCAATATTCACTTTCAGAATGCCCCATGATTTATCTCCCAGGTTGCCCTCAGCAGTCTCCTGGAGATTTATATTTAATTCCTAGAGACTCATGGGCAATCCTGGAGGGTTGTCCAGACATTATAGGGTTGCCATGAGTATAATTTACTGTCCATTATATACCAAAAATAAGCCCTTTCTCCTAAAACATGCACAGTGCACACATTTTTACCCCCAAACTCTTCCTAGTGCCACTGCAACTACTACTAATTTGTTTCTTTAATAGAACTGCAACACTTGACAAACTCCAAATAATATTTTCATTTATCATCATAATTAACCTATTATCCAGATTAAAGGGCTTTTTAAAAAGCAGTGAGTTCCTCTGTGAGTGTGAGCCATTCCATTCTATTGATGTCTCAGCAGAATAACCCCACTGATTTCAGTGTAGAACGTGGCTTAAAGACTGATTGCTTAGTATGAATTTTTATCCCTGAGATTCAAAAATGTTGCAAGTTACTGTTTCAAATTGCTTCTTAGTTATAGTAAGATGCATTACATCTAGGCCTTCTCTTCTCCCCTAAATCGCATCTTTTAAATATTTATCTGATCAATGTTTATAAAGATGTCTCTGTTTTAAGTTGCTTACAAACAGCCAAAATATATATTATTCATATGTCTCTGCGAAATGGTGTTCATAGCCACAGACATAGAAATTATGTACAATATAACAAACAAGTTGCCCAGTCTTTGGATTTGGGAGTGATCATTTGTGTGAGGTATTTTTCCTTTCTAGATCCTTTCAGATATACCATGCTTCCCATAAAACAAATAAGAACCATCTCTTTAAAATGACTATCCTAGGTGAGTGCTCTAACCATCGGGCTAAAAAATTAACAGGGACAGGGAGAGCACCACCGTCTCCACTTTTGCAAGAAAGGGCTTAGGCACCTAACTGCAGGAGAGAATCTCAGGGCTTGTATGTACCTAAAACGTTACAGTGGCACCACTCTGGTGCTTCAGCATAGATGCTACCTATGCCAACAGGAGGGATTCTCCCATCAGCGTACATAACCCACCTCCCCTAGAAGTAGTAGCTAGGTTAACAGCAAAATTCTTCCATCAACCTGGCACCATCTCCGTGGGGACTTAGGTTGACTTAACTACACTGCTCAGAGGTGTGGATTTGTCAATCTAGTTAAAGCAACCTAATTTTCTAGTGTAGATCAGGCCACCCCCCCACCACACTCCCTCCCCTCCAACCCAGGCACCCAAATTCCTTTGAAGGGTGGGATTTTGGAAATGCTGAGGAGAGGGATGTGGCCTACAGCTTGCTGGCTTTTGTGGATCCCACTCTCAGACACCTTTTCATCCTGCATTGTATAGGGAGCTCCTGTGCCTAAGATGGGGTTGTGAATTCCATTAGGCAGTAGAGCACCTAAATGTTAGGCTTTACGACACTGGGTTTAAGTCCCCTTTGCGGATCTAGCCCTTATATAGCACTCTGAATACATAAAGTGCTGTACAAGTAAATTCATTTCCAAAACATTCCTGTGACAGGCAGACAAGTACCTACAACTGATCAGCACAGAAACAGAGGCACAGCAAGGTGAACTGGACTTGTCTAAAGCTACATGGCAAATCAGCGAACAGCATCGGTTGGTGAAAGAGACATGATTTCAAGCTTCACAGAGCTCTTCTTGAGGTCAAGGCAAGCACAGCTGCGTAGCTCAAAAGCTTGCCTCTTTCACGGAGAGAAATTGGTCCAATACCTAACCCACCTTGTCATGCTCTCGTGTTAGCTGCTGTTGTGATTAGTGATTGTGTGTTAGTGATTGTCCTCATCACCAGACCACTTGTAGGACATGATTTGACCACTGAGTCTCTCTGATGCTTTAAACAAAGGACAAGGAATCAGGGAGTCTTGAGTTACACAGTCTGATCCTGTAAACACTTATGTGAGCAGTCCTGTTGACTTGTATTGGGAGTAAGCATTTTCCAATGCTGGATTCCTGGCTTTGAATCTCTCGGTGGCTCAGATCAAGTCACTTAGAGCCCAGTCTTACACCCATTCAAGTCAGTCAATGGAAAGATTCCTACCGACTTCAATGGGAGAAGAATAAAGTCTCTTACTTCTCTGCCTGTTTCTGCACCTATAATATGAAGCTAAGGATCTGGAGTAATGATTAAAAAGTGGTATGTATTATTGCCCAATGAAGGTGGAAATCTGAAGGAGGAATCTTTCACATTTCAAATAGTAAAAAGATTCAAAAGGCCCAGTTGGGAACTACTACTCGGAAAAACCCAGAAAAATCAGAGACATAAAAAAGACTAAAGTAACTTAATTTGAGTAGTGCTCAGAAAATATTGCTTGTCTGCAGGCCCTGTAGCATGCATGCTGCCCAATCTCTAAAAAGTTTTTGCAAAATTATTTAAAGAAAAAGGATGTTGGTCATTATTATACTGGCACATCTGAATTGCCATGGTCATTCATCATGATTTTTTACTGCAATACTTAATTATGGATAAGTACATTCTATTACAGTATATTTTTGGGATAAGTTTTAACAGTGTTTGAAGTGGGCCCATCAATATGATACGCAGTGGAATGCCTTGTCTAACTCAGTTAAAATTAATGGTAGTTTTGACAGATTCTTATTCAAAGCACTAACCAAATCCTTCAGACAATTAATTACTGTAATATTACTTTGAAATGTTTTAAAATCTGCTTTCAACTCCTTAATTTCATTACATAAATCAGAGCAGACAGTGGATATTTCTTTGTCATTCACATAATATCATTAGCTGTTCCCCTAGTCTTATATTGCCAGATGCAAATGTTGAGGTGCTTTTCCCCCCCAATTACTTCATTTATTTCACTCCGGTTTATTTCCTCATCATTAGCTAATAGTTCAGTCAGTTCAATTCTGTATTTCTTAACAAGGTTTCCCCCCATGGCCTCTACTTCTTGGTGGGGGGAAAAAACTTTCCATTTTGATCTTTAGGTTTGATTTTATTTAATAATTTTGCATGGTGCTGAAGTCTACTTCAGGATTGTCACAACCCTGGTCAAGCTCCCCCTGCTGGACACTCACCATGCTGCTGTGTTTGGTCCCACCCCCAGGGGGCCAGGTGTTCTTCAGCTTTCCAAGTCTGAGCGAAGTCCAAGTGTTGCCTCCAATACTGGGTCTCTGGGCACCGTTGGGGTACAGATCCTCTTTCTAGCACAACTTCTGAGAGTTGAGCCCCCACAGTCCAATGCCTAGATCCTGATACTAGTGCCGACTCCCTCAAACTTCCCAGTAAGTTAAGTAAATTCTTTCCCAGAGCTCCACCATTGTGGGCACTTTGGTTTACATGTCATCTCTTCAGGGACACACAATAGTTGAAGCCAACAGACACAGGCTTTGCAAAGGGTTCTAAACACAATTATTCTTTAGACAGCACAAGAGATACAACTCCAGGGGGAAAAACCAACCACCACCACCTCTGCCTCAGTTTCCTCACCTCTCTAGAGCATTCCTTGGGATTTAGTCAGAGTCTTCTATAATCACCCTCCTGCAGCTCATGGCTTCTGAGTCAAGGAGCCCCTCTCGCTGATCCCTGCTGCCAGTTATGGTTGGCAACTTGGTAATATTTAAAAACCAGACACTCCAGCAGGAGCGTCAGAACCAACCCTGCCTCTTCCCCACAAACCCCCATCCCCGCCCTGCCTCTACCCCCAAAGCCCCTCCCCTGTCCATTCCTCTCCCCCCTCCCAATCACTCCCTGCTTTTCTCTACCTGGGTCAGGAGGGACTTGCCTGCGGAGCTGGGGCTGAGAGCTGCAGCCACCCAATGAAAGTAGGAGGTGGACCCAGCTGAGTAGGGGCTGAAATGGGTGATGACCCAGCACCTCTCCGACTCACAGTAACTGAACTTCAGGTGTCCAGTCAGTAGATATGACTGGACACTGTCAGGTCCCCTTTTCGACCTTTCCCGTTGAAAACCAGACACCTGGCCACCTTACAGTGTTCCTTCCACTCTTTTTCAAATAGCCAGCGAGAGACTTCCTTTTATAACTTCCAGATCTCTGTCTCAGCTGGTCCTCTGATCATCTTTATCAGGCAAAGATGATCAGACCACCCCACCCTCCCAGCTGATATGGCATTTGGTTACTAGATCAGCTTTCCTGATTGTATTGCCCATGTAGACCTATTCAGATTTCAACCAGCCTTAACAGGCCACTCACCTCAGCCCAGATATGGCCATGACACACACAAACTAATCCATTGAATCACCTATTCCCCACTTGCAGCCAATGTCTCTAGAAAAAAGTTAACCCCTTCAGGTCAGCTCACAAGCAGCATAAAATTAAATAGGCAAACTGAGTCACAATATTTCATAATAATAAAGGGTGGAACCATTTCCTGAAATGCTTAATACATAGTGCTGTTTGTTTCCTTCTGACCCATTGGTGTGGTCAGGGCACAGAAGACAACATTAAATATTGGTATGTGCACTCTGAGTGAATTTAATTTCACACAGTTAGAACAGGAATACAAATACTTTGCTGTTGTAAATGTGCCCTTCATGTAGCATTATACTTGCTCTTTTACACATCTCAATGATAAGCACTACCAAGGAGGAACTTAACAATGAGGTCAGCTGGTAACCATTTAAAAGGCCACATTGCACCATTCTCTTCATGAACTCTGCATCTTCTTATTCCTCTCAAGTGCACATGGATAATTTGTGATCGCATGCTTTTCAGAGTCACTGTTTCAAGCACTGCCACTTACCTTGGGCTAATCATTGGCACCGCATACAATTTTTAAAAAGCTTTTTAGTTTCAATGTTCATCTATCAAGAAGCTTAATAGTAGAATATCAGTAAGGGGTTCGGATTGTAGATTGTACAACAATCTGCAGAGTACATTATATGCCAAATGACCCTTAGGAGCGATGAGAATTATGTATAGAAAGGAAAAGCAGGAATTATGTATAGAAAGGAAAAGCAGATTATTTGATGGTTAAGGAATAACAAAGCATTCCTATTTTGGTGGCTTAATTGACAACTAGACCCGGGTTACCTCAAGAAATTCATGAAATGGCAGTCATACTCTGTGGAAGCCACCTGTGTAATTATTTCTGGCATCTATTACATTTTCCATTATACTTCCCATATTCTCTCAAACCATTTTTCTAAGCTAGGGGCATCTTCCCTTGTCTAACTGACTGCAATTTCACAGCAGGATGCATTTAGCACACAAGATGAATTTCACAGTCTCTAAATGGTGCTGCTTATTGGCGGCCCCAGCAAAGTGACCAGTGGGCTACATGGAAGCTCATTCCCAGTTACAACGTAACCTATGTCCATTTAAGAATAGATTACAATAAAACTGACATTTGGGCAACAACTCAAATTAATGATCAGGTTCCAAACTGTAGGGGCGGGGGGAGGTAAGCGATTTTACTGAATTAATCAGAGAACTAGAATGTGATCATGGTATTAGAGAATATATGGCATAGACATGAGGAAGTTATGGTTATGGATTAAGCTTTAATTTCAGTTTTCATCACTTCCCGATTTTCCAGTACCTAACTGTGCAACTTTAAAACTCAGTGAATGTAATTTTCTTGCAGATTATCCTGAAACTCTATTTAACAATGTAGCACTGTAATACTGTCACTTTCTGTTTACAAAAGGAGTGTTACACTTGTATGGTCAATAGTTCCTAGCTGCAGTGTCCATATAAAAAGAGCAAGGGAGGGGGCACAAGAAAGTCTGCGTGCAGGCAACAAGCTGGGGAGAAAAATGACCTAACTAGTTCCCTACTCCTCACCTCTAGACTTGACCTGCACAGTGCACTCTTCTGTCTCTTTAATGCAGCTTCAGAATCCGGGCCTGATCCAAAACCCATTGAAGTCAATGCGAAGGCTTTCAGTTGTATGAGCTTTGAAGCAAGTCCCCAATAGGGTGGAACGGATGCTGGCTATTGTTAATGCAGAGTTGTGGCTTAAATACCACAGTTTAGCCCTTAGAAAATGGGGAAGCAACACAATCTATGAATGCGGCAGTTTGTTACAGTTTGAGGGGCATAGGGGACTGATACGTAAGAAATAATATTTCCATTCTCTTTAAGCAAAGAGCATCTTTCAAGTGAGGTAATTTAAGTGTCAACCCTTCAGTTATTGGACATCTATTACATTTTCTTTTAATTTGTCCATGCTTTTAAATTAGGGGCCGCATAATCACTCAGCTATCACAAGTCTGAAGCAGTCCTTTTCTACAAGTCACCAGGAGCAATGTTGCACAGCATCCACCAGCAAATATATGGAAAAGTTGTAGGACTTGTAAAGAAAAAAAACAAACAAAAAACAAAAACAAAAAAACACTTTGTGGTGCTTCAGGAGTCACTAGCAAGGAATGAGAAGTAGAGCCTCTGCTTTGTAGGTTTATATCCTGTTGAATAGGTGCACAACTGCATACTAAAACTGACATCCATAAATCTATATAGTAAAATGTAATGGTCAACAATATTGAATGCTTTGGCTGTTCCTTCAGCAGTACCAAAAGAGAATAAACCCACAGCAGATACTTTCTGCAAGCTATTACTTAACAAGTCCCTGTAAATTTTAGGCACATTTCAAAAGCACATTAAAATATATTGAGGAAACATTCCAATCCCAATAAATTATTATTAATAATAGAGGTTCTGACCTGTCTCAGGACAGATAGTAGCAGGGGTGCTGGAACTAGGGGTGCTCAGAGTGCAGCAGCACCCCCTGGCTTCCTGGCTTGAAGTGGCTTCCATCATATACAGGCTTTACAGTTTTGTCCAATGGCTTTCGGCACCCCACCCCCCCACTATAAAAACTGTCCCAACATCACTGGCTAGTACTTGCTCAGACGAGTAGTGCCATTGAACTCAAAGGGATTACTATTATAAGTACGTACCACTCCATAGGCCTAGGTTACCCCCTTTGACTTTGTACCATATTCTAAGGGAGAGGCCCAGCATCTCTTTTACCCATCTCCCATCAGTTTTCAGGAAGTAGAAGTTGGCCTGCTTGTGGCTTCTAACTCAGTGTTTTTTGACCTGTGGTCTGTAGATCCCTGGGAGTCCATAGACTGTGTTTAAGATTTCCAAAGGGATCCACATCTCTATTCAAAAATGTAGGGGTTCACAACTGAAAAAAGGCTGAAAACCACTGTTCTAACTCTTCCCCAAAAGAACAAGGATTATTTCATTACAGTACAGGGTAGTCTGGGAAAATTGAGCTTTGAACACACACTTGGAATCTGTAAAGGGCCAGAAGAAACTAAACAATGGGGCATGAAGGGTTCCAGTGATGAATACTTCAGAGGCAGGCATTTCATCCCTCTGAATATATCTGACTGAGAATTTGGGGAAGCCAGGCCTACCAACCAACCCCTATCAACCCCAATGAAGAAATAGGAGGCAAATGCATATCTGACTGCTTCCTGAAGTACTTGGAATGTGCGTGGGCATGAGCCAATCAGTTCTTGAAAATATCAAAAAAGAGGAAGGCTACTGGGTCCAAAAAACCAAACAAACACACAGCTCAAGGTAAGAACGAGGAAGAAACTAGGCTGGTTTGGGGAAATTATTAAAATTACACAATTGTTTGTAAGATTCTTATTTTATGTGGCCACCTTTGTCTTGGCTGGTTAAAAACAGGTTATTTTAATGATGCAAAGCAGCAATGAAATTTAAAGTGCGATTTGTGAGCTAACAGGTCAAAACAGCTTCTGCCAAGATACTTTTAGGGAAAGGCCTAAGTTTAAAGTGAAAACAAGTTGTCAGAAAGATTTTTATGAGTCCACCTTCTAAACTATACATCTTCCCTAGACCATAACGTAAGGTGTCATTCACCATCAGTTTCCTTACAGTCACATTACAGAGGATAGTAATAGAGATGGGCCATAAACAAAACCAGAATTCCAGAAGTCCTTCAAATGCCAAGGGGAGAAATAAAAAAAATAAAAAAAAGTAGGGCTGGATGGGACCCCCAAGAGATTATCTAGTCCAGCCCCTTGCACTGAGGCAGGATCAAGTAACCCAGACCATCCCAGTTTCCCTGTTTAATAACTGTCTCAAATTCTGGAAGCTACAACAAAATGCTTAGGATCAGGTCCTCTGTCCAGAAGAAGAGCCTAGGGATCAACTGGTATAGATCAACTGATATTTTAGAGGTGTTTGTCCAACCTGTTCTTAGAAACTTCCAATGATGGAGATTTCACAACCTCCCTTGGAAGTCTATTGCAGAACTAAACTACCCTTAAGAAAAACCTTTATAATACCTAATCTCAATTGCTCTTGTGGCAGATTAAGCCGATTTACTTCTTGTCCTACCTTCAGTAGACACGGAGAGCAATTGATCACTGTCCTCTGTATAACAGCCTTTAACAGAAGACTTATCAGGTCTCCCCTACCAAAGGATTATTTTCTCAAGACTAAATATGCTTAGTCTTTTTAATTTTTCCTCATAGGTCAGGTTTCCTAAGCCTTTTATCATTTTTGTTGCTCTGGGATCCAGTATTCCAGCTGAGGTCTCACCAGTGCTGAGTAGAGCAAGACAATTACCTCCCATGTCTTCAGTATGACACTTCTGTTAATATATTCCAGAATACCAAACTTTCACAACTGCATTTCATTGTTGATTCATATTCAAATTTACAATCCATTAGAACCCCCAATTCCATTTTAGCAGTACTACTATCTAGCAAGTTATTCCCCATTTGGGAGTTGGGGGATTTGATTTTTCCTTCTTAAGTGTAGTACTTTGCACTTATCTATTGAATTTCATCTGGTTGATTTCAGACCAATTCTCTAATTTGTTAAGGTCATTTTGAATACTAGTTCTATCCTCCAAGAGCTTGCAAGCCCTCCCAGCTTGGAGTCATCCACAAGTTTTATGGGTATGCTCTCCACTCCATTATCAAAGTCATTTACAAAAATATAAACTAGTAAAGGACCCAAGACTGACCGCTGCGGGATCCCATTAGATACATCCTCCCAGTTTGACTCCAAACCATTGATAACTGCCCATTAGGTATGGTCTTTCAACCAGTTGTGAACCCACTTTATAATAATTTCATCTAAATCACATTTCCCTAGTTTGCTTATGAGAATGTCATGTGGGACTCTGTCAAAGGCCTTTCTAAAAATCAAGTTAGATCACATTTACTACTCCTCCCCTATCCAGTAGCTCTGTCAAAGAAGTCAATTAGATAGACTTGGCATGATTTGTTCTTGACAAATCCATCCTGGCTATTCCTTATATCCCTATTATATTCTAGCTGCTTTCAAATTGATTGTTTAATAATTTATTGTTCCAGTATCTTTCCAGATATTGAAGTTAAGCTGACTGGTCTATAATTTCCCCAGGTTCTTTGTTCCCCTTTTTAAAGATAGGTATTATGTTTACCCTTCCCCAGTCCTCTGGGACTTCAACTGTCATCCATGAGTTGTCAAAGATCATTACTAATACTTCCAAGATTGCTTCAGCTAGTCCTTTAAGTACTAGGATGAATTTCAACAGGTCCTGCCCACTTGAATACATCTAACTGTTCTTTCACCTCTTCTCTCCCTACTATGGCTTTTGTTCCTTTCCCCTTGTTGTCAATATTAATTGTGTTGAGTATCTGGTTCACCATTAACCTTTTTAAAGGAAGACTGAAGCAAAACAGGAATCAAACACCTCAGACTTCTTGAGTAATCAGTTATTAGCTTGAGTAATTAGTTATTAGAGTTATTAGCTCTCCTTCACCACTAAATAGAGGACCCACACTTTCCTTTGTCTTTCTCTTGTTCCTAATATATTTAAAGGACGTCGTATTGCCTTTTATGTCCCTTGTGAAGTATAACTTGTTTGGTACCTTTCTGATTTTGTCCCTATATACTTACACTGTTCTTTTGTACTCCTCCAACAGCAGCTGAGTAGGGGATTTGAGAATCTCTGTGGCAGCTAAAAGTTAGAGTTAGGCACCTAAAGTGGCATTGAGATGGCCAAGTCCTTTTTTTTGGATCTACCCCATATCACTTCTGAATATGGGACTTAGGCTCCTGAATCACTTACATGCTTTTGAAAATTTCCCCCTTAATCTCATCTAAATGCTGGCTCCTTAGCCCATTTCCATGTAATAAATAATTTAACACTTTGCATAACCTGCATATGTCCACCATGTCTGTGTTCAATCCATTGCTGAGCACAAAATATCACATCAGTGAAGTGCCGTATACACAGAACCCAAATAAAATGTGTAAACTCTAGGTGAAAATGTGTGTTACTAATACTTGCTGAATAATTTGTAAGGCAGTGATCAGGAATAGAAAGTTGCTGTCATGTACCATTCTGTCAAGGTAGATGCTCAAGCCAACCAATTGAGAAAAGTATAAGACGCTTTAGTGCTTGTGGTGAAAGCTCCAGATTCATCAGTGCCAATGGAGATATTAAGCCACTTGTCACTTCATGGTAGCTGGAGCTGTTATACTGGGGAATTTTTTTTTTTTTTTTTTTTTTTAACCACCGGCAAAAGCAACGAAGGGAGAAATCACATTAACTCTGCATGAAGCTTCATAGGACTCAAAGGGGTTTTATCTACAACCACTGCACATCCTAGACTCATATTTTAGATCTAGGCATAGATCATACAATCCGAGTTAATGAGATCCATGACCTTCATGAATTTGTAGTTCGTTTTCCAACAATGTCCAAGAATAACATACAAAGTGAACATTTTTTTCCTGACTATGCAAGACAGCAAGAGCCGATCATATGTCTGTCAGGCAGGATTTCTTGGCTCAAGCCAGCAAATTCATAAGAATTCATTGGGATGCCATGACAGGCGCTCTCATTAAAGAAAAGGACACTGCCATGTCCTACAACACAATGAAAGTATGTATCTGAAGATGGGAGATGATGGAAAATAATGAGGTACACATTGCAAGTTATTTTTTCCCTTCAATTCAGTTGCGGATGTGTGAAATTAACCATGTTGACAGAGATAGATACACATGCAAGACTGGAAGAAAGCTAAATATTGTGCCAGTATTTAAAAAGGGTAAACAGGATAACTGAAGGCCTGTCACTCTGACATTTAGGTGAAGTTATATAATTGAGTTGCTGATAAGGGACCCTATTAATCAAGACTTAAAAGGAGAGTAATATAATTAATGCTAATCAACATGGATTTATGGAAACTAGATCCTGTCAAACTAACTTTAATCTAAAAATATCAATTGCATTAATAAATAAAAAATAATAAATTAATGGAGATATCCTATCTCCTAGAACTGGAAGGGACCTTGAAAGGTCATTGAGTCCAGCCCCCTGCCTTCACTAGCAGGACCAAGTATTGATTTTGCCCCAGATCCCTAAGTAGCCCCCTCAAGGATTGAACTCACAACCCTGAGTTTAGCAGGCCAATGCTCAAACCACTGAGCTATCCCTCCCCCCAATGTAATACTTTGACTTGGTACCACACAATATTTTGATTTAAAAACTAGAAAGATATCAAATTAACATTGAAATTAACATTCAATGCTGGCTGACAAGTCTCAAATTTTAATTGTAAGCAGGTGAGTTTCTTGTGGGGTCCCATAGAGATCAGTTCTTAGCCCGATGCTGTTTAACATTTTATCAATGACTTGAAGAAACCAAAATCACTGATAAATTGGGGGAGTGGTAAATGAAGAGGATAGGTCACTCATTCAGAGCAATCTGGATTGTTTGTTAAACTGGATGCAAGTGAACAAAGAGTATTAATACTGCTAAACGTAAATGTAGGAATCTAGGAATAAACAATGTAGGCTATATTTGCGGGGGGGGGGGGGAATGTCTATCCTGGGAAGCAGTGACTGAAATCGATTGGGGGGGGGAGTGGATAATCAGCTGAAAATGAGCTCCCCCTGCACCACTCTGGCCCAATGAGCTAATGCAATCCTTGGCTAATGCAACCCTTTGCATAAAGAGGGGAATCTGCGTAGGAGTTGAGAGGTTCTATTAGCTTTGTATTTGGCTCTCATTTGAGTTCTTCTGGGAATACTGTGTCCTGTTCTGATGTCAACAATTCAAGAAGGATGTTGCTAAACTGGAGGGAGTTTAGAGTAGAGCCATGAGAATGATCAATAAGGCATGTTTTCTAACCCAAGTCAAAAGCTAAATTGTTAGATTCAAGGAGTTCAATCTAAGAGAAGGTTAAGGGGTGACTTGATTACAGTCTGTAAGTATCTACATGAAGAACAGAAATTTCATAATGGGCTCTTCAAACTAGCAGAGAAAAACAAAACATGATCCAATGGCTGGAAGTTGAAGCTAGACAAATTCAGAGTGGAAGTAAGGTATACATTTTTAACAGAAAGAATAATTAACCATTGGAACAATTTATCAGGAATTGTAATGTCACAACTGATTGTTTTTAAAGCAAGAATGGATGTTTTTCTAAGAGATATGCTCTAGAAATTATTTTTAGGAAATTCTATGGCCTCTGTTATAAAGGAGGTGAGATTAGATGACCAAAGATTCCAAGGCTAGAAGGAACTAGTTTATCTGTACATATATATCTGGGGTGTGTGTGTGTGTGTAATCCTACTTCTAGATATATCACATTAAGAAACTGATAAGTCACCTCTAAGTTTCCACTGTCTTCAGTAATGGGAAGACAGTGGAAACAGAATTTAAAGCAATGCTTTCAAGAGGCAGCCCTGGTCACTTCTAATGCAGCCTTTTGGATCAATGTTTCAAAGTAAACTGAAAGGCAATAATATCCTGCCATGATCCCACTGGACACTAAACCAAATTATTTCTTTGCCTACTGAAAGATATTTAATCCATTCATCACAGCTTCACACCATTGCATTGATTATGAGAGTATTTTATACAAGTTTCCTCGCAGGACAAAGGCACTAAAACATGAAGATGAAAGCTACATGGTGTGTGATATATCCAGTTAAGACACCAATAGAGAAGTGAAACCTAGACTATGATTTCACTGCCAATAAAAATGTGTTTTGTGTGTTTGTTTTACATTGGGATAACTAATGTGTTTTAGCAATCCTGCTATAAAATCCTCTTGGAGACAAGGCACAGTCAACGCTATATCCACCCGTGCAAGTTTGACCTCACTGAGCTACATTACAGTCAAAACTATAGAGCCTCGTCTCTGCCGGGGCTGTATACGGAGATAGCTAATATGCGTTAGTTACTCCACTGTGGAAAAAAAAAAGATTGGCAGTGAAAACAGGTATGGTCATAGCCTGCCATAACCAGTGTGACAGAAAAGTGGGGTTTTCAAATGCACATAAGTGACCTAGAAGCACAAGACCCACTTCTTTGCAGAGAGAAAAAAAAAGTTTCCAGCCAATGAATTTAAGATGGGGGACTGTATTTTGGAAAGCAATGACTCAAAAGCAAGTAGGAGCCACTGTGCTTAACTAAAAGAACACAGATTCTCAGAATGACGTGGTGGCTAAGAAAGCAAGTGTAGTGCTCCAATGTATAAATATGGGGCTATGAAGCAGAAGTACAATGGTATTACCATGAGATACAGCATGAGTGAAATCATTAGTGCAATAGTATGTCTAATTTTTGATGTCCACAAGCTGGACAGGAGTTTAGAAGACAGCAGTAAGAAAGATTCAAGGTCGGGAATCTGCTTGACAATTAGATACTCACACCGGGGTATTTAATTAGACATTAGATACCCAGGCCAGCTTACTTGGGCTTGGGCTCAGGGGCTGTTTAATTGTAATGTAGATGTTTGGGCTCAGGCAACAGCTTGAGCCCTGGGACCCTGCAAGGTAAGAGGGTGTATTTTTAATTGAAGTATAGACATACCGTAAGGAAACAAATCTGTTTTGTTTAACAAAGTGAGCATCAGGTTCCGATCCACAGAGATTTAGGCACCTAACTCTGGGCTTTAAACACGTGAACCCCAGATTTAGGCACCATTGTAATCCACAAAACCCTCACTTAACAGCTGCCAAACTTACTAGGTGCTCATGTGTTCACTGTACAAGTCTCCTAGCTGCCTAAGGGCATGTCTATATGGGGAGTTACTCAACTTGCGATGCTCTAAGGTTGTAGATCTACAGTGCTCTAGTGTGACACACACACGCACACACACACAGTGTGTGGACCCTGCTGATCAGTGTTTAAAACAGCAGCAGGTCAATGCACACTATGAAATGTTTAACATGCAGCAGCAGGGTCCTCAAGGACCAGTTAGTGCACAACACACTAAACTGCTGTAGATTTACATCTCAGCTTGCTGTGCACTAACTTTCCACATAGACAAGTCCTAAGTTTTTGCCTCTGGGAACTTACACTGTTATCTCAGGCAGGCATATGGATGCCTAAGCCCCAGTGTAAATCTTCAAACCAGGGAAAGATAGGCAGAGCCATCCCCAGGGTATGGTGAATCGGGGTGACTGCCCCAGGCCCTGCACTTTGTGTGGCTCCGCAGGAAGCGGGCGGAAAGGTGAGGCAGGCAGGGTGGACGCAGCAAGCGGCAGGCAGGCAGGGGAGGAAGGAGGAGCCACCCTACCAGAACCTCCCCCCCAGCACGTCCTGCCTGCCCGTGGACCCCGCTGATCAGCACCTCTCCCTCCCTCTCAGCACCTACTGCGGATCAGATGTTTCGCCCACAGCGTCAGGAGGCATGGAGGGTAGGGGGGAGAAAGGGAGTGGAGTGAAGGTGCAGCGCACTTGGGGGAGGGGGCGGAACTGGGCAGGGAAGGGGTGGAGTGGGGGTGGGACCTGGAGAACTGGGAGGAGCACCCCCCAGCAGTCAGGACCCCCCTATGTCCCAGGCCCTGCATCCCCTTAGGGCTGGCGCTGAAGATTGGGTCCAATAAAAAGGGAATGCCTATCTTGCAGGCATGTTCAGCGTACACTTAACGCCATACAACCCGGCTGGAGGGAAGGAGGAAGTAGCGGTGGGCTCCCTTGTAGCCTTTAGTTCAGTACTCACTTGGGAGGTGGGAGAGCCTGTTTCAATTCCCTCCCCTCGTGCCCACATCTGCCTGATGTGGGAAAGATTTGAACAGGGGTTCCCAACTCTTAAGTGAGAGTGCCATACTGACTGGGCTATAGAATATTCGGTGGGACTCTCTAGTTGAAGCCATTCTGCTTGGTATCAGATAATTAAAGTATTAATTTTATCCAGAGACCAAGTGAGAGGTAGGATATTAACATGGGTTTCCTTTTCCTCACCAGGCAGAGAATAGAATTGAACTGGGGTCTCCCACATCCTGCAACACTCAAGTCCTTTTGTGGAGCTGGCCCTGAGTACCTACCTCCAGGAGGGGATTTCCAATACTTAAGAGCCCTTTAATCCACCCCGTAAAGCCATAACAAGATGAAGCAGCTGAATCTAGACAAAGTAAGACTAGCAATAAAGGTGCAATTTTTTTAAGTGTGGAGGATTCTCCATCACTTGAGGTCTTTAAATCAAGACCGCATGTCTTTCCAAGCAATATGCTCTAGCTCAACCAGAAGTTATGGGCTTGATGCAGGAACCACTCTGAAATTCTATAGCCTGTGTTCTGCAAGAGGTGGTCAAAGTAGATTATAATGCTCCCTTCTCATCTTGGGGTGAAAAGAAAAAAAATTCTGTGGCACTATGAACTGACAGCTATTGAATAGAGCTTTAGAAATCTGGGACTGCCTACTGGGTGCTAGCAAATATTTCAGTTTTACAGTACCTCTAAAGTAACAAAAGGAGGATGAAGATTATGAATGATGCTTCAAAATGAGATATTCACACATTAATAGCTTGAAGGAAAAAACTCTGCCTTCAGAAAGAGTTATGGAAGCACAGGCTTCTTTCCTTCTAGCTCTCGGCTTCGGCGTGTTTCCTTTCCAAACTATTATAAATTTAAACATTTTAACTGAGCTTTTGTTATTATCCAGACCATTTGTAATGTTTCAACTGGAATTAGCACAGCTGCTAATGTGAAGGGATGAGGATTATCTTTGCTGGCTTTAAAAAATACAAGTGGCAAAGGATTATCACAAAGGAAGAGAATGATGCTCAAAACTGAAAAAAAAAAAAAAAAATCAGAAGCTTGAAAAGACAACCTGCCTTGAGAAAGTATTATAGAGCTCCAGAGTTTTCCTTGTAGCTACCCATTCGGATTATTTCCTTTTGAAACTCTGTCAGCCTAGTGTGTCTTAAAAGACTATATAAGACAACACTGGACAAAGTGGTATTTTGTAAGTAATGAATATCGCTGTAAAATTAACTCCATATTTTTCCTCAGTTTACTGTTCCAAAGGTTATTGCTATTTTTTTAGAAATATAGATACAAATATGTGTTGTAAGCAGCTCTGACAAAGAGCTCTGTATTCTGTGATACTTGAGAACATAGCATATTACAAATTAATCATTAGTCTGCAATGTTTTGTTAGATTTTAAAAAATGATAGTATTTTATACTAAACAAAAATTCATCTCAACATCGTTAGCTTGCAGCTTTTTTTCCTGTTTTATTCAAACCACTAAGGGAATAAATATGGAAAATAATATGGCCTCTAAGAGGCACCTGCCAGGGAGAGCAGCTTGAACTGAGACATGGTTGACATTTTTCAAAGGTTCTTTTGCTGGGGGGAGGGTGGGAAGGGGGAAAGAGAAAAAAGTGGCCTTTTCCTCAAATCAAATTTGGCCAAACCCCCCCCCCCCCCCCCCAAAAAAAAAGTGTTGAGGTTTCTCTTTCATTAAATATTTTGTGCTGTTTCAGAGATTTTTCTCCAGAACCACAAAGGCAAGAGGTCATAGCCAGATTCTACCTGTCTGGAGACAGTAGGCAGGCAATTGGTTCTTAGCCCTACACTATTTAACATTTTTATTAATGACCTGGAAAAAACTAAAATCCTCATTGATAAAGTTTGCAGAGGACACAAAAATTGGGGGTGGGGGGGTGGGGGGAGTGGTAAATAATGAAGAGGACAAGTCAATGATACAGAGACACCTAGATTATTTGATAAGTTTGGTACAAGCAAATAATGTGTTTGAATACAGCTAAACTTAAAATGTATAGCTCTATGAACAAAGAACGTAGACCATAGTTCCAGGATTGGGGACTATTGTGGAAGCAGTGACTCTGAAAAAGATTTGGGGGTTGTGGTGGATAACCAGCTGAAGATGAGCTCGGTGTGACACTGTGGCCAAAAAAGCTAATGCAATCTTGGATGCCTAACCAGGGGAATCTCTAATAAGAGTTGCAAGCTATTTTTACCTCTGTATTTGGCACTGGTACAACCACTGATGGAATACTCCATTTTTGGTGTCCACAATTCAAGAAGGATGTTGATAAATTGGAGAGTGTTCAAAGAAGAGCCACAAGAATGATTAAATTATGAGAAACCATGCCTCATAGTGACTGAGTTCCTTGAGTCTATTTAGCTTAACAAAGAGAAGATTAAAGGGTTATTTGATTATAGTCTATGTACCTACACATGGAATATTTAGTAATGAGCACTTCAATCTACCAGAGAAAAAGTATAGCACAATCCAGTATCTGGAAATTGAAGCTAGACCAATTCAGACTGGCATACATTTCCAACAGTGGGTGATTAACCATTGGAATAATTTACCAAGGGTCATGGTGGATTCTTCATCCCTGACAACTTTTAAGTCAAGGTTGGATATTTTTCTAAAAGACTGCTCTAGGAATTATTTTGGGGGAGTTTTATGGCCTGTCTTATACAGGAGTTCAGACCAGATGATCACAGTGGATGAATCCAGAAAGTTTTGGAAAGAGAGTAAGAAGGGATCTCTGATTATATGGAAAAAATCATGAAAAGAGGAACAACAGGAGAATAAAAGGAGACCCTGAGAACATGGAACAAATTAACTGTTCTATTCTAGAGACTGATTCAAAACCCCATTTCAGAACAACCAGAATCTTTCCATTGGCTTAAATGGGCTTTGCATCACGTCCCAAATTGCTAAATATTATTACATAGATTTTAATTCTGTGAACAGAACACACAACCTTCTTTGTCCCCCACAGTATTAGGAATTACCCCAAAGGCATAGTAGTAAAGTTTAGTGCTTTCATTAAGATTATTTTATTTTAAAAGCTAGTAAATTAGATGCTGTCATGGTCTTATAGCCAGTTATTTTAGTAGAAAAATAGGATAAGTAACTGAGGAAATGTGGCAATGTGGATTTGGCGGGGAGTGGGGGAGAGAAGATGGGAAGTTCTTTATATCCTTTCAAGAATAAACTTTGTATTACATATCAAGTCCTTTGATCTATAGGAGGCCCGGACGATCAACACATGGGAAGAAACTAAGGAGGAGCATGTGGAAAACCTCTGGAGACAGGCAAGACAAAAAGAAAATGAGCCTCAAAAGAAAACCAGGGAGCCAGCCCATCAGATGCTGAAAGGAATGAGGACGAGGAGAGGACAAGGAGATACAGGATTCAATAAAATGTCTGACTGTGTCAAAATTCGTGAGTCAGAATATAAGACTAATTTGGTATTTGAGGAAAACATCAACACTGCAAACAGGAATCAGTAAGTCTTGTACAAACTAACTTCCGGGGGGGGGGGGGGGGGGGGGGGCGGGGGAGGAAACCAGGCTAAGATTTCTTATATTTACTAAGCTGCACCAACAAAAAAAGAGCAGTATTTCTTATGTATGAAAATTGTGTAGTAAACACTCGGTTATTTATCTTAGAGTACTGCCACCCATCACCATAGTATCTGGGCACTTTCAACATACCATCAGAAACAATGAAGTCCCTAGTGGACTTCATAGAGTCTCTAGTCCTTCTCCCTGTTTCAGGGTAAACACTTGGCTGGAGCACCTGTTTTTGTTTGCGTTTAATTCTATGAGTTTACTTTTGTTTGGGTTTTTAGATTGATATGTTTCAGGGGTTTTTGGAGGAGTTATTGTTTGGGTTGAAGGCATGCCAAGGTTGTGGTTGTCACTCTTATGGTGGAGAGGTCCTTACAATATTTAGAATGACACTGGAACCATCATTAGATTAAATGACTGATTATACAAGTGAGATTGTAATTCTACACAAAGATGTAAGATAATCAGTGATTCCTTTTTGTAATATATTAAAGGGGGGGGTCAATATTAAAGTGATAACCATGTTGTCATTTCACATTATTAAAGTGAAATTAAGAAGATACCCGAGGAGGATAATATGGAATTGTAAGAGGGAAAAAAAAATCGGAAACCAGTGCAGATGTGGATGTGAGGGACATAGGACATTTTAATCCTACAAGATATGAATACACACAGGCACAAAGTTATTGGAGCAAAGTTACAGATCAAATCAGGATGTAGCTACGAGGAACCATTAGCACTCCCAGTTTGTTGTGTGGCATTTCCAGGACTTTTTTTTTTTTTTTTTAGTAGCCTCACAGTTCCTTTTAGCTGGAAATGGGAAAAAATATTTTTATATATATCTATATCTATCTATATATACACACACATACACACACAATGTGTTAGCAGGTGGTAAACTAAAATTTGGGATGAGTGGCAATGGAGAAATTAACATATCAAATTAAAATGCAAAAAATTGAGAGATGAAATTAATGATACCTGAAAATTCACAAAGGGGAAGGTAATTAAGGTGCATAATGGAGGTTGATTGTGAAAATCTCCAGTAAAGAGGATTTATCAACAGCAGTAAGAGGTACAGAAAGCATAAATGACAACCTATCCTTGGGGGAGAGGGGGGTGGGAAGATAGGAAGTGAACTTGAGATTTTATCCAAGGACTATAACCAGAGCAATACCTAATAAACCACAAGGAAGTGAAAATTACTTTAGAATACCTTCATGACCCTCTGTAATGAAAAGTATTGCATTGAATCATTACTGTAGAAATGCTGGATAACTTAAAATTAAAATGAGAATAAAACATTTTTTAAAAGATGTCACATAAAAATCTTTGTGACCCTCTGTTGCTTTTTATAAAAATCTTTGGATTTGAACACTGACATAATTAATCAATGTTTAAAAAAAAAAAACACTCCTCAAAGTCTAAAAATGAAAGGAGGCGAGAAGTAACTTACAGAAAACCTTGGGTAAAGAGGCCACTAATCATGATACTATAGCAGGGTAAGGGAACATCTCTCCACAATTTACAGTAACTACATACAAATATAGTTTTGGAAGCATGATTCCTCCTTGCCAAAATAACATGGTTTACTGGATAGTGGAATTGTGCCAGGACTGAAATACCTATATAATGAGAACTTCTTAAAACACAACAGTATCTACTTCTGATGTATAGAGACAACTGACTTTGTGGAGGGGAAAAAAAAATAGAGGAAAGAGGATATGTTTTGGAGAAGTTGTAGACAAAATGGAAGAAGGGGAATGTGGGCGGGGGAGAAATGACTTTAGGGTAAGCAGTCTTTCCTCTCATTCTTTTCTATTAACAGTAATAAACAAACTACATTTAAATGTTGGTGTGGGGCTATATCACCTCAGCTCTCACTAACTAAGCAGTTAATTAATTCTGGTCAGTAATTGGATGGGTGTTCCTCAAGGAAAACTAGGTCACCTCAGAAAGCAGCAGTAAGAGTTAGTACTCACCCAATGACCCAGCATGATGCTAAGGCAACACATTACTGAAGATGTCATCTGTTGTGTTTAGAGTCACACTATTACAAAGTTGGAAGGCAAATCAGAGGAAGACCCACTATTCCTTTTATGGAGTTTAGTTCCACAGCCTTGAGATCTGCAATGTTTTCAAGCTGAGGAAACCAGATTAGACCCACTAAGGCACCCTAGCATGGTATCAAGGTACAACCATTACATCATCAAAACAGTTCATTCGTGGATCACATGCTACCTAGTAGTAACAGCTTGAGAGACTTGTGACCCAGTAGCGTTTAAGAGATGATTAACCAATTTATGTGCGGCACAAACAGCTAGATTTATGTCTAATCCAAAGGAAAGGTCCAGACCACTTGCAGTCAGTAAAGACAGTTTTCCATTTCTTTCTCGTCCATGTAGTTTCAGTTGGATAGGCCAACCTTAGAAAAATAAGATTCAATGAGCTTTCTTGAATCCAACCTTTTGTTTCTACCCTAATTGAGATTTCTCCCCTGTATAATAAAATTACATGTGTTACAAATTAAGCTAAGCGCCAGTAAATGGCATCTGTTTGAACAAAAGGAAGAGATTATAGATCAGACAATGGATGCCACTAAACAGTCAGGCTTTGGTAAAACTGTTTTACTTTTACCTTTACATTTACCTTTTCTGTTTTCAAAAACTGCATCTTACCTCAAGGTCTCTTAAATAACCTTGAATGCCTTATGAAGCTGCAAATTGTGCCAGACACCTGCAAACTTCCTAGAGAGAGTTCATTACAAAATGTTCTCAGTCATTTGCTTTTTATGGGTCAGGCACATTTAGTGTGCATTAGGTTTAGGGGCATACTCGTAACATAGCTCTTTTCTCCACAGGTAATGTCAACAGATGGATAAGGAAACCAGAATTTATAGGAGCTAGTTGGTTTGCCAGTCTAGAAATTCCTGCCATTAGGGTAAAATGGAAACACAATTTCAGGCACCTTATACTCTAATGTAAAAATTTAGAATGTGTGTTACACTTGGAAATGTTAAGTTTAAAAATAATGCAGAGTATAATATGTTTGCTAAGAAACTAATATGCAGTTTTCAAAAAAAAATTCCTTATGAGTTTTCTGTGTGTTACTGTGCTGTTTAGTAAGGTACCCCATCTCAAGCTGATTATTCTTTCCTCCTTTCCCACCCCTATCCCTTTCTCTTTAATAAGCTCAAGAAGTTCTTTGTTCGCGAACTTCCATGAGAAGTGATTAGGAAAACAGTCTTCCACTGCTCCCCCTCTAGGTGATGTAGCAGAACTGGCTGTTTTTGCCAGAGCCCAAATCAGCCATAAGGATAAGATTCTAAGCATCTACAAAAGGTATTAAAAACAAGAAAAAGTGATTTTGTTGCAGAGATGACTTATTCTTATCTGAAGATAGATATTTAACTTTAACAGTGTTTCTTCTTTTCATTACTAATTTTGTAAAGGAAAGTTTCCTACTCAGTAAATTCTACAAAGCCCTTGGATAGGTTAGTCTCTTTCCTAGAAGCAGGCAGAACATAATTTTGCCATATAGTGACACCATCAAGAAAAGAGGTAGAGAGACTGTTAGTATTTCATAACAGCATTGATCTCATAAAACTGCTAGCATCTATATAGCTCTTTCCATGCTCTGTATACCCTTTGACAGGCATATTCAGATTTTGGGGTTTGGTTCAGGGCCAGCTCTATTTAAAAAATAAAAAAAAAATAAAAAAAAATTCTATTCTTCTAGAAATCAATCCTGCAAAGACTTCCACCCAAGCTTAACTCCATGCACAGTGAAGTCACTGGGACTACTCAGGGGCATGAAGTTAACTTCCTGCAAGAGTTTAAGCAAAATGGGGTGTGTGCACATGTACACTAAGGGAGCTTGATGCTAGGACCACACACAGTATTGCCAGCTCTCAAGCATTCAAATATGTCAAATGTGTCTTTAAAATCACCAGATTTCAAAACATTTTCAGTTCTCCTTATTTGCTCATTTGAGTTTTGAACCTACAGGGCTCACATTTTCAAGTGTTCATCTACAGCCATCTTCTTAGTGGATGCCCAATATGCCTCAGGTGGCACGTGACCAGCAGGATTCATAACCAAAGTTGGTCCACTGGTTGCATCATTAGCTTCCCCAGCTTGGGCTAGCTACTGATGGGGAGTGCGACATGAACGTTGGCCCATACCTTCCATCTACAGCCATGAGGGCTAGAAACTTGCTTTCTTCAAAAGTGAAAGCCAAGATTCCCTCATAATGACAGTACTCTAGAAGATTAGAGTCTTGGGATATTTGGCTTTTCTTAAAAGTCAGGAGAGTTGGCCACACCACCATAGCCATGTGCATTCAATGGAATTCAGAGGCCACTTAGACATTAGATTTCAAAACAGTCAATTTGAGGAAGCTGAAAGATATATTGAGTTTGATATAACAGAAAAAATGTTAAAGTCAATGATTGTTAAGCAGTCTGGAGAATCCTAATGGATACTGACACAGGCTACAGTTTCACAGGCATGGAAAAATGCAGTCAATTAGAAGTGAAATATGTGGCATGAAGGACTACTGAAAAAATCCAGTGGAAAGGGAGATGAGGGGAGGGGATCAAACAAGACTATTGACAGCAAGTTAAGGCTTGCAGGGAAAGATAAAGGCAGCATAATAACTAATTGCTAGCTATAGCGGCCAAGAGGAGTCAAAAAGTATTTAATTATATGAAAGGGAAATGGAGCAAAGTCAGTCAGGGATGGCGGGGGGAGGAGGAATCCTCTGCTCAGTTACATGGGTACCACTTTCCCTCAAATTAATGGGATTTACACTGGGGTAACAGAATTTCACCCTGAGTATCTATAAAGTTTCCCTGGCAATGAGGTCTAGGGTCTCCCAAGGGAAACAGTGGAAACTCCTTTGCTTGAGTTAATTATTAAGAAAGAAAGAATACACTGAGGAGACATCTTAAATCACCAGAACAGATAAAATAACCTAGACTTTTCCCATCACTAATTCCTATTAATCTGTGATCCAGAATACTAGCAGAATTCTCCCCAAAGAATTTATCAGTCAGAATATCCAGTTTCAATATCTGATGGGGAAAGAAAACTACTAAACATAATGGGCCTGATGGGGCTATGCTGATTATTACCACCAGCTGAGAATTTCTCCCCCCCTGAAATAAATTTTAAAATCATCCATAAATATATCAGCACAGACTGACACCCATGTATGGGCTAAACAATGAAAGGAGTGTCTAGGAGCATCCCTTGTTCTTTACATCATTCAAGCAAGGGCCTCTTGCAATTGCAGTCTCCATGCTTGGGTAAGCCCAGGAACCGATGTTCCCTCAGTACACCTTTGGGGGCACCGATCTCAAAGGGTATGGAGGCAAGGCCATGGAGCAGGAGCAGTCCTCCAGCATGCTGGACCTTTAATGAGTATCTCAAGCCTATTTTGGGATGTAGTAGAAGAGTTATCCATAAGCCATCCAAAACAGCCTTCCTTGGCAAACTTATTTCATTTTTAACTGTACATCTTGTTTTAAAGCTGGTTCTGTTTGACCTTTTCCATATTATTATGTTGACCTATGACCCTGTTTTTATTTGTAAATTTGATATTTCATCCTTTTTCTCTCTCTCAGAAAAAAAATATTGGTAAAGACATTATGAAGTACAATGCTGATAGGTTTAACGCTCGTTAGATTGAAACATGCTGGGGAGCAAGTAAAAAAAAAAACCAAATAAATAATTGGGTTGCTAGGCTTTTTTACTATAGAAAAGTCGGTTATTAGTGAGAGGCCTGGCGTGGTAGGCTTTAGTTAACTAAAAATCAAGTCTTTGGCAAAGTTAGTGCAGGCCTGAGGACTTATCCCCAATCCCCAATTAACTCATCTTCTCATTCTGTGTAAAGAAGTGCCCACAGAAGGAGGTGTACTCTGCAAGCTTGCAAAAGTTCTCTTAGGGGGACAGTGTGGGGCAATTTGCAATACTTTATCTAGTAATTAGGCAGTTAATAAAGCATATGTCACTGCAGTATAAAAAAATTGATTGACAACTGCTTAGGTCAGTGACCAGAAGTACAGTTATGGATACCTGGAATACCACATAGGTAGGGGCAGGAATAAAGTTTATGATAAGGAAAAGGGTCATATATGGACATCCATATGGTTACATAAAGAATGGGATTTGACTTTGTTCCCTAAATGTTGGATGTGTGAAGTTCCTGATACAGTGCCAGCTCATTTGTGAAAAGAACAAGATCTTGGTTTTCCATAGGTCTTCAGAATGCGAGTGCATTTCAAGTCTTAAGAACTCAATCTCTGTTTTGTGTATAGGTATTAATGAACGGACTTATTTCACCATTAAGTGAGGCTTATATTTACATTCATTATCACCATTACCACCACAATGAACAAGAAACTTGTGTAGCCACCTGAAAGGAGAGCTAAAATATTAATAATCCTCATACATACTTACAATTATTGATCAAGCTACTTTGGTGTCCCAATCAGGATTGGTGTGAAATGCAGTCCAGACTTGAGTCCTCCAAGACAAAGCTGGTTAAATGCAAGAGACTTCTGGGTCATCCAAGACAACCTGGTTCTCTGGGCAGTCTATCAGTTAAGCACTAACCTGAAAGATTAGTAGTAAGTAGTTTGTAACACTATTTCTTTGTGAAGGTGAGAGAAAGAAACAGGGAACTTCCCCAGGTGGGATCAGCTATGTTTGGCTGTTACACTTGTCACCTCAGTGAGGCCTGGTCTACACTAGGCGTTTATGTCGAAGTTAGCGCCGTTACATCGAATTAACCCTGCACCCGTCCACACTGCGATGCTATTTAGTTCGACATAGAGGTCTCTTTAATTCGACTTCTGTACTCCTCCCCGACGAGGGGAGTAGCGCTAAATTCGACATGGCCATGTCGAATTAGGCTAGGTGTGGAAATCGATGCTAATAGCTCCGGGAGCTATCCCACAGTGCACCACTCTGTTGACGCTCTGGACAGCAGTGCGAGCTCGGATGCTCTGACCAGCCACACAGGAAAAGCCCCGGGAAAATTTGAATTTGAATTCCTTTTCCTGTCTGGCCAGTTTGAATCTCATTTCCTGTCTGGACATCGTGGCGAGCACAGCAGCACTGGCAACGATGCAGAGCTCTCCAGCAGTGATGGCCGTGCAGTCTGTGAATAGAAAGAGAGCCCCAGCATGGACTGATCGTGAAGTCTTGGATCTCATCGCTGTGTGGGGCGATGAGTCCGTGCTTTCCGAGCTGCGATCCAAAAGAAGGAATGCAAAGATCTACGAGAAGATCTCTAAAGACATGGCAGAGAGAGGATACAGCCGGGATGCAACGCAGTGCCGCGTGAAAATCAAGGAGCTGAGACAAGGCTACCAGAAGACCAAAGAGGCAAACGGACGCTCCGGATCCCATCCCCAGACATCCCGTTTCTACGAGACACTGCATTCCATCCTCGGTGCGGCCGCCACCACTACCCCACCAGTGACCGTGGACTCTGAGGATGGGATACTGTCCACGGCCGGTTCCTCGGACATGTTAGGGGACGGGGAAGATGAGGAAGGAGATGAGGAGGGCGAGGCAGTCGGCAGCTCTCACAACGCTGATTTCCCCGACAGCCAGGATCTCTTCATCACCCTTACAGAGATCCCCTACGAAGCGTCCCCAGCCGTTACCCCGGACACAGAATCTGGTGAAGGATCAGCCAGTAAGTGTTGTAAACATCTAAACATTTATTTTTAACAAAACAGGAATATTAACAATTAAAAGAATGGGTTGTTCATGATTAGTGTGCCCTAGGCGCTTAACGGTTTAGTAATGGGCAGTGCAAGTTTTGAAAAGAAATCTAGCAATGTCCGGTTTTCAGTGATTGTCCTGCACAAGCCGCTCTACTGTTTATTCCCTGCTACTGCAGCTACAGTAAAATGCGGTCTATATGTCCGGGGATAGAGCAGTAATCCTCCTGGGACATCTCGATGAAGCTCTCCTGGAGGTAATTTGAAAGGCGTTGCATGAGGTTCTTGGGGAGAGCGGCCTTATTGGGTCCTCCGAAGTACGACACGTTGCCGCGCCACGAGATTATCAAGTACTCGGGGATCATTGCTCTGCACAGCAGGGCGGCATACGGCCCTGGTCTTTGGAGGCTTTCCCGGAGCATTCTCTCTTTGTCGCTCTCGGAGATCCTCATCAGGGTGATGTCGGCCATGGTGACCTGCTTTTAATTAGGTAGGGGAATGTTAGTGTTGGGACTGCTTTCCCGTTCCTTTACAGAACTGTAACCGCTGGTTTGCAGCCACGCGGTGGAGGCGGGAGAGGGGCAGCCGAAAGGGATCGTTCCCGGGGACAGCCGCGAGGGGGTGGGACAGGGGCAGAGTTCCCGCTTGCCGGATTGCTGGCAGCAGGGACTGACATTGCTTTAAATGTGAAATGAGGCCAGTGGTAATATAAAAGTTTTAAACTGCCACAAGTGTACGGCTTACCATGTCTGCCTGCAACAGAAATTCCGTTGTGCTGCCTCGCTTCTCAAATGTGCTGTTCAAGACCCCAGGCACTGAATGCGAAGGCCGAGAATTCGACCTTGTGCTGAGTGCGCATGTGAAAGGTGCTGTGCATGGTCTTGTTCACAGAGAAAGACTATGTTCTTTGTTCACAACTACATTTATCTTTCTGAGGAATTCACTCCCTTTTTCCCATTCCCACAGCCACATCTGCGACTGTCTCACAACCTAGCCTGGAATCACACTCCCAGAGGCTAGCGCGGATTAGGCGTAGGAAGAAGAGGACACGGGAGGACATGTTCTCTGAGCTTATGGCCTCTTCCCAAGCCCAGGCAGCACAGCAGACCCAGTGGCGGGAGAACTTGACCCGAATGCACCAAGCCAACATGGATCGGGAGGAGAGGTGGCGGCAGGAAGACCAGCAGGCGACTCAAACGCTGCTTGGACTACTGAGGGAGCAAACGGACACGCTCCGGCGCCTTGTGGATGTTCTGCAGGAACGGAGGCAGGAGGACAGAGCCCCGCTGCAGTCCATCTCTAACCGCCCTCCCCCGCCACCAAGTCCCATACCCACCTCACCCAAAGTGCAAAGAAGGAGAGGCGGCAGAGTCCCTGCTAAGTCTCACTCCACCCCTGCAGAGAGCTCTAGTAGCAGAAGGCTCTCATTTCCCAAAATTTGAAAAGTTCTTTCCTTCCCGCCTGACACAAGCCCACGTCCAAGTTTGACCTCCCAATGCCATGTGTAGTTGATAATAAAAAATTCGTTTCTGTTAACTACTGTTTCAATCATGTTCTTTTGGAGGAGGAGGGGAAAGGGGGTTGGTAATTGGACAGGACAGTCTCCTTTGGCAGGGTACATAGTCGGGAGCAGGCACAGCAGCAGGGCACATACACAGTGCAGTGATGCAGTGACTAGTTACCCCGGTTAGTCTGGGAGGTTGTTTTGATGTAATGTTGGGGGGGGTGGGTTGCTCTGTGACTTTGTGGCGGGGGAGGGCAGTTACAGATCTTAAGCGCCGGTCCTTAGGCAGGATCACAGAGCCACACAGCATGGGATCTGTAACCGTCCTCCCCCTGCCACAAAGTCACATAGACCCCCCATACACACAGTCCCGATCAGGAGGGGTGACAGGCTCCGTTGAAACAAGCATCCCACCGCAGCGGAGCCTGTCAATCCTTGAGTTTAGAAGCTGCATTCGCGTCACAACACTACACCCGCTCCGCACCACAGTCTGCGTCCCAGTTTTAAAAAATTCCCGCGAAAACAGTATTAAAGAAAACGGTGTGCTTTAACAAAGTAGAACTATTTTTATTTCTACACGTGTGTTGGAGGGGGGGTGAAGGGGGTATGTAACTGGATAGGATAGTCAACATTAACTGGGTAAAGAAACGGGGGCAGGTTTAGCTTCTCAGTACACAAACTATAAAGTCACAGGTTACCCTGCTCACTCAGGAACTTTGCTTTCAAAGCCTCCCGGATGCACAGCGCTTCCCGCTGGTCTCTTCTAATCGCCCGGCTGTCTGGCTGTGAGTAATCACCAGCCAGGCTATTTTCCTCAACCTCCCACCCCGCCATAAAGGTCTCCCCCTTGCTCTCACAGAGATTGTGGAGCACACAGCAAGCTGCTATAACAATGGGGATATTGGTTTCGCTGAGATCACAGCGAGTCAGTAAGCTTCTCCATCTCCCCTTGAGACGGCCAAAAGCACACTCCACCACCATTCTGCACTTGCTCAGCCGGTAGTTGAAGAGTTCTTTTTCAGTGTCCAGGGCGCCAGTATAGGGCTTCATGAGCCAGGGCATTAGCGGGTAGGCTGGGTCCCCGAGGATGACTATAGGCATCTCCACATCCCCAACAGTTATTTTGTGGTCCGGGAAGTAAATACCTTGTTGCAGCCGTCTAAACAGACCAGAGTTCCTGAAAACACGAGCGTCATGAACCTTGCCCGGCCATCCCACGTAGATGTTGGTAAAACGTCCCCTGTGGTCCACCAGTGCTTGCAGCACCATGGAAAAGTAGCCCTTTTGGTTAATGTACTGGGTGGCCTGGTGGTCCGGTGCCAGGATAGGGATGTGAGTTCCATCTATGGCCCCACTGCAGTTTGGGAATCCCATCGCTGCAAAGCCATCTATGATCGCCTCCACGTTTCCCAGGGTCACTACCTTTGGCAGCAGTACATCAACGATTGCCTTCGCTACTTGCATCACAACAACCCCCACGGTAGATTTGCCCACCCCAAACTGGTTCGCGACTGACCGGTAGCTGTCTGGCGTTGCAAGCTTCCAGAGGGCTATGGCCACTCGCTTCTGTACACTCAGTGCAGCTCGCAAGCGGGTGTCACTGCGCTTCAGGGCAGGGGACAGCAACTCACAAAGTTCCAGGAAAGTTCCCTTCCGCATGCGAAAGTTTCGCAGCCACTGGGATTCATCCCAGACCTGCAGCACTATGCGGTCCCACCACTCAGTGCTTGTTTCCCGTGCCCAGAATCGCCGTTCCACGGCATCAACATGACCCATTGCCACTGTGATGTCCTCGGCGCTGGGTCCCCTGCTTTCTGACAGGTCTGTGCTACTCTCAGACTTCAGGACATCACCGCGGTGCCGTAGCCTCCTCGCCTGACTTTTCTGCATCTGCCTCAGGGAAACCTTTATGATAAGCTGCGAGGCGTTGAGAGCGGCCACAACTGCAGCGATGGTCGCAGCGGGCTCCATGCTCGGAGTACAGTGGCGTCCGTGCTGTCAATGACTGGAAAAGCGCGCGAACTGATTTCCCGCCGGCGCTTTCAGGGAGGGAGGGCGGGAGTGATGGACGGATGACGACAGTTTCCCAAAAGCACCCTCGACTCATTTTGTTACCCAGAAGGCATTGCCGGCTACACCCAGAATTCCAATGGGCAGAGGGGACTGCGGGAACTGTGGGATAGCTGACCACAGTGCACCGCTTCGAATGTCGACGCTTTCACCGTTAGTGTGGACGCACAAAGTCGAATTACTGTCCTTAGTGTGGACACACACGTTCGACTTTGCAATATCGATTACAAAAATTCGATGCAAGTAAAATCGAACTACTCTCGTAGTGTGGACAAGGCCTGAGGTACAGCAATCAGACACTTTCACAGGTGGGAAAGGAACAGCTTCCAAGCACTTCCATGTGTTCTGGCCAATGCCCTTCAAGCACAGCGGGAAAGTGAGGGGAACGCCTAGGAGCTCACCATCATTCCTGTCCTAACTGACCAGAGACGGAGGTATAAGTTAGATAGTATATTTGTGTTCTTAGTAATTGGTGTATTCCTACATTTGTGTATGAATGCTCTTGTACTTATGTATAATTAATTTGAGGGGACCCTACAATCGGAGTGGTTCCAATAGGAGATAGAATAAATTGGTTAGGGAACAGTTGGCAAGAAGGAATGCCATCTGCTGATTTTAATAATCTATTATTAATAGAACCAAGTTATTTTGGCAAATCTTACAGGCATAGCTATTGCAAGCCAAAAAAATATACATTGGACACTTCGGCTAATAAGCTAAAAGAGGAAATTGATCAGCTCTATGAATTACAGCAGTAGTCAGATATTGAGAGGAAGTGTAATGACAGGAACGATGCAGCCAGGTGACTACAGTTGCCAGTTTGAATGTAGCATCAGTTGACAGGCTGCAGGAAACTAAAGGAGAGATACAGAGGGAGTCCGCTTGCTCTGGAGGAAGAAAAAGCAAGGGCCACCCAATGGCAGAGGCAATAGCCCAGGAATGCCAGAAAGCTAATAAATAAATTGTAGAGGAACTGGAAACACATGTTGGGGGTTTAGAGCAAGCCTGACATTTTAGAAGAGGAGGAGTTGCTGTGCATAAAGCATGAACTGCAACGTCAGACTAGAGGTCTGGGATTGCCACATTCTCCAGAGTCACTAGAGGAAACAGAATGAGCAGACTCTCCAAAACAGTTAGATATGTATCAATTAACCCGAGAGCAACCAGCAGCCACTCATGTTCCCCAATGGTAATGGCATGACCCCAAAAAGAACGGAAGGCCTTGGCAAAAAGGGCTCCTAAACCAAGCCCAATATCAGCCTGGCCTTGAAAGATCAGGAAAGCTCAACCCCACATTGTAGGGCCAGTTGGTGTCCTGCAGGAAAGAGAGCCTGTACACCTCCCCCCCGAGATGCCTGTTTTGTCACCAGGGCTGGAAATAATTCCCACTCCAGCTCCCTAAGCCTTAGCTGGGTCAACGACCCAGAGGGGTGTAACCTGGGTCCAGCACCCTAGAAACACAAGTCACACCTCTACATCCCATAGCAGCTGAGTAAAAGGGAGAGGCTGACGTACCCTTGGAGGCAGGAGAGAGGGGAGGAGTCCAGTAGGAGTGGTTACCAGACAACAGCTACAAATGACCTTCCAAGAGGCTGGCAATCAGACAGTGCAAGAGCTGCCTAAGCCAAGAGAGCCAAGGGGCCACAGGTACTCACATGCCCCCTGGGATGAGTGACTGCCCAGGTGGTAATGGAGGTGAAAATCAATCCACAGGAGGCCAGGCCCCTGGGGCAGAAGCCAGTGCCAAGGAGGGAGTGACAGTCATGATGGCTTGCGGAAGAATCCAAACCCCAAGAATAAGGAAACAGACTGCATGGGAAGAGCACTGTGCACAGGGTATGAATGATGAACAAATAAAAGAAGGAATAAGACAAGATGAAAGCTGTGAAAGGACATGAAAAGCAAGTAACTCTTGATTGCACTCTTAAATACAGAGCAAGAACTGACTGCATTGAATACATGTCACCCAGTACATGCAAAGTGCACGGGACCTCTTGCAAACTGTTATAGATAGGACAGAAGACATGACCCCGAGAAGGAGCTCAGCCACTTCAGAAGAGAGTATCCATGCCAGTGGGCAGAGACAGGGTAGTTTAAGCTCCCTTCAGTTATGGCTATTTGAGTCAAACAATGGCCAGGGTGCCATGCCACACACATCAGCACTGAGGGAGATGCCTCTCACTACTCTCAAGGAACCACCTCCCCCAATTCAGAGCACTGACCTCTGACACATGGCCACGCTGGAGGGACAGGCAATGAAGCAGACATGAAAAAGCCACGTTCGTTCAGAAAGTATGTAGGATATATATTATCCTATCAGAGGAAGACATATGGGGAAAGTGTTAGGGAGATCACCTTGGGATTTTGTGTGAGCACTGCATAGGACTGTGGATAAATGAGCCTTATCCCAGGAGTATAAAACTGGGGTATGCTCCCTTGAGGACACAGTTCAGCAGTTGCAGCAGATAATGCCCAATGCCCAGCATGCGTTGGTCATTTCACTTCTTGCAAGTCTTAAACAGCAGAAGGGGAAGTCACCCCATGCTTTCAATGAAAGATTAGAATCTGCTTGGGATATTAGCAATATGCCTGACCAACTTAATCAGTTAATTAGCTTGCTGGTCAGCAACTCCCTTCCAGTTCAAAACTGAATAGAGAGGTTTGTTAGCCCAGATTCTTCCACCACAGACAAAGTGCTAGCTTAAATGACCAAAGCAGTACAATTAGTGCAAGGAAGGTCAAGTTGAATTTTAAAAAGCAGGGTAAACAAAAGCCTCCTATTGCTGCAGCTGAAGCAGTAATCACCACCCCTCAGCAAGATCAGGAAAATACGCAGCCAAAACACAAAATTGCTGTAGCCACACAACAGGAAGAAGCAACCCCAGTTTTTCACCATGAAATCAGTCGCCTAGCAGATGATAGGTTTCCTGATTGGAGAGAAGAGGTTTTGAACAACAAACTCAAAACAAAGGGTATTATTTTGAGGAGCTCTTGGCATTACAGCAGGAGTTGTGCCAGATGGGAGAGAAGTTGGGGGTTAAGGCATCTAATTGCCTTTGTTGTGAGGAAGCCAGCCTAAGAGAGAGATAGGGTGACCAGACAGCAAATGTGAAAAATCGGGACAAGGGATGGGGGGCAATAGGAGCCTATATAAGAAAAAGACCCAAAAATCGGGACTGTCCCTATAAAATCAGGACATCTAATCACCCTAAAGAGAGAATAGATAGGAGGTTGTGACAGGCTCCAGGAGCGGCCAAAGAACGGTAGCCCCTGCTAACTATCCAGAGGAGGACATGGATTCCCAAGGTATTGGGTTACGGTCCTAGCCTTAGAAGCCAAGGAAAAGGATCCATATCCTTAAGAGGGAGATTCAGCGGATCAGCAACAACTGTTACATGCCCCACGCTGTCCTCTGGATAGATACGAACAATCACCCCCCTGTGCCAGCAGTGGTAAGGGGCTACCACCTGAACTTTTTGGTTGGCATAGGAGCTGCTGTCTGTATTATTCATGATCCAGACCCAAAGACATCATCTTTGTCATCAGGGAACACATTTGCTTTAGAGACCTTTGCCAGTAATCCTGACCAGAACCATTGCCAAGACAGATTGGAGACATGTACCAGGTTCATCCCTGTGCCTTAATATATTAGGCTTAGATTTTCTAGCACCTAATGGATGTATAATTGAATTGGCCAACTGATTGTTGTGTGTTACCCCTACACAGACGTTAGGTAAGAGGCCAATTATCATTCTGGATCCACGTGCCATAGCGGTGGTGAAGAAACCAGCCACATACAACCTGTCCATTTATACGTGAAGAAGAGCTGAGACTTGTGGTGGAGGCAAATGCTGCAGCATTTGCCAGTCATAAGCATGACAGAAGTAGGATGGCCACTGCAATATGTGGAGAAGAGAATGACCCTCCTCTACAAAAAAATATTTATTCCCACATGAGGCAAAGCCCTATACTGCAGCTGACATTACATCCCTTCTAGAACAAGGGGCAATTCAAAACATTATCAAATAGTTTCCTGACTGGCCAAATTGGGGGAGTGTGTCAGTTCCTGGCATCTCCTGACTGATTGTAAACTTGATCAAGTCACCTGCATGTGAAGCTACAGTTGCTACAATGCCAGATTTGCTCATATCATTTAATCCGGATTCTGCACTGTTGACATTAACAATGGGGTTTGGTCCCTTCCCCTTATGGAGAAATGCCAATATAAATTTGCTTTTACCTTTGGGGGGAATCAACACTACACCTGGAACAATTTGCCCTAAAGGTATCATAACTTGTTCTCAATTTTCCCATCTACAGATGAAACAAGCATTGTCTATCTTTTCTAACCTATTTGCCTTATTTCAGTACAGAACTGACATCTGCTTCGTGATAGCAACCCAAGAGTAGCATCTTGGAAGCCTGGCTGAAGTGTTGCATTAACCTGACTGAAGTTTCCTTCCTTAGCAACACCCTGTCTAGCGAAGGTCCTATATCACTGCAGCAAGAAGTAGACCTGATACAGTAGTTGGCAAGGGCAACCTACCTATCTACCCTTCGGTCCTTTCTAGGACTCACTGGGTACCTCTGGGATTTTATTCCCAACTACGCAATGATGGCCACTCCCCTATACAAGCTTTTAAAGAAAATGCCCATTGGAAATGGACAGACCACCATGCTGAGGCAGAAGCTGCCCTTAAGAAGTTGATGGCTAATGCTCCAGCATTAGCCAGACAGCCAATACTAAACCCTGTCACTTAGAAGTGTGGGTTAGTGATATTGCTGCGGCAGCAGTAGTGTCCCAAGGAGGACATGGGAAACTGTGCCCTATGCTCCCAGGAGAACTGTTGTATATACTTCCAGGAGAATACCACTGTAGACATTAAGTATTCACTGTGTGAGTGGTATCTGCCCACCACTAATAGTGCTATTAAATATTTTACCTTTTTGATTGGCTCAATCCACATCATATTACACCCCAGTCAGTTTCCTACTCTCAGATAGAACAGGAGTACTTGTGGCACCTTAGAGACTAACAAATTTATTAGAGCATGAGCTTTCGTGGGCTACAGCCCACTTCTTCGGATGCATATAGAGTGAAACATATATTGAGGAGAGAGATCTATATCTATAGAGAGAGAGAGAGAGAGATTTATATATATAAATGTTAGTCTCTAAGGTGCCACAAGTACTCCTGTTCTTTTTGAGGATACAGACTAACACGGCTGCTACTCTGATACTCTCAGATAGAGTCAAGGACGAACAAGTGTCAAACCCTCATCTGGCACACTGCTCACTTCTATTACAGGGATAAGATATTATGCTATCTCCCTTGCCTGCTAGCTTGTATATGAAGGGGAACCACATGAGTGCCCAGTATCTCCACTGACAAGATAACGGGAACCGTTAAGCTCCTGCCTTCCACTATTGATTTAAAAGAGAATGTTTTTGTGACTAGTTCAAGCTCCTATAAACAAGGTAAACCCTATCATGGGTTTGGGATTTATAAGTCAGCAAGTTAAAGTAGTATGGGCTGGATGAATGGACTATAAAGTGGACAGAAAGCTGGCTAGATTATTGAGCTCAACAGGTAGTGATCAATGGCTCCATGTCTAGCTGGCAGACAGAATCAAGCGGGGTGCCCCAAGGGTCAGTCCTGGGGCTGGTTTTGTTCAATATCTTCATTAATGATCTGGAGGATAGCATGGATTACACCCTCAGCAAGTTTGCAGATGACACTAAACTGGGAGGAGTGGTAGATACGCTGGAGGGTAGAGATAGGATACAGAGGGACTTAGACAAATTAGAGGATTGGGCCAAATTTAAAAAAAAAAAAAATCTGATGAGGTTCAACAAGGACAAGTGCAGAGTCCTGCATTTAGAACGGAAGAATCCCATGCACTGCTACAGACTAGGGACTGAGTGGCTAGGCAGCAGTTTTGCAGAAAAGGACCTAGGGCTTACAGTGGATGAGAAGCTAGATGAGAGTCAACAGTGAGCTCTTGTTGCCAAGAAGGCTAATGGCATTTTGGGCTCTATAAGTAGGAGCATTGCCAGCAAATTGAGGGACGTGATCATTCCCCTCTATTCGGCATTGGTGAGGCCTCATCTGGAGTACTGTGTCCAGTTTTGGGCCCCACACTACAAGAAGGATGTGGAAAAATTGGAAAGAGTCCAGCAGAGGGCAACAAAAATTATTAGGGGGCTGGAGCATACAATTTATGAGGAGAGGCTGAGGGAACTGGGATTATTTAGTCTGCAGAAGAGAAGAATGGGGGGGCGGATTTGATAGCTGTTTTCAGCTACCTGAAAGGGGGTTCCAAAGAGGATGGATCTAGACTGTTCTCCGTGGTAGCAGATGACAGAACAAGGAGTAATGGTCTCAAATTGCTGTGGGGGAGGTTTAGGTTGGATATTAGGAAAAAACTTTTTCACTAGGAGGGTGGTGAAGCACTGGAATGGGTTACCTAGGGAGATGGTGGAATCTCCTTCCTTAGAGGTTTTTATGGTCAGGCTTGACAAAGCCCTGGCTGGGATGATTAAGTTGGGGGATTAGGTCCTGCTTTGAGCAGGGGGTTGGACTAGATGACTTCCTGAGGTCCCTTCCAACCCGGATATTCTATGATCTGCTCATAGGCATACCTTCTGTCATGATCTCAGTCCTTCGATTGCACTCTCATTCTGCACAACATGCAGAATTGGCAGCAGTGGCATGTGCATTGGAATTCTGCATTGTATCCTCAATAAACATTACAGGTCTTTTCAGCTTTATCATGGGTACGTAATGCCCTTACGGAGTTGCTGCCATTTTGGCATGCCCCTGAATTCACTTCTCCACCTCTCAAGTAGGCAATCTCACTGTGCTACATCAGTAATTTGGCCTTTCATCCTTCTGACATCCTTATGCTGAAGGTGACAGGCTACTGCAAATGGGATCCCTTTCATGCAGAAAGCCAAGCAACAGACTTGTTGGCAAAGAAAGGTCCTCTAGGGAAGACATGCTATGGACCTGTACTCACCCATTTGTGGACCAATCACACCTGCCCCAGTCTTTTTAGGGAAGGGAATTCAGGGTAACATCCCCCCATATTTCCATGCATTGCAAACAGATGACTGAGCCATAATGTAAACAGCTTGGCTACAATAGTCTAAGCCCATTAGTCACTGAGAACTAAAGAATTAATGAGTGTAATTGCCTCCCAGTCCAGTATCCTTTATGGATTTGTAAACATTTATCACCTCTCCCCACTCTGTCTCTAGTCTAAAGATGCTCAGTTCCCAGAACCTTTCCAAACGCTGTCACTCATGTTTTTGAAATCTTTTGTCACTCTAGTTGCTCAGGTCTCTCTCCATTTTATCTATGGATTTTGAAAAATGCATTGCCCCAAAAAAACAATACTCCTACACCCCAGCCCCACATAGCAGTGACCCACTTACTGAAGTCATGGAGTTCAGGAAGGATCAAGGTCATACAGAACAGTTTTTATTTTTCATGCTATATTGCAATAGTACTAGATCAGTTTGAATTCAGTTGATGACTCACTGAATTCCAATTTTTTTCAGTGATGCTATTCCCTAGCCATTTCCCCCCTGGTATTCAGAGCTCTCTTTGTAGATACCAACAATATTTCCTTGATGATTAATCTATTTAGGACTACTATAGCTAATATCGAGCTGGTTGCACTTTCAGTGCCAAGTTTTCTCCTCCAGTGCCAGCCACCTCCTGCCAGTCAGGAGACAGAATAAGGCCCTAACTGACCAACAGAGAATTCCTGCAGCACCGGGGGAACTCTGAGCTAGCATGCAGCAAGTGTAATCAGATCCTACATCCACTGCTCCTTACACAGAGGTGGCATGGGAGGTGAGCACCTGTGCTATGCAAATTCACAATTTCTCATAGGGACCTGAGCCACTTGGCAGAAGTTTGTGCATCATTACAGGCTGCACTCTCTCACCACAAGTGCACACCCTTGTATCAGTGTGCAATGTTGCAGAGGTTTTCATTCCCAGCACACCTGCAGAGCATTTGTCTTTGCACTTCATTCAGCCCATCAGCTGAGAAAGATAACAAAATGTCCAGTTACATTCCAAAATCCCGAAGAATTAACCTATCCTCCAAGCTCTGTCCTCCACTCTTTCCTGGGATTCCACTGCCTTTCCCCAGCTCTGGTATGAAACACTGGCCTACTGAGCCTAAATCATCCAACTATCTGTGGCACTTGAGACTATCACAGGATCCAGCCCTCCCGAATGTTCCCTGTGGCTCTCAGATTATTTATAAGGTCCAGGTGTCTGTTGAGTTATCCTTCATGAGTGCCATCTTCTCTGGTTAACAAATTACTTAATTACCACCCAAGTGAAGTGAATGGGACTAACTAACCCTTTAACTCTCTCACCTGTCACTGGCAAGGGATGCCCACCCCATCACACAACCACTAAACCGTTCTAACTTATTCTGATGGGGGGGGGAGCACTGTAAATGCACCATGAGAATCGGGGAGGCATAACTTGCTCCCTGACACTCTAATCCTGCACTGAGCATATCTTGGCACATCAAAGAATTGGTCTTTTAGATTGTGTCATTGTAACATCTGCTAGTGACATTTTCCCCTGGACACAACACTTATTGCTGCCATATACCTTGAGCAAGCGACCCAGCAGTTCCAAACAGCAATAGGTATTACAAATAGAGACACTTCATAAAGTATCCAGGCCCAGAGAGATCCCTTGAACAACAAGTATAATTCAGCCCTCCCTGAATTAACAGAATCCTAGTGTGTACTGTACTCTCTAGATCACTGACCACAGCAAACTTTATCTGTATTTTTAGCAGTCTCTAGCAATTATTCAGTATGGTTTTGTTTTACAGTGAATTTACATCATCTCCATTGGATCAAGGCTAACTTATGGCTAATCATCATACTATTTGCCTTTTCAGCTAATGCACTAACCTATGTGCAACATCTTGAATCAGACAAAATATAGCATGTACATATACTGGAGTTATGATCTAGCTGACTAGTATGTACATGTTCTCTTTCATATGCCTACTATGAAAATGGAGGATGGCACAGAAAATTAGTCTTATTTTATCTGCTCACAACACAGTGATTCTCTAAACTCACATCTCTATTAGTCTGGCCACCATGGAGTATTGCATGCTGATAAGTAATTAGAAAGCTGAAGGCAACTGAGGCTTTGCACCTTCAAAGGAAGGCAATCCCAAGTCTGACTGTTCAGAAAATAGCTATTTTTAAAAAAGAGAATGAAATTCTTCCCTTATTCTTAATGAAACAGTAAGATTTTCATATCACCTGTGTTAATTTAAAAGATAATATGTGTGGCAAGGCACCTCCTCCATCTTGCCAAACTTAGCACTTTCCCACAGTGGGGAGGGGAGGGGGAGCAGACAGGGTAAATCAGCCCCACTCTGGACAGGGTTTGTCTTCCCCCTCTGTTTAATTATCCATTTTTTCAAGGTAGGCTTCAGGGCAAGCCTAAAGACTGTTCCTCCACCAAACAAATTTACAGACACAGAAACAAAGGGGGATACTTTTCCCTGCCCCCTTGCTGGAGAGGGGTGTCAGTGCTTCCCCTAAACAGGCACTCTGTTTTGATTGTTTCCCCTGTGGGGAGGGGAACAACCTCTCACCCTGGAGAAGTTTTTCTCCCTGTCACCACTAACCTTGCAGCAGCTTGTCTTAGCTCCCAATGTTATCAGGAGGGGTTTTTTTAAAGGTTCAGGTTGCCCTTAATAGGACTCAGCTGTCCCTAATTGACCTGGGGTAACCCCTTGTCAGCTTGTCAGAAAAAGGACCTTTATCATTCTAGGGCTAACATACCCTCCCACTTCCCAGTACCCAAGAAGACCACTCCCTTCCAACCATCCAGCCTGACTTTGTCACATGTTATTAAGTACTGTTTTCTCCTTTGCCTAATATATTTTAGTCTTCATGAAAGTTAAAACACTGCCCAGAGGTCAGCACAACAGGTAAAATTAATTCCTCTGCAGAGGTCCTGAACAAGGTCTATGTCCCATTTAAGTCCCATGTGAATCCTCAGGGTAGGTGTCCAGTGGCAGGTAATGATTCATAGGCCCCAGTGTAAACAGGCCCATGAAATCTTCTCCATTCAGCTTTGCTAATTTACTTCAGTCAATCTTTCATCTCGTTTAGCTATCATATGTAGTTCTGGGAATTTCCTTGTTCAAGATGAAAAAAATGTGGCATGATGATAAACTGTGGAGGTTTTAGTTTTCATCACCAAGGAACATATATTTTGCTTATAACTTTAGCATCTAAGAAGATAATGAGTTATAGAACCCCCTTTCAAGTTAGGAAGGCAGGCAGGGTTGGAAAAAGCTAGAAGGCAAACTCCTTAAGAATTCTCTAGAGCAGAGAGTATTTCAGTCTGTGCTGTGATAAATGGTGATTTAATCCACCAAGAGCTGTGTGCACCCAAGTCCCATTGACTTCACTGGGGCTTCTAGGCACTTAAGGTATTTTAACCTTGGGCCAGCTCAAGCTCCATTTACAATCTGAGGGAAGTCAGATTAAAATAGCACATAGCTCTTCTGGTGACCCTCTGCACAGGGGTGAGTTTTACCTTGGGCTCCTGTTGTATCTGAATCTTTGGGAACTTCCAAAAATAGATTGTTTAGAGTATTAGATAAAAAAAAATGTGATCCAGTGTGTTTTTGATCAGACTGGCTTTCACATCCCTAATTGCAGTTCAAAAGATGTCAAACAGAGGGAGTAATAATCTTCTAAGGGCTTGTCTATACTTACCGCGCTGGTTCGGTGGCAGGCAATCGAACTCAGAAGTGCTCCCCGTCGACTCCGGTAATCCTGCTCGCCGCGAGGAGTACGCGGAGTCGACGGGGGAGCCTGCCTGCCGGGTCTGGACGGCGGTAAGTTCGAACTAAGGTATGTCGACTTCAGCTACGTTATTCACGTAGCTGAAGTTGCGTACCTTAGTTCGATTTGGGGGTTTAGTGTAGACCAAGCCTCAGTTACTCTGACTTTACCAATGTAACTTCACCGAACTCTACAGAGAAGTGTACCAAAGAGAACAATTTTTGTGCAAGATACTACATTTCCAAGTGATGAAATATAGTTCATTCAGTGGGAGTTATTTGAAAGCATATTTTTATATCAAAATCTCAAACTGTGATAATTGGGTTTATAAAGGCCAAGCAGCGCTTATAAACTGATAAAATTTGCATTGGGGTAGTTGGAGAAGTTTTTCCTGACTCAGACTTTATGAAACAGGTTAAAGGTCAAAGAAAATCATCACTGTGCTGCATCCCATGAACAAATAATCTAGATATTGGAAGGTTTGGTAATATTCTGTTCAGGGATGGAGTACAACTATCTCCCTTCCTTTTCCTGGCTGTAGATTTTAAGTTACTTTTCTGACATGGTAGTAAATCTGAAGGTAGAAAAAGCATTAAAAATATATCACTCCATGAAATGGAATTATTTTATTTCTAGTCACATGCAGTACTTTGAAGGTGAACTCTATTTCATTTTTTGATGATTTCTCCCCCTATTTTTGAAAGCTTTGTGCATGGGGGAACAAAGAAAAAGGATTTATTTTCTTTAGATGTGGCATGGGGAAGTAAAATATAATCCAGTAAGTGTACAATGGATATGTTAAAGGACTACTTTTCTTGTAGAACTAAAGAATTTTAATCACTCAAAAAGTAAGATGATACTAACAAGCCTGGTAATTAAATCTAGTTAGTAGAATCCCTTCTAACTTCCCTAATAAGCATGCAGAATATTGCCCATCTAGTTATGTAATTATTTTCCTCTCAGATAATTAAACCATGTACATTGTTTCTTGTATTGGATAATCATTTACTTTGCAGTGTAAGGAGTTAATTATATGCCATCCTTTAAGACTTACAAATGGTTATACTTAAAATCTGAGGAGATGCATTTTATCTTTACTGAAAAGGTGTGTTTTTAAGTTCCTAGGAAGCACTGAAATATTTAAACATAATAGATTATTATTTTGAAATCTGACTGTACAAGTACATTTAATAAATAGTGAGGCTGGTGTTTAAGAACTGCTTTAATTGATATTCACTGAGCAAGTAATTCATCCCTTTGCATATTGTGTCCAGTCCCACCATTGGATTGCTCCCATTCTTGTTGTTGCCTATGCTCTTATGATTACCTTATGGTCTACCACTAGGTATTATGACAGGATAAAAGGCAATCAATAGAAGTGCTTCAATCTTGAGGTGATAGAACCAATCAATTACTAAGATCTCTAATAAAATACTCTCATACTCCTAACACACAAGAGGACTTTATTAGGGTTGACAGAGGAAGTGGTTTAAAATCCCTAGCACAAAACTAATGTGATTCATACCTAAAAGCCCTAAAAGGGAACACCAGTAGGAGAGCAAAGATAACCTTGCCCTTTGCAATACCTGGGATGGCAGATCAGGTCATCTACTCTACTGAAGGCAAGAAATTGTTTTAGTTTGGGCCTCCCAAGGTCTGCCTTTGGCATGCTAGTCATTGCCCTGTTGTCGCACAGAGGTCCTTCTTCATTATCTCCTCACTAGCTAGACATATTAGAGGTCTCAAGGGCTTCTCCTTTGAGGACAATTAGAGAAATGGCCCCAACTCCCATAAGCCACTACCTAGCACCCCCCCACACACACACAAGTGCTCCAGCTTGTTTAATTGCCTAATTCTTCACTGTACCTCGATTCTTATGTCAAAAGGCAGCTGCACTGTTAAATTGGAGATAAAGCCAATATCTGGCCACTGAGTCTGATCTTCTGTGTAACGGTTTTGTAAAGGAATATAGAATTTCTATGACAGAGGCCAGTAGATGCTACTTCAGCCTCTGCAACAGACACTAGGCTAGATTCACAAAAGAACTTAGGTGCCTAACTGCCACTTTAGGCACCAAAATCCCAGCGTCGAGCCCCGCTGAGATTCACAAAACCCACACTCAGATGCCTGAACCCTGTGGGCACCTATACTCACTCAGAGCCTAATTTTTGCAGTAAAAGTTCCATAAATACCTATGTTTATGCCTCTAAGCATGTGCACGACAGCCTCCCTCTAGACACCAAGACACCTAAATCCCAGAGCAAGGTTTCCCTCCATCTAACTCACCTGATCTAGAAAGCATTCTCAGAGCCCACCTACCAGACCAGACCCCTCTAAGTGAGCTAGCAGCATCAGCTACTCCTCCCCACTCATACCCTAACAGCAAGGCTAAAAAAGTTATTTACGTGGGATGTGTGTGACCCCACTTCAAGTCCCCCCTCCACCTGAAGGGGAGAGGAAATTTAAATAGGGGTTTGCAACCTTTCAGGTGAGTGTCCTACCCACTGGGCTATGGGATATTTTGATGAGGGAGCTCCTCTCCCCCTCCCCCCCCCCCCCCCCGCATCCCCTATCTTGCAACCAGGTCTGACTACATTCTTAATGAGCAAGCTAGATCAGGAGCAAGATAGGATGATGTGTCTGAACCTTTCAGATGGAAGAGCGACTCTTCCATTAGTGGAGTTGAATCAGTTTCTCATAATGATGTCTGGGGCCTTATGGGTTTCCCAATACTGATCATCTGGGGTCCTGATCCTTGTCCATCTTGGTTATTTAAAAACATGGCCAGGCTGCAGGGCCATGGTTAACAGGCACTGATTCCTTATATAGGCAAAATTAGATTTATCTAAGGATATGAGGTGGTGTTCTCACAGTGTGTGATGAGGATCCTCAACACTGTCTCTCTCAGTTATGAGAAAAAGCTCAGCAATGTTTAAGCCCAAGTAAAGTTTGGCTTGTTTTAAATCTAAACATAACCTCTGGTACCCAGGATAAAAAAAGTCTCCCATTTACTGACCAACCATCCAAAAATCCCACAAGTTTCTGATTTCTAAATGTCACTTCAACCATCAGAACTTTAAAGTGATTTGCTTTTAAATTTCTTAAAGAAGAAACCGCTCAACTGACATGCAGCAACAAAATCTAGTACAGCAATTGCCATTAAAATGTTTAATATCTGCAGAGGGGCAGCCTTGGACTGACTCTTTTCAGAGGTGAATTTCTCACAAACCAGAAATTAAAATATTAAATACTGGGTTTTTATTCAGGTATTGATTGAAATTGAAAGTGTCATTAAAAAGGATGCATTCTTGGGACACACAATGCAATAGCTGATGGTGCATTATGGTGATATGCTGTATGTTTTTAGACTATACTATGTTATTTTATTGTCAGTTGCTTGTAGAAGGTTGTAAATATCATAGAATAATCAGGGTTGGAAGGGACCTCAGGAGGTCATCTAGTCCAACCCCCTGCTCAAAGCAGGACCAATCCCAACTAAATCATCTCAGCCAGGGCTTTGTCAAGCCTGACCTTTAAAACCTCTAAGGAAGGAGATTCCACTACCTCCACAGGTAACCCATTCCAGTGCTTCACCACCCTCCTAGTGAAAAAGTTTTTCCTAATATCCAACCTAAACCTCCCCCACAGCAACTTGAGACCATTACTCCTTGTTCTGTCATCTGATACCACTGAGAATAGTCTAGATCCATCCTCTTTGGAACCCCCTTTCAGGTAATTGAAAGCAGCTATCAAATCCCCCCTCATTTTTCTCTTCTGCAGATTAAACAATCCCAGTTTCCTCAGCCTCTCCTCATAAGTCATGTGCTCCAGACCCCTAATCATTGAAAGAATCTTTCTATCATTTAAATACCTGGTATAATGCTTGAAGTTAATTTTATTTAAATACATTATACAATAATATGTATATAAAAACACTATGTAGTACCTATTGGTTTTCAGTTCTCCATGATTTAACGTTTGCCAGCCATTTTCTCTTTTGCAATAGTTGATGTATACTGTACTGGAGAAGATGTTTTACTTAGAAGTTTTGGATACTGCCTTTATCTCAATGGATTTTTCCCCACTGCAGTTGTGTGATTCCATACTAACCTTTCTAGGTTGTAGAACCAATCCTGCATATTGCTAACAGAGTTGCAATACATAACATTTTAAAATTTGTACATGCCTATACAGGAATTCTGGTTGGCACATTATCGTATCCATAGTCACTGGGGCATAGTACCTTGTATACCATCCATATCATGCTGTTGTTTAAGCCTATAATTATAGCCAATATTGTCTGCTTAGATGACAGTCATTGTTAATTTTAATAGGTTCTTTTCCTCTCCAGCATAAGTTGAATCTTATTTCAAACCATACTTTGAACAGTAAATGTAGTGATTTAGCTCTAGTAAATGTGTTCGGCATAATATTTGTCAATGTTTGTCTGTCTACCTTCAATATTTAAAATTCTATTCTTGCCTTAGCAAGTATTGATTAATATGCCAACCAGTGCCAATAAGAATTAATGTTTTATGGAGTGCATCATCCATCTGTCTGTCTAATGGAGAAATAAGATTGTCCAATTAGTACAAAGTTGTCAGCATTCCAAATGTTAAATATTTTTCAGCTAAACTAGTAATTTTTTCTAACTTTATTTAGTACATGGGGTACAATACTATCCTGGAAAAATGGTGATTTTTTTTTTTAAATCCAAAAATCAGCAAATGCTGTTCATACCTACGGTTCACAGCCTACTCTGCTTCTAGTCATATTACTTCCATTGTTGATCATTTATCTAAACTTTGCCATAAATATTTAGAAGTCTATTGTCGTACATGCCCAGGTCCCAAGGATAGGAATTCTGTGCACAAGCAAAGTAAACCCCCTAGCAATCCCTTTTCAGTTTGAGCCCCATCCTGCTGCTCAAGTCAATGGGAGCTTTGTTATGCATGAAACAAGATGTCAGAGTGATAAGTTAATTTTGAATTAGCTGCTTGGTCTACATAGAATACTTGCTTAGGTTCAGTATCTCCCTTTGTATTAAAAATAAATAAATAAATAAATGCAGCCTTTGATTTACGGTTTCTTTTAAACACAGAGCAGTAGGGGATTTAAGTCATAACCCATCATTTTGAAAATACTGTACAAAAACAATCTAAGGCATACAAGGCCTTTCTGTAAAGATAGGAAGTGTTAATATTTATCATAGGTAACATAGGAACATTAGGGCACCTCGGTTGGCTTTGCCTCCATTTCTCCCACATTCTTTACAGCGCAGGACTCTATAGAGGCCAAGAGTCCTTTACCAAAGGCCTAAAGTAACAAATATAAAAACCAAACCTTTAGTCCAGCTAGCCATCTCTTTCACACAGGTACACCTCAACTTCTGTTGCCTACACACATACACACCAACCACAGCCCAGGCTTCTGTGCCTCCCACAACCACACTACCCTGGGAATAACACATTTTTCTGCTCCTTTAGGAGCTCACCCAGTCTGCATCTTCTGAGGGTTCCCACCACCAGTCAGGCGTCCAGCGTATCCTAATTGCCGGACTGCTCTTCTCAAGCCACTTCCCAGAGTGAGAACACTTCCTCCTGGCCTGACCCAACTCTTTATGGAAAGAAGCCGTGCTCTCTGCCAGCTAGGCTTTATTTCTAATTAGGTCTGGCCCACCCTCCAGGTTCAAACAAACTGGTTAATAGGCCTCTCAGGCTCACATTAACCCTTTCCCAGCATATGTGGGGTGAACACCCAGTCAAAGGCGTCAATTTTCCAAGTTCTTGGGGGATGCTCAACCCCTACTCTGCCACAGAGTCTGCCCACACTCCACCTCATCTCTTCCCGTCCCCACTCTGCCTCTTCCTGCCCCTGCTCCTCCCCCTGCCGCCCCTCCAGTGCCACCTGCACACTGCTAAACAGCTGATCGGGCGGGCAGGAGGTACTGGGAGGAGCTGATCAGCAAGGCCCACCAGTAGGTGGGAGGGCTGGGGGGGGGGGGAAGAGCTGATAGGGTGTCCAGACAGCAACTGTGAAAAATTGGGACGGGGGGGGAGGGGTAATAGGCGCCTATGTAAGACAAAACCCCAAATATCGGGACTGTCCCTATAAAATCAGGACATCTGGTCACCCTAGCTGATCCACAGGGCTGCTGGTGGGTGCTGAGCACCCACTATTTTTTTTCTGTGGGTGCTTCAGCCCCAGAGCACCCATGGAGTTGGCTCCTATGCACCCAGTCATAGACACCAAAAGTTGAAATGGTTCAAAAATCTTTAAAGTGACATTCTTTTGTCTGGGACTTCCTTTATCTTTAGCTTAGCTGTCTACTTTTTACTAAAGATTGTAAGCATTTTGGGTCAGGGACCATCTTGTCATTCTATGGTTATAGAGCACCTAGCACAATGGGGTCCTGATCCCTGATTGGGCCTCTATGTGCTACCGCAAAATAAAATTATTTCAAAATTGGTTTTCAGATCCCTAAGAAATTGCATTGTGCTCAAAATGAGAACGACCACCTTTGTGAGATAAAGGATTATGGGCCAGGTCCTTATCTGGTGAAAGTTTGTATAGCTCCATTGAAATCAAGGGAGTTTTGCCATTTTACACAGTGGAGGATCTAGCCCTGTGTTCCTGTATGACCCTACACCAGTGGTTCCCAAACTTGTTCCGCCACTTGTGCAGGGAAAGCCCCTGGCGGGCCGGGCCGGTTTGTTTACCTGCCGCGTCCGCAGGTTCGGCCGATCGCGGCTCCCAGTGGCCGTGGTTCGCTGCTCCAGGCCAATGGGAGCTGCTGGAAGCGGCGCGGGCCAAGGGACGTACCGCGACCACTGGGAGCCGCGATCGGCCGAACCTGCGGACGCGGCAGGTAAACAAACCGGCCCGGCCCGCCAGGGGCTTTCCCTGCACAAGCGGCGGAGCAAGTTTGGGAACCACTGCCCTACACAAGCCCAGGCCATTAGATTTCTTTGTGATGTTGGAATTGCATGTGCTTCCCCCATTTCTACCTCTCTGCCATTCTTGTATTTATTATGGGCACCATTTTGTGACCTGGCAATATATTTATATTTACATCAGCAAACAATATATAATATTAACATGCATGCACATGATCCAAAACAGCTAAAAGTTTCAAACTGAGGTCTTCTGCATTAAAGGTTATCCTCTTAAGAGTATAGAACCAGAAACCTTAGAGGAAGAAAATGTAGGTATGAATTCTATAAGCTGTCTGATGGAGGGTTACACTAGTGACTGTATCTAAATTCTAAAGGAAGGTAACTACTTCCATCTGCACAGAAACCAACTTTTTGGAAAATCTCAGGAATTGTCAATTCCAACTGTTGAACCTGTAATCTCTAGAAATAGACCCAAAGCACTAAGTTTAAATCCTGATTCAAACTTTTCCAACGTGTGGATACGTTTCTATCTGGAATTTTGATTCAGGGCCTTGCCATGTTTTCTTTTTTGGACATGACTCTTAAACCCATGTAATATTTTTACATTAACTGTGCTAATTGTAAATAAGTATACAGAAGTATATATCTCAAATGTAGGAAAAATCTGTTGTCCTTATTTTTATAATGAAGCAGCAAAATGTAGTGAGTAACTCAGATGTTCATGTACTTTAGACTCAAAATATAAGTTGGCATGAATGGAGACACATTTTGAGTCAAAAGGTCTTATATAAAATGCTTATGTCTTTTGTTGATTTAAATGTGCTTCCATTCCATTCCTGGTACTGTGTAGGCCCCCTCTGGTTAACCAACCACTTGAGCATTTTTGTTCTTTGTACTGCTTTGTGGATAGGGTAGTAAGTTGATGTTGCTATAGAAAGCAATAGGTTCCTTTTCTGTTTGGGTTAATTAAAAATAACATTTACTTCTAATGGATGAATAAATCCTCATTACTGAAGAGAAAGACAGCATGGTCTTTAAACTGGAGCGTTCCCAGCAACTGTAACTGCTGTTGCTTTTGGTTAAAACTGATGAAGTGGTCTCCCAGGTAGCTAGACCACTCTAATCTCCAAGGTACAGTAGCTGAATAGCTTTGATCATTTAGGACTGTATAGGTAGTGCCAAGACAACTGAACTGAATCCATAACTGGAGTGGCAGCCAGTACAGAGTGCCGAGCACTGGCATAATGTGATTTTCTTATTCTGGCCTACTTTGAATAAGACCCATTTTAACAAGAGCTGTAACAGAGCCCAGTTTTAGACATCAGACATCAGCTTTGTATTTTAATCCCCTAAACGCAAGCATATTGAGTAGAGTTTTGGGACAATCAAGAGAGCGTGGGAGGGTAGTAGTACACATCCAAAGCATAGAAAAAGATCTTTAATATTTACATGTGGCTTCCTTGTTTACACCAGTAGGGCGGGCAAGCAAAGAGTATACTTCTGAGTTGGGTACAAAAAAGTAGAGGTGTCCTTGCCTGTCAGAGAAGATAGTCTGGGGCATTTTGGCCCTCGTGATTTTTCTGTGGGGAGACACGGGGGAAAATGGAAGGAAAGAGGTAAGATAAATTTGTTCTCAAGAAGCCAGTGTTGATGAGACACACATCCTTGGAAGACTTATTGTAATGACCAGGACACAGGTGCTCAGGCATAATTATTAGTGTCAGGTGCCAAGCAAAGGTCAGTGCTGGAGACAGCAGCAGGGGTAAGGCATAGGAAAGGGACCTGGGGTGAGGCAAGAAAGCAGGAAAGAGGAACAGACAGGGATCTGAGATAAGGAGGACAGGAACCAGGAGGAGGCAGGAATGCATGAGGCAGGTAAGCAGGAAGAGTCCATAGTAGCAGCCAACCAGGAATACCTCTAGTAGCTCAGGCAATTGCCTGTACCTCTTCCTGGTTTCAATAGAGCTCCTCAGCCACTCGGAGGTGATGGATGTTTTTCCCCCACTCAGGAGCTTTGGGGACAGCACCCTTTGTGAACTAGCACTTCACTGGTTCTCTTTTCCAGTCGCTCAGGTGAGCTGCTGGGTGGTGGTTATGATCTGAGGACGTTCTGGGGGCCTGGGGTTGAGGCCTGTGATCCCTCACACTTATACAAAGTCACAGATGAAAGATGTTCAGATACCATGGTGATGGTCACAGGATAAGAATCTGAACAGAAAAAGCAATAGATACTTTGCTTGTGATGGCAGGAGGACCATGAGTTGTGCTTATTTAATCACATGCACTTTGATACCTAATTGTAACAAGAATGTGTTCAGATACTACAGTGATGAAAGCACTATAAGAATGCTTATAGAACAGAACAGAACTCCCCTTGCTAGTTAGGCCATACAGTATTTTGATGTGAGTATTGAGATTCTGGAGACCCTTTATACCTGTACTCATGAGCGACCCTACTACAAAACCAGAGCTAAGTTTGCCAGCTGTCTTCCTCGGTGTAAGCACTGGTAAAGTGTAATTAAGAGGACTCTTGCTCTCTGAAGCACTAACATTAATTATTAATGCCATTAATTACTACTGCCCATAAAGGGTATGTCTACACTGCAATTAAACACCTATGACTGGCCCATGCCAGCTGACTCAGGATTGCAGGGCTCAGGCTAAGAGGCTATTTAATATAGGGTGACCAGATCACTGACTCACTGACATGAAATATCGGGACGCAGGGAGCGGGGGGAGGGAGAAGAGGAGGGGGTGGAGAAAAAACAAAACAAAACAAAAAAAGCCTTTTGCAGGTGCCGGGGGAATTAGCAGGCCCCAGGAGCGCCGCAGCCACGTGCGCTGCCCCCCCCCTCCAGGCACATGCGGCGCGGCGCATCCCGCCGGCCCGTGGGGAAGGAGCCGCTGGAGCTCAGCCGAGCAGGAGAGGCATGGGGCTCCGCACCCTGGCAGCAGCAGGGCCGTGTGAGTGGCCACGTAAAGTTTATCGGCTGGGGGGGACCCCGGCCAGCTCCTCGCCCTGCCCTGTAGGGGGGTAGCGTCCCCGCCCCGTGCCAGCATGTGTCGCCGGCCGCCGCAGGCCATGTAAGGAGCCGAGTCCCCACCTCGTCCTGGCTCCTCAGCTGAGTGGCATTCCTCCTCCCTCCCCGGCTTGCAGCTGTAATGCCGGCACAAGCCTGGAGGGAGGAGGTGGTGGCTGGCTTCCAGTTCCTGGAGCTGGAAGCACCAGGCAGGCAGGCAGGCAGGCAAGGGGGCTGGTCCCCCAGGAGGGAGACGGGAGGGCAAAATTGCTTGTTTGTCCAGTGTCCCGACCGATGTGCGGGACAAACAAGCAAATATCGGGACAGTCCCGATAAAAATCGGGATGTCTGGTCACCCTAATTTAATAGGGGTGTGAAAATTCAGGCTTGGGCTGGAACCCAGGCTCTGGGACCCTCCTATTCACAGGTTCCCACTCAAGCCCAAATGTCTACAGCGCAAGTAAACAGCCCCTCAGTCCAAGCCCCACAAGCTTAAGTCAGCAGGCACAGGCCAGCCGCAGATGTCTGATTGAAGAGTAGACATACCCAAATGGACTGAACAAGCAGGTGCAGCAGTCGAGACAGTAAAGAACGGAAGAGAACATAACAGGGATGGAGGAAAAAAAACACAAAATAGGGAAGGAAAAGAGAAAAAAGAAACAACATGGAGAAGGACTATAAAAATCATTGTGTTACAAAATGGAAATGCAGACAGAGGCCAAAATTTTCAAACATGGATGCCTAAAATTAAGTGCCTAATCTATATTTGGCACCTACAAAAAGGTGGACTAATTTTGAGTTGATATTTCCAATAAAGCCAAAGAAAATTGTGGGTGCCCAGAAACACAGCAAATCAGACCCCTTTTATTTGGGTACTCAAATATTGATGGAGATGTATAGCTTGAGGCACTCAAGTATGAACATTTGACCTCTGTTCCCTGAGAAAAGTGTGTGCAGCCCTTATTCTCCAAGGGGACCATCAAGGATCAGGCAGAACGATTGTGCACAATAGCCAGAAACAGGGAGTAAACAAAGAGCTGGCATGAACCTGCTCTTAAGCTGATCAATTTCGCACCGATATCCAGGGCCCAGGAGTCAGCCCCAAGACATCTAGTTAAATTACAAAATGACTGAAAGAGCCAAATATACAAATGGGGAAATGGAGGGGAGGGAAATTTAATAAAGAAACAGAGTTTCCCTTCAAGCTTTCAGCTTCTTTATATAAAAAATAATGAGTTAAAACTCAGTTTAATAAGTATGAAAAATGCCCTGCCACTGTCAGATTAATATAAAGGCCCCTCCACAAATTAAACCTCCTCAGACTAGATATGATGGGCCAGCTGTTTCTCTCTGAAACACTGATGTAAATCTGGAGTAACTTCATTCAGATAAATGGACTTGTGGGGGATTTACACCACTGTGTCTGAGAGCAGAATCTGACGGCTTGTCTTTATATGGCTGATCTTTTCTTTTACTATTTATGGCCCCACTTACGGAAAGCAATTAAGTATATGTTTAAATCCATCCCTATTCAGGACAGACACAAAGATTGGCAAAGTGGTAAATAATGAGGAGGACAAAGCAGTCATCTAGAGCAATCTGGATCACTTGGTAAGTGCCATCCATTTAAACAAAATGTGTTTTAACACAGTTATACAACTAGGAACAAGGAATGCAGGCCATACAACATACCGGAGGAATTCATCCTGGAAAACAGTGACTTTGAGGAGCATTTGGAGATCAAAGTGGAAAAGTTACTCAACAGGAGCTCCTAGTGTACTGCTATGGCAAACACAGCTAACGTGGTCCAGGGCTGTATAAAATGCCTTACAGTGAGAAACTAAATCTTACACAGTGACATTGTGGAAATCTTGGGGTCCCATTTTTCTCTAAAACCATTGGTAATTGCTGAAAGATATAGGTTCCACAAAAGAAACCAGAAAGACGACAAAACAGTTGTACAATTTGTAGCAACTTTGAGAAAGCTTGCAGAACACTGAATTTAAGGAGATACTAAATGACGCCCTACGTGACAGGTTAGTGTGTGGCCTGCACAGTGAAGCTATATGGAAGCGCCTATTGACAGAGGCTCAGCTTACCTTACAGAAGGCTTTTGACATTGTGGTCTCTATGGAGCTGGCAACAAAGGTGGCGCAATCCATCGGTGCATCCCCTAGGGCAGTGCTTCTCAAAGCCGGTCCACCGCTTGTTCAGGGAAAGCTTCTGGTGATCCGGGCCAGTTTGTTTACCTGCCGCGTCCGCAGGTTCGGCCGATCGCGGCTCCCACTGGCCGCAGTTCGCCGCTCCAGGCCGATGGGGGCTGCGGGAAGAGCAACCAGCACATCCCTCAGCCCGCGTTGCTTCCTGCAGCCCCCATTGGCCTGGAGCAGCGAACCGCAGTCAGTGGGAACCGCAATCGGCCGAACCTGCGGACGCAGCAGGTAAACAAACCAGCCCGGACCGCTAGGGGCTTTCCCTGAACAAGCAGCAGCCCGACTTTGAGAAGCACTGCCCTAGGGTGCATAGGGTGTCACAAGAACCTACCCACAAAACTGAGGGGAGTCAGGAATGTTACTGCTGTGGTAAGCCGGGTCACCATGCATCAGAATGCTGGTGTAAGAACCTGGTGTGTCGACACTGTGGCAAAAAGGAACACGTTGAGTGTGCACATAAACAAAAAGAGGCCTGTGGTGTGGCTGACCAAAAAGGGAAATCTACGTACCCTAGAGCAGCCCCAGGATGATCAAGGAGACACCTCATCTCAAGAAGAAGAGCCACTCCACGTTTTGTCTTTGGCAGTGGGCACACATTAATACTGGGTAACCCTGTTTGATGGCAAACCTATACGCATGGAACTGGACACCGGCGCAGCTGTCTCACTGGTCTCTGAGACTGTGTATAAAGAAAAGCTACAGCGTATTCCGCTTAAAGCAACAAAATCAGTTCTGAAGACATACGGGAGAAGCTGTGCCCATGTTGGGCACTACTGATGTTAAGGTGGAGCTCAATGGACAGGCTGCTAAATTGCCACTGTTTGCGGTGAGAGGTAATTACCCAACCTTAATGGGTAGATCTTGGCTTAGGAAGATCCAGCTGAACTGGGCAGAAGTGCACCGAATGACTAAAGAAGAAACCGGTCTGACCACTATACTAAGGAAACATGCTGCTGTTTTTAGAGAGGATCTGGGAAGTATGAAGGGAATCACTGTGACATTGAACATTAAACCTGACAGTCAACCAAAATATCTGAAAGCCAGAACTGTGCTATATGCCATCAGGCCGAAGATTGAAGCGAACCTGGAGCGCCTGGTCACAAATGGAGTCCTAATACCAGTTGCCCATAGCCCATGGGCAACTCTTATTGTTCCAATAGTGAAGAAAGATGGCTCCCTCTGGATTTGCAGTGATTTTAAAGTCACTGTCAACCCAGTGTTGTGTGCAGACCAATACCCGCTTCCCTGCATCAATGACCTCTTTGCAGGCCTGGCTGGGGGACAAAAATTCAGTAAGATTGATCTGAGTCAAGCATATTTACAGATGCACGTTGATGAAAAGTCCCAAGAGCTGTTGACTATTGTGATGCATAAGGGGCTTTATCAATACGGTGGTCTACCCTTCGGAATAATGTCTGCTCCCGCCCTGTTCCAGAGGGCTATGGACCAGATCTTGTGTGGCTTGCCAGGAGTCCAGTGCTATCTGGATGACATCCTGGTCACTGGAAGGAATGAGGAGGATCACCTAAAGAATTTAGAGGCTACCCTACAAAGACTGGAGGAGTATGACCTACGAGTCCACAAAGACAAAGTGTGAATTCTTACAGCCCTCTGTTGAATATTTGGGACACATCGTTGATGCTACAGGCCTTCATAAGGCCTCTGCAAAAGTTAAGGCTATCGTGAAGGCTTCCCCTCCTTGAAATGTTAACCAGCTACACTCGTTTCTAGGACTATTGAACTACTATGGAAAGTTCATCTCACAGTTAGCCACATTGCTAAAACCATTTCACGAACTCCTTGGGCAGAACAAGGTCTGGAAGTGGACTGAAGCCTGTGATGTTGCATTTAACAAAGCTAAGGATGCAATGCTAAATTCTGAAGTTCTGACGCACTTTGATCCATCCTTACCCCTACAGTTGGCCTGCGATGCATCCCTTTATGGAGTGGGAGCAGTCATGTCACACATAGGGTGACCAGATGTCCCGATTTTATAGGGACAGTCCCGATTTTTGGGTCTCTTTCTTATATAGGCTCCTATTACCCCCCACCCCTGTCCCGATTTTTCACACTTGCTGTCTGGTCACCCTAGTCACACATTATGCCTTCGGGAGAGTGGGAGCAGTCATGTCACACATTATGCCTTGCTTTTGTTTCACACACTCTAAGCCAAGCAGAAACTAACTATGCCCAAATCGAACGTGAGGCATTGGGAATATATTTTCGGAATTCGGAAGTTTCATCAGTACCTGTTCGGAGGGAAGTTTACTCTTCTCACAGACCATTGAACCCTGATTCAATTTTTGGACCCCATACAGGCATCCCCCCCCCCCCCCCATTAGCTGCTAGTCGTATGTAAAGTTGGGCATTGTTGCTTTCCGCGCACACACATGAAATCAAATATCGGAAATCCACTCTGCACACCAATGTGCATGGTCTCTCAAGGCTGCCTTTGCCAGTCAAATGTCAAGATATTGCCCAGAAGAAAATCTTTTACTTTGAACAGGGTAGAGAATACACCTGTCACCACTACTTAGGTAAAGAAAGCAACTCGAGTTGACCCTGTATTGTCCTAAGTTATGGACCTGGTGATGCATGGAACATCTCGACGAACCTCTCCTGTCTCACCCAACCTTGTTACCTACATGTCCAGGAGGACAGAGTTATCGATCCAATCTGGTTGTTTGTTGTGGGGGAGACGTGTCATTATCCCACCACCACTGAGATCACAGTCCTTCCCAGCTATGTCTGTGTGTGCTGCAGCCAGCCAGACACACCTTGGCTCTTACCAGACTTGCTTATACTGCAAACTGACTCCAAAACACTTCCAGTCTTAGATTTTCCCCCAGAAATGTATGTTCTGTACTGCCCAGCCCTCTCCTGGACAATACAAGTCTATATAAAGTTTGTTTCTTTAATAGAAAAAAAAATGTATACACAACTTACCACCCCAAATTTTCCCCAAACACTTCAATTTAAACACAGTGGATTAGATAAAATAAAACAAGCTTATTAACTTGTAGCGGGGTGGTCACCTGCTCCTGCCTGGAAGGGCTTAAGACAGCCCTGGAGAGGGCTGGGGCAGGGGGAAAAGCTGGGCTGGTTGGGGAAACAGCCTCAGCTGTGGCCAGGCCCCAAACAGACCCAGCTGGCCCCATAAAGGCCAGGGAAGCCAGAAGCAGAGAGTCTCTCTCTGAACGCAGAGAGAGAAGGGCCTGGCTGCAGGGAGCTTAACCAAGTGCCTAGAGTGGAGCAGGGCTTGGGAAAGTCCAAGGGAGCTGGGGAACTCCAGCCTAGGAAAGCCCCAGGCTGCAGGCCTAGGGTAAGGCCAACAGGGCACTTGGGTTACAGGAGGCAGCCCAAGGGTAGGCAAGGCAGCAGGTCCAGACTCCCCCTTGCCTGTGATGAGTGGCTGATCCCTGGGGCAGACTGCAGTGTAACGGGGGCTAAGTGGTGACTGGCAGTAGCCAAGACTGAGGCAAGGTGGGAATAGAGGGGGGTGGGTTCCTCAGGGAGGGGAGACCCTGAGACTGTGGGGGCATTGCCAGGGGCAGCACCCCAAAGATAACAGTGCACCGGGTCCGGGAGGGACACCGGCCTGCAGAGGGTACTCCAAGGCTGGAAATGAGCTAATTCCTGAGACAACCAGCAGGAGGCGCCACAGGGGTGAGTCCCACATTGCTAAATAACTACAGAGAGATTTTGAGTGAATGAAAGTAATGAGGCATAAAAGTCAGAAATAGTTATAAGAAAATAAAGTTAAAACACTGCTGGTGCTTAACTTAAAACTATATCTGATTCAAGCAAAGTTGCTCACCACATGCCTTCAGCTATCTTACCAAACTAGTACCACACCCTCTAGTAAGGTGCCAGTCTCCCAGAATCCACTGAAAGCTTCCTCTATTACTTCAGCTGCAGAGAATTGATAGGTGGGGGGAGGGGTTGTCTTGGGGTGTTTGCTCCTCCATTTTATAGTTTTAGTCCCCCTTTGAAAAACATTTCCAGCTGGGCACCAGGTGACAAAAAGTCTAGGTAGAATGATGTTCCTTGCTGCTTTTTTCTCACTTGTTTGAGCTTCCTTTGTCTCTCTCCTCTCTGCTTCATGTCTCTGTTTACTGCTCAAATGCAAATTAAGCAGAGCACACATTCTTTTGTATAGGACAGATCTGTTTGCCAACTTCTCCTGGAGTAGAGCTGTGGTTTGGAACATGTGTTAATACTTCATTCAGGAAAATCTTATAAACTTCACATACAAAGTTGCCACATATCTTACCAGGACAATAATGACCAGCAAATTGAATTTTCAAATGACACCTCACAGGGCATACATTGTACAAATATTATTACAATAATATGTGGTGTGTGGATACAGAGGTACATTCCATCACAATAAGCAAGCATGTACGGGTCTAACCTTCTGTAGTTACTAGATACTGCTAAATTTGAGCCAGATTGTGAACCCTATACTCACTCTGGTGAGCAGTTATATACCAGCAGTTCCATTGACTTCTGGCCCTTTGATTCTGGCACAAAGGAATTTTTGATGAGGCAGGTAGAGACAGTATTGTTACAGCATCTCAATTAAATTTGAAAAGCAACAGACGTCTTTCAACCATTTGATCCAGCTTTCCCAAAGAGAAATTGTAAAACTGTCAATTTGCCTTTTTAATCTGAGTATCAAATAGTAAACATCTGAATTGGTCCACCGTGGGTGTGAGGATGACACTATATTTTTTGCTTACCATGACTGTACCTATTCTTTGGTACTGATCCTGAAAGAAAATTAATGGGCTGCTTATTCGGTATGGCAGTGTTTCAGGTAACAAATGCATGGCAGCTATTTAACCAAGACCTGGCTAGCAAACCAGTAAGGGGGCATTCATGATTTTGCAGAAAGTTAACTAAGTACATCTATCACTTTGTCATTTATGGTAAAAGAAAGCATCAATCAAAGGATAAGAGGGTAGCACTCTCAGTTTCCCTTTGCAGGTAGTGGTGAAATCTGCTACAAAAAAAAAAAAAAATTGGAGCGGTGCGCTGCATTCAAGATGGTTAAATATAATGGAGAGAGAAATGGGAGCAGAGAGGCTGGCAAAATACCCCTCTAATTAAATGGTGGGAAGTGTACTATCGGTGAGCAAGACACACTTAAGGATCTTTCCAAAAGGCTAAACAATGGCCATACCCCCAAAGTCAATTTCAGTGGTTTAACCATCTCTCTCATTTTAAAATGGATCTTTGGTCTGACCCAATATGGCCACTCTTATGTTCTTAAAACTCTTATGTTCTTGATTAGCCGTGGGTTTTTGTTGTCTATTTACTCCCAAGCAGGGGGAAAAAAAGATTTGTGGTTCCAGTCATTATACCACTAAGCTCACTTTCCCATTCCCAAACACCTACCCTGGCTCCTATGCTTTTCAAGATCCACTCTGAAATTGACCCTCTTTGGGACAGATCCTCAGCTGGTGTAAACTAGTCTAGTTCCATAGGCTTTCATGATGCAAAATCAATGTACCCCAGCAGAGGATCAGGCACCTTGTTTTTATAACTCCCTACTGATTTGAAATAAGTAGGCTCACAGAATTCTGCTCTCCTCCTCCTTTGATGAGTGCCTCCTGTAGGTCCCTTCCCATGATCTGTCCATTCCCTAGAAATGACAGCATCGTGCAGTGCAGCTCCTGCCCTCTGAAAAACCTCTTCCAATAGCAATCTTTTGAAATCTCATCTCTTTGCCCTTGGCCTATACAGCACTCCAGCACGTATTTAACTTTGTAACTGGAGTTGGTTGCTTTTTTTCATTTAGAGCAATTTGACAAAAACTGGACTTTTTTCAAAGAACATTTTTACAACATTTTGTGTGCTTTTTAATTTTTCTATTTTTGGTAAAAAATTTTAGGTTTTAGTTTTGCAGTTTTTCCCTCTTTTTCCTCCTTTTAGTGGCAAAACAGAAAAAGGAGGAAACACCAAGAAAAGTGAGGGGAAACGATAAGGGGTAGGAAGAAGGGAAAACACAAAAATAAAAATTTAAAACCAAAAATGAAAACATTTTTGTTCCAAACATTTTAAGCAAAAACAATTTCACAAAAATGTTTGTGAAACTGAAAACTTGTTCCTTTTCAAACACTGCTGCATGCTATTTATTTTAAAACTTTCTAAGTTTTTCAGAAAAACTTGTTAGCTTTTTTTTTGAGCAGCTCCATTTGTAACTATATTGCTATTTACATCTCTGAAGTATCCTGAGATCCATTTTGTAATAACAATGCTCTATAGTGTTGTATTGTGCTTTACACATGTATCTTCATTTTCAATTAACAATCAATACGAATAATGGACAGAAATATCCACCCATTGACATCTTGATTAGCCGTGGGTTTTTGTTGTCTATTTCAAACTCCTGGATAGACAATCACTTCTTTTTGAAAATACCGGTTATCTCTTAAGCAGCCAACTCATTACTTTATAATGAATTAATTGCCTCAGAAACAGCTTGCAATGGTTTGAGTGGCAGATGGGAACAGGTTGCTTTCGAAGCAGAGGGCACAAGAAGCACCTCAACACCGCCTGCACATATTGATGTGCTGCCAGCTTCTGCCCTTAAAAGCTGCAGCATCAACATCATCCAGCATTGGAATCACATACTGTATCTGCCACACTGGCTGTCAAAGAATTAAGGGGCATGCTCCGGATCTTCACATTCCACCATCAGGAAAATCAATTTCAGAGGGACATATGGGAACTCATATATGATTGAAGAGAGTTCACTTTGCAATGGCTGCTGCAATGAATATGTTTCTCCAGAAATAAATGGATAGGGAAAAAATATTCTTATGCCTGATGCTGAAGGAAAATATCTAGGGGCCTGAAAAACTCCCATTCACTTTGGATCTGGCCCTAAATCTCAAGTACTTGGGTGAAATTGTTTAAGAATAAGTCATTACAGAGTCCCACAACACACAGTCAACCTGTGGAACTCCTTGCCAGAGGATGTTGTGAAGGCCAAGACTATAACTGGGTTAAAAAAAAAAAAAAAAAAAAAAAAAAAAACACACCTTAGATACATTCATGGAGGATAGGTCCATCAATGGCTAATAGTCAGGATGAACAGGGGTGGTGTCCCTAGCCTCTGTTTACCAGAAGCTGGGAATGGGTGACAGGGGAGGGATAACTTGATGATTACCTGTTCTGTTCATTCCCTCTGGGGCACCTGGCACTGGCCACTGTTGGAAAACAGGATACTGGGCTAGATGGATCTTTGGTCTGACCCAATATGGCCACTCTTATGTTCTTAGAGTTACCTTATTATGCAATGGGGGCTTGTTTTTTTCTGCCTTCATTGCTAATCACATCCATTAAGCCTGCACAGAGAACACGATGCTTTTCAGGTTTAAGACTCTAATCCAGCAATGCACTTAGGTCCTGAACCTGCAAAGTACCCAAGCACATGCTTAACTTTAAGCTGGTGAGTAGTGCCAGTGACCCCAATAGGACTACTTACTTGCTTAAAGGTAAATACTCGCTTAAGTGCTTTGCTGGATGAGACCTAAAGCGCACTGCTGGATTGACTACACAAAGTGGAAGGTACTGGAGAATCCAATCCACTCTGGTTAGTGGCTCTAAGAAGGAAAGAAACGATGTAATACACAGTTATTCAGCATGCTCTTAAAGTTTGTTATACTCCCTTTGGGCCAGATTGAGACAGCTAATTACTGCATCACATTGGGGGCTTGCAGGGGAGTTACACTGCCCCAGAAGAAGCACTGGCAAGCCCTGTGCTCTCCAGTGTTCAGGGGTACACCTGCTATTCCACTCCTAGTGAGGAGTGCATGACACCCCCTTGTTTAGTGCTGCTACAAAAGGTGAAGGGGAATCTTCCAGCATCAATGTTCATTCAGCCTTTGATTTAGTTGGTTCTTTACTTCATGTGTGTTTAAACTTAACCACCAAGAAAAGAAACCCTTGTAAGGAAAAGTAGGTCAGGTCCCTTTGCAAAAACTCTAGAACTAGGACTGTCAATTAATTGCAGCTGACTTAAGTGATTAGTTAATTTGTTTTGCATTAAACAAATTGGTCACGATTAATCAGTTTTAATCACACTGCTAAACAATATTAGAATACCAATTTAAATTTATTATAAATATTTTGGATGTTTTTTCTACATTTTTCAAATATATTAATTTCAATTACACAGAATACAAAATGTACAGTGCTCACTTTATATTTTTTTTTTGATAAACAAGAGAAATGTACAAGTACTAGTGCAACTTACAAATGTAGAATTTTTTTCCCCCCACTTAACTACACTCAAAAAAAAGTAAAACTTTAGAGCCTACTGGTCCAGTCAGACCTACTTCTTGTTCAGTCAATCACTAAGACAAACAAGTTTGTTTACATTTATGGGAAATAATGCTGCTCGCTTCTGATTTACAATGTCACCTGAAAGTGAGAAAAGGCATTTTCATGGCACTGTTGTAGCTAGCATTGCAAGGTATTTACATGTCGGATATGCTAAACATTTTTATGCCCCTTCACATTTCAACCACCATTCCAGAGGACATGCTGATGACAGGTTCTGCTTGATAACAATCCAAAGCAGTGTGGACCAATGCACATTCATTTTCATCATCTGAGTCAGTTGCCACCAACAGAAGGTTGATTTTCTTTTTTAATAGTTCAGGTTCTGTAGTTTCTGCATCGGAGTGTTGCTCTTTTAAGACTTCTGACAGCATGCTCCACACCTCATCCCTCTCAGATTTTGGAAGGCACTACAGGCTCTTAAACCTTGGGTCGAGTGCTGTAGCTATCTTTAGAAATCTCACATTGGTACCTTCTTTGCGCTTTGTCAAATCTGCAGTGAAAGTGTTCTTAAATTGAACAACATGTGCTGGGTCATCATCAAAGACTGCTTTAACACAAAATACATAGCAGAATGTGGGTAAAACCATGGAGCAGGAGACAAACAACTCTCCTCCAAAGAATTCAGTCAAAAAATTTAATTACCGCATTATTTTTAGCGTGCGTCATCAGCATGGAAGCATGTCTTCTGGAATGGTGGTCAAAGCATGACGGGGCATAAAAATGTTTAGCATATCTGACACATAAGTACCTTGTGATGCTGGCTACAACAGTGCCATACAAACATCCATTCTCACTTTCAGGTGATGTAAATGTGAAGCGGGCAGCATTATGTCCCGTAAATGTAAACAAACTTCTTTGTCTTAGCCATTGGCTGAACAAGAAGTTGGACTGAGTGGACTTGTAGGCTCTACAGTTTTACATTGTGTGTGTTTTTTTAAATGCAGTTATGTAAAAAAATAATTCTACATTTGTAAATTGCTCTTTCACAATGGATTGCACTACAGTACGTGTGAGATGAATTGAAAAATACTATTTTTTATTTTAAAATATTTGCACTGTAAAAAATATAATCAAAAATATAAAGTGAGCTCTGTACTTTGTAGTCTGTGTTGTAACTGAAATCAATATATTTGAAAATGTAGAAAACATCAAAAATATTTAAATAAGCGATATTCTATTTTTGTTTAACAGTGCGATTAAAACTGTGATTAATCGTGAATTTTTTTTTAATCTCATGATTAATTTTTTGACAGCCCTATCTAGATCCCAAAATTTAACATCTAACATTGTGGCAGTACAAAGGGCCCAATAGCATATAAGAGCCATTTGTGGTGAATGCAATAAGCTGCCCTGGCAAGGCTGGCCTTACCATGAGGTGAACTGAGGCGGCCACCTCAGGTGCCAGACTGGGGGGGGGGTGCGCCACTAGGACCCAGAGTGTAGAAAATTGTGTCTGATGCTGGTGCAGATGTATTCTCTCTGCTCTAGATGCACAGAGATGGTGGAGTGTTGTGTTGGAGGAAGGAAAGCATAAGAGTCATAACAGACAGGCGGGAGAAAAGGTGAGAGGGAATAACAGAAAGCAGCTGGAGCTGCAGGGAGAGAGAGGAGGAGAAGCCTCTTATATACCTCTCTAGGACCCCAGGAGCCTGGACTGATTAACACCAGCTTCTCAGGGAGCTTCCTGTTTCCTGCTGCTTCCCTGAACCCACTTGAGGAGAACAGGCAGTCAACTGAAGTAGTAGGAGCCAGTTAGTCCCTTAAGATGCTGATATCTTCCCTCACTCAGGCCCTGCTACCAGCCTGCTTATTTGTCCCCTTAAATTGAGTGTTGAGAGCCACTATAGCTGGCACAGAACAGCAGTCATGAATGAAAGAAGAAAACATCTCTCAGGAGCAGCATTCAGAAAAAGAAAAAAGCTTCCTTTGTTTTTTTTCCTATCTAAGCAGGAAGGAGCTCTCCTGAGATACATAGACGCAAATATTCATGGTGAGCCTTCTGTCCCCAGTGAGGATGTGAGTGGTGAGGAGATGCCTGATCTTCCAGTTAGAGTGCAGGTGACCTGGCAGCTACTGCAGCATCCATATCTCCATCTTAAATGGATGTAACCATGCAAATTTCTGTAGAAAAGTGTAGATCAGAGAAGAGTGTGGTGGAGGCACAAGAAACAGCTGCTGCTGAGTTTAGTTCCTTAAGTCTAGATGATCCAGGACTGTGGACTCACTTGAGCAGTAGCCTGAGGGACTTTCTTGTACTGCACGGGCCACAGCAAGTGAAAAAACTTCATGTTCCCCAAAGACAATGAAAATAGAAGTTTCCATCCAACATATTACTGGCGTTAAATCCCCAATGGTGACAAAGTGGAGAGGCCATGGCTTATGTACTCAAAAACCCAGAATGCTGCATACTGTTTTTGTTGCAAACTCTTCCAGTCTAATGTTCCAGCCACATTGGGTTCTACAGGATCCAGCGGATCAAAGCAAGTTCAATATGTGGGGAGGGATAGCACAGTAGTTTGAGCATTGGCCTGCTAAACCCAGGGTTGTGAGTTCAGTCCTTGAGGGGGCCACTTAGGGATCTGGGGCAAAGTCAGTACTTGGTCCTGCTAGTGAAGGCAGGGGCCAGCCCCCTGCCTTTCAGGGTCCCTTCCAGTTCTATGAGATAGGTATATCTCCATATATAACGTGGTAAGATTTTTTGGCTCCCAAGGACAGCGTTATATCGGGGTAGAGGTGTATGTATTTTTCTCTGCATCAACGGCAAATTTTGAAGCAACATCTGGGAACATGCTCTCTGACACTGAAACCACTGAGTGCCACACGATGGGAAACTCTATCAAACACCAAATTGCAAAGATAGATGATGCCATAGTTGTCATTATGGAAGATAATGCCATGACAGGAACTGTTAATGGGAAAACAATGGCAGAGGGAAATGGAATCACCAGAAACATACATAACTTCAAATTTCTGTCTGGCTTAGTGTTGTGGCATGACATACTGTTTGAAATAAATGTTTTAAGCAAGAGACTCCAAGGCGTTGACCTTGATATATCTGGAGCAATGAACAACTGGACAAAACAAAGTCATACCTACAGTCTTACCTGTAAGATGAGGGATTTCAAAACGTTCTGAAGAGTGCACAGAAGTTGGCAGAGGAACTTCACACTGAAGGTATTTTCCCCACGTATTCAAGAATACAAGAGTCACCGAAGATGATGACATTTTGATTACTAGGCACAGGATAATCCCATAAGAGACCCCAAACAACAATTCAAAGTTGAATTCTTTAACCGGGTGCTAGATTGTGCAATAAAGTCAGTTGAAGAACATTTCATGCAGTTCAAGGAACACAGCAGTATATTTAGGATGTTGTATGATTTTCCCAAACTCCTCCCTATACCTAAAGAAGACCTACACCAGCAATGCAGGGCACTAGAGACAGTGTTGACACATGATGACATGCGCAATATTGATGCGAGTGATTTAGGTGATGAACTGAAAGCCCTTTCAAGATACATTTCAGCAGGATCAACTCCAAAGGCTGTTCTGGAATATATGTGTACAAATAAGATGATCACCCTTTTTCCAAATGCTTTTGTTGCTCTGCACATACTTCTAACACTTCCTGTAACAGTTGCCAGTGGAGAACGCAGCTTCTCCAAGTTGAAGTTAATAAAAACACAGCTACGCTCCACAATGATACAGAAGAGGCTGGTCGGCCTTTCAACCATCTCAATAGAGCATGAGCTGGCCCAGACTGTGGACCTTCAGGAAGCAGTTCAAATCTTTGCAACCAAGCAGGCATGGAAAGCACCACTTTGATTATTCAAACAGATAAACATGCCAGTGTTTACTAGACAAGAAAAGTTACATTTGCTCCTCAGGCGTTTGAAAGTTAAGTGTTACTTAAAATATTTGAACAAGGCATTAAGTTGTTAGTTCTCCTTTATTGGGGTAGGTAGCAGAGCAGAACCATGAGAGGAGTAGAACAAAAAGAAGGCAGAATTGAGACCTTTCAACGTTTTGGCCCAAGCGAGGGGGCATGGGGTGTCATTTGAGCTTCCCGCTTCAGGTGCCAAAATGTTGTGGGCCGGCCCTGTGCCCTGCAAACAGAACTATTGAAGGAAGGATGGTCTTGTGGTTAAAGCCATGAACTGGGACTCTTGAGATCAGGATTCAGCTCTCACTCTGCCACAGGCATACAATGTGACCTTTAACAAGTTACTTTGTGCCTCAGTTCCCCAGCTAGAGAATGGGACTACTGACATTGTCCTCTGCCATGGACTTCTTCCCTTAGCTTTTCTGTGCCTCAGTTCCCCATCCATAGAATGGGGATAATAGCACTGTGTTGTGAGGATAAATACATTAATAATTGGGAGGTGCTGAGATCCTGTGGTTAGGAGGGTGATAGAACTAAAGGAGGAGAGAATACATTTGTAGTGCAGGAAGCCTGTGTGGACACAGACCTACACATGTTCAATCTGCAGTGGCTTTCAAGCAGTGACCAAAAGGCTCCATATTGTTTTACTAATCTCCTGCACCCTTCAGTCCCTCCTGCCCCTTCATTTGAAGGGGAACTACATCAGTGGCTGGAAAGTGCTATAATAGTGGTTACCTATAAGAACAAGATCTTCTCAGGACTGGCTGAAAACAGTCAAATGCAGAGGATTCCTGGGAGGTGCTGGACACTTCCAGCTCCCACTGATTGTAATGGCAATGATAGGAGCTCATTGCCTCTCTGGTTTTGTCCCATTTGCACAATAGCCCATTTACACTGCTCTGGCAGAGTGAAGGGACCATCAAGTGGGCCCCTTTAAGGGCCCTTTATGCCACCAGAGCGGTTTAAAGGGGCTTTAGTGTAAATGAGAATCAGCCCACTGGTTTTTCTGTACCTAAGTAGAATTCCAGAAAGGGAAAGTGTGAGGACAAGGGAAGTTAAACACTTGTGCAAAATGTAGAGAAAGAAAGCATTGCACACAATGGCAGAAAACGTATGCACATTAGCCACTCCTTAAAAACATCCCTGCTACAGTTTGTCTTTTAGGTACAAGCTACTTCAGACAGACCTTTCTACATTTCCACAGAGGTTTCAAACTGGCACAAAGAGCTTCCATCAGCAGAGCAAGTTGCTCTTTCTTTAGAAATGCTGTATTCCTTGTTCATTTTATGTGAACACTGAAGATCTGGAGACCTAATATGTGCATCTGGAAGGTTTCCAAGATTTCTGTTATAATCCCAAAGGCAAAATATACTGATTCAATTCCTTTGGCATTGCATCATGGGGCACTGAAGAGAAAAGTCAATAAGAAGCACCAGAGCACCAAGAGGCAAACTAATCTGTATCTGATTCTGGTCTGGGCTGTCTGATTTTTAAAAAAATAATTTAAGACTTAAATTTACTTCCTTGTGCACTCTGCTTAGACAGTAAGAAAATTGAGGGGATGTTTCCCCAATTTATTTTCCCATTGGCTGCTTCCTATTTCCTCCTCTTCCTGAGCCTTGTCTCCATCCAAGAAGGTGAGCAAACCTTTCCTGAGCCAGTTAACCAGACACAGTTCAGTAGAGCACTGTAGTCAGCACTCAGACTTACCTCTTCTGACAACGAAATGCAGTCATGCCCAGGCCATCAACTTGCCAACTGCTCAAGGTTAAAGAAAGTAACCAAAGTGACTGACCCTATCAAACACAGCAAGTTACCTCAAAATCAGCATGTAATACCAATTCCATGCTTACCTGCAGGTAGTGTTATGTAGCTACCCAGTTATGTGAAAAATTTTGTATATGAAGGAGTACTCTTAACATTTTGCCTATTCAATGTTTATTTACTTATTTATAGTTAAGCAAATAGTGTTACTCTTTGCTAGGAATGTATCAGTTCGGTATATGGGATGGTAAGTTTTTGCTACCACACATTAGCTAACTTGGGTTAAAATATCAATGAAGGCACGGCCAGGGCCGTCTCTAGGATTTTTGCCGCCCCAAGCAAAAACAATTTTGGCTGCCCCCCCCGTTTTTTTCTTACCCCACCCCCGGCCCCAGGTTCTCAAACCTGGGAGGGAGGGGGAGCAGCGGCGTGCATCAGCTGTTTCATGCGCCGCGGCCGCTCGGGATCTCCCCCTCCCTCCCAGGCTTTCAAGCCTGGGAGGGAGGGCGAGCAGTGGCGTGCGAGCGGCAGCAGCAGCGGAGGTGAGCTAGGGTGGCCGGGGCACATTTTTAGGGGCGGCAGGGGCGGCATTCTGGCGCCGGCCATGCCGCCCCTAAAAATGTGCCGCCCCAAGCACCAGCTTGTTTTGCTGGTGCCAAGAGCCGGCCCTGGACATGGCAACTCAGCTTTTAACTTGAGTTAGCAGCTCAAGTCCAACCCTAGGCTCCATGTAGGCTTTAACTTGAGCTGCTAACCCAAGTTGAAAGCTAGGTTGCTGTGCCCTTCGTTGCTATTTTAACCCACGTTAGCTAACCCAAGTTAAGAACACACCCTTTTTTACATACTCTAAATCGCATTTTTAAAAATGATAGGCATTTAGAAGCCTAACTTCCATGGACTTTCAATCAAACCTAAGGTCTGTCACTGGAGCTGGAAGGTGACAGCCCGAGAAAACATAGCTCAATCAGAGCAGCGGGGGTAACTCACTAAAACTAGAGTGTAACCATGGTTGCACAAGCAGTGGGAGGGACTATCCACCCTGAGTACATACCCAAGGGCTTGGATGTTTACATACTCACTGTGCTAACACCTCCTGCAGCGCATGCCACTGCAACTATACTTCATTTTTAGTGCACTAGCTCAGTCAGAGCTAGCATAGTTATGTCTCCTCAAGCTGGAATGTACATCTCCAGTTCAAAGTGCAGGCATACCCATAGGCTCTTGAGTGTTTAACATCCAGAGATTTAGGTGCCTAATTCCCATTGGGAGCCTAAATACCTTTGAGGATCTGGACCTAAGTCCCTTTTGAAAATTGTACATAGGCTCCTCAGTCACGTAAGCACTACTGAAAAAAAACCCATGGACTCAAACACATTTTAGGCATATTCCTGCAAATCTCACTCATGTGAGTTATCTTTCCTCATGAGAGTAGTGGCACTGAAGCCAATAAAGTAATCAAAGCCAATGGGTGACCCCTGTAAGTAAGGTTTCCAAGACTGGTCCTATGCCCTACTAAGAAACTTGATAGCCATCCGACACATGCCCACATATGTGGGTGGAGGGCTACAGGTGAGAAGTCCTAATATAAAATTAGCTCCCCTTATTAGACCCCAAAAAAATGAACAAAAGAAAAGTGAGATTTTTCTCTGTAGGAAATTTTAACTTCTTGCCAATAAGATTATATTATTACTCAAAACTGATTTCTTTGGGACCAAAAGCTGAACTGATATACCCCCTTCAGTTCATACCATGCCCCCATATAGTCTTCAACTATTGAGAAAGAAATAAAAGTGGAGGTCATAAAGCGTACTACAGCAAATAATCTCAGAACCATCTCATTGGAACAGATTGAAAGAGAATGTTCAATCTGCTGTGTGGAGCAGAAGTACATTTTAAAAGCAACCGAGATAAAAGAGGGGGAAAAATGAGGAAATGAAAAAATAGATAAAACATATCCCACAGAATTGAGCTATAAATAATAATAAAAAAAACCATGTAACAAAAAGTCTCAAATAATGATTACAGAGGGAAGAAAAGCATAGACATGACAGCATATAGAAAAAAAGATACGGAGATAATTATAGTTGGTCCATTTTTGGTGGTGCATGTTCACATGTTGGAGTTTATTAACCCCCTGGCATCTGCCAGTGAATCTGATTGGATGAATATGAGCACACAATGAGAAATAGTATGCGCCCTTAATCCAAAGTGAATGGGACTTGGCATATGTATTCAGGGAAATATACTATATCAGATTTCATCTGACTTCAGACTAAGCAGTGGGAGGAAGCAGGTGTCAATAGCTCTCAACAGCCAGTGCCAACCAAGAAAAACATGGGATGTTCTGGCCTGTTACTCCCAGCAGTTTCTTAGCGACTGACAGCACCATTTTCTTGATATGCCATCTGCTTACCTTCACAAAAAAGTTCTACTGTGTTCTAACAGTGAGTGATATGGGAATATTTATATTAAGGGCATATGTATATAAATAGTTTTTATAAACCTAAATGATTAGTCAATATTTTGTAGATAGTTTATCAATGATTAAAGATTGATTTAGAATCCATTTGATTAATAGGTTGTTTATGTTATAGCCATATATAACAACTTCTATTGATGTGCTTATCATCTATAGCACATACTATTCATGTCTGTAACATGCTTATAAACGGCTATTCATCATTTATTAGCCCTGTATAAACCATTTAAGTACTGTTAATAGAAAGTGTAAGCAGTGTTACTGCAGAGTTTGAGAGAGAGTATTAGAGAATATAGTAATATTTTTGGATAATGGATTCCTCAGCATTAAAAAGGCCTAAGAACAATGATAGAGAAAAATATCTGCCACCGAAGAGGAAATCTAGCCTTCCTACTATTGTTGCCAAAGGTGTTAGCAGAAGGGAGTCCTGCAGTCCCTCCCCCCTACCAATTCCTTATGGAAGAGAGGAGGAAAGAAAGAACTATATCCTTCCCTGAAACATATTCCTGGAGAGGGAGACATTAGGGCCTCTGAGCCCAAACTGCTATTGTTTGGTGAGGAAAGAAAAGCCTGAACAGAGGGAAAGTGCAGGGAAATGCCAAGATTTAATAGAAAATATACATGCTCACAACACACTTGTAAAGCATTAGTGACTGCTTCTTGTATTTACCAGGATTAAATATACTTGATTCACTTGGACAATACACCCATGCCTTAGGATCCATTTTCCTATTTTGGAGAGCAGAGGGGCCAGAGAGTCAAGTGGGACCAAGCAACCCTGCAGGCTGGGGGAGTGGCAGAGGCTCAGCATGGCCAGAGGGAGGGATGACCGCTGCATTTTGGCTGCTCCCCCTCCCTGCAGGGCAGCTGCTTGGTCCTGCTCTGCTCTCTGGCCTCCCTGGGACTGTGTGTGCAGGGGTGCCTGGGCAGAAGTCAGAGTGGCAAGTGGGAACCAGCCCTAAAACTTCCATGCAACCTCCCACAGCGGCAGTTCTGGCTCCTCCTCGCTGCTGCACAGAGCTTGCCTGGAGCAGGGAGCAAAGTTGACAGGCAGGAGGTGGCTCCTGGCTGCCAGGATGTTGTGGGTCATCCCCCCTCCTCCAATGTGCTGAGCTGGAAGTTCTGCCCTCCCTGCAGGGCAACTGCTTGATCTTGCTCCACTCTCTAGCCCTTGCTCCCAGGCCCCCTCCCCCAGGGGCTGCATGTGCAGGAGTGCCCAGGCAGTGTGCACTTGAGGGTGGTGAGTGGGAGCCAGCCCCAAAACTTCCCCACAGCCTCCCGGGGATCCCTCATCTCTGCCTACCAGAGTGTGGCAGGGGCAGGGATCTGCAGGGGGTGCTGGAGCTCACTGCACTCCAAGGACTACAGCGCGCCGCAGCCGGCAGGCAGCCAGGCTGGGGTATGGGTGTTTTTCCTCCGGAGCCTACATTTTATGTCAAACTTCAAAACAGACAGACAAAAAGCAAAACAAACAAAAACACCTTCCTTGAACATCCCAATTTTAAAAAAATTGCAAAGTTTCATTTTAATTGTTTGACAGCCCTTGATGTCAGAACAGATGCACCTGGACATTTTCCTACCAATGTGACTCAGCCTAGACATGGAGAGCCCAGTTCTCAGATTAGATGGTATTTCAGTGTAAATCCTTCTCACATTGCAGTCATTCTACTCAGCCACCAAAGGAGCCAATTGTGCCATTTAGGTACTCATATGCCTCTTATGAGCACCTGAGTCCCCTCAATAGCACCATCAGTTAGGAAACAGGGTGGGCAGTAGAGGTTTCCCACTGTGCAACTCCTTTGTAGGGCTACAGTGTCAACACTGTGGGGCAGAGGGTGCCAGGCATTCTGGGATAGGGTTATTTTAACTCAGGTCTGTGCATTGCTGTGTGGACATCAGAGCCCCTAGGTTTGAGCATGGGTCATAAAACTTTTAACCTAGGGTTAAAATCCAATGTAGATGCTCAGGCCCAGGGTTCCCTGACACGGGGCAGCTGACTCAAGTCCCACTAACCCTAGGCTTACATTGATGTTTAGCCATACCCCTATATACCATATTCACCATGCTTGAATATTGACACCAGCTTTACTGCAAAGGCTAGAATTTCCAGCATTGATGGTAGAATGATATCAGATTAGAAGGACTATTGACTTATTCTGATGTGTATGGCGATTCCTATATTTCCATTAAATACTCTACATACAAGTAGAGTTGAAGTTTCAAACAGAGCATTACATGTCAGTGAACTTTTAGGGACAGAGTGTACCTCAGGATCCTTTTTTTTTTTTTTTTTTTTTTTAAAACCTTAACTCCCAACATGTGACAAGAGTCCCTGTGAGGAATGGCAGGTTATGAGAAGACAGGAAAGTGTTCTAAATTAATCCCACAAACCAAAGGGTTAACATTTTAACTGTCCGTTCAAGTCTGAAAGTTACACAAACTCCTCAATTCTGCTGTCAGGGTTTTTGCCCATACAGTTACTGATGTGTTTTGCTTTGGTGTACCACAAAGGGAAAATACTGCAGTTAATCACCTGTGTGTACTGGAAGGGAAGGGAATTGGTTCCCTGTGTGTGAGGGGAGGGAAGGAAACTGCCTAGGAATTGAGGGGAGGGTGTAGTTCTCAGAGGTAACAACCACCATCTGTTTATCATAGAAGAGTTGAAGAACAAACTAATAAACTAGAAATGGTGGTTGTTTCATTGTAAATCTTATATAGCAACTGACTTTGCTGCCTCCCTGCTGTGCTTGAAATCATACTAGGACGGTTTTAATGTGTCTCTTCTTCAGTCTGACAAGCTGACCATGAATATAAATTAGCATTTCTTAGACTCCAAAATAATCCCTGTGGGGCACAGGAAGGAAATGACAATAATAATGTATAGGCACTGTCAGTCTTTTGGCAGCTTTCCCCTCCTCATTTGGCAAGATGGAAGTCACCACAGACAGAGATTCAAGTAGCCAGTCTAAATGGAGATAGCTAGATTAAAGTCATCTCCTTTTTGTATGTGATTTTGCAACATACAAACTAAAAAATTCTTCAGTTACAACCTAGGGAAATGTCACTTTTCAAAAGTTAAATGGCCTGAATAAGAATTATACTTTCAGAAATACTTAAATAATAATACCTAGCTCTTATACAACATTTCTCATCAGTACAGCTCAAAGGGCTCTACAAAAGAGGTCAGTACTATTATCCCTACAACATCCCAGATCTTGTAATTACTGCATACCAGCTGAGTAACACTGAATTTAATTCCTTAGAAGAGGCTACGGCTGATGTTAGAGTTGGACAAACAATGGAAAGGGTGTCAGTGAACATTTGTGCAAATGAAACCTATGCAGGTCAATGATATTCATGACCTCCTTTAATATATGGAGATATCCTATCTCCTAGGACTGACCCTTTCCCTGGGCTGAGCCCCTAAGCATCAGTTGTTCTGTTCTTGGGTTTAGGGCGCAGGTGCTGGCTAGTGTTGGTGGCCTATGATACATAGGAGGTAAGGCTAGATCAGTTCTCAAATTTTTGTATTGGTGACCCCTTCCACACAGCAAGCCTCTGAGTGACCCTCCCCCCCTTATAAATTAAAACACATTTTTTATATTTAATACTATTTTAAATGCTGGAGGTGAAGCAGGGTTTGGGGGTGGTGGCTGACAGCTCACAACCCCCCCCCATAATAACCTTGTGACCCCCTGAGGGGTCACAACCCCCAGTTTGAGAACCCCTGGGCTAGATGATCTGGTGGCCCCTTCTGGCCTTACACTGTTGCAGCTCAGGGCCAGCTCCAGGCACCAGCATAGCAAACAGGTGCCTGGGGGGCCCAACAAAGAGGGAGACGGCACCTCCGGCCGTTCAGCAGCAATTCGGTGGTGGGGCTGTCGCTCCCTCTCGGAGCGAAGGACCTGCCGCCGTAGAATGAAGTGGCAGAGCGTGGCTTGTGATTGCAGCTCTTTTTTTTCTGGTTGGGGCGGCAAAAACGCTAGAGCCGGACCTGCTGCTGCCCCTTTAGAAGACCTTGTAGGCCTGCTGCCTGGCTACTCTCATAGACTTGAGTGTGCTCTGTACTTCTCAAAACTAGGCTATTTGCATAGGTGCCTAACTAGAGATTTAAGAACCCAACTTTAAAAATGTCCTGTGACTTTAACTTTCTGTGTAACTCACTGAGAGAAACACTCTGTTCCCCCATTAGTGGTGGCTGGGCCACAGATAGAGGTGGTTGAGCCTGCTCCAGCCTTAGTTAACAAAAAGAGCTCTTTTAGCTCAGACAGTAGAGACCCATGCATTTAAATCCAAAGATCTTCTGGTTCAATCCCCACTGCTGACCCACTGATATAGTTTTATATCTTCAATTTTGTGCTTCCTAATTGTTTTGCTCCACTTCTACTGATATTTATAGTGTTTTAATCTCCCTTGATTAACTCTCCTCTTCAATGTACTTTTAGTATCATCATAATGACCTGGCTGGTATATGTGTCTCATCACTGCTCTTAACTGGATGGAATCAGAGCAGCTCAGTTGTGTGTCATAGACCCTTAACAGCTACCACCTTTTCCATCTGTGGATTGCTCAGGAACTGGTAACTGTGAATGCTCATTTGGGATTTGCTGTTTTCTATTCAAGCTGTGCAAATGGTTACCAAAGTCACCTTGTACTGTTTCTGCTCCCTCACTGAGAAGCTGTAACATCTTTGGTTGCAAATATGCATTCTTATGTGCACATGCATATTCTTGTGCAAGCATACTTATTTGCAGTAATACAGATTTTCCCCAAACATTCTTGTAAACACAACATCACCCATCCCAGGAATGTCTGCAAATAACAGATACAAGGGGTGATAGCTCAGTGGTTTGAGCATTAGCCTGCTAAACCCAGGGTTGTGAGTTCAATCCTTGAGGGGGGCCACTTAGGGATCTGCAGCAAAATCAGTAGTTGGTCCTGCTAGTGAAGGCAGGGGGCTGGACTCAATGACCTTTTGGGGTTCCTTCCAGTCCTGACTGGATAGGAGCAAAGGAAAGGGACTGTGGTGCCTGTAAAGGCCACGTGTAAGACATGATAGGGATTTTTAGGGTGGAGATCTTTACCAAATTGTCACTCAAGGGTAAAGCAACCTGCCATGCTGCAGCTTTCTACGGAAAAAGTTGCCAGGTTTATTTATTTTTTAAAATATAAACATTTTCCCCCTAGCCTCGTTCTGGGAAATGGCAGACACCTGGCATGGAAAATTCCAACTTGAATGGCTAAAGTTTGGCAACATTATAAGCAACCAAAACCATTATCTTATTATGGGAAGTGTCGGACAGACTTAATAACATGGCTTCCTGGCCTGTTTATAATTAATATCAAGCTCACTAAATTAGTACTTTATCTGCTAAACAATGCTTTCTAGGACGTGACCCCCTTTTACAAGCACTGATATTCCCTCCCTCAAACAGGCAGATAAGGGATAGTTGGAGCACCCCAGTCTTTTCACCTCTTCTTCAAGCCTAAGGATGGGTGGTCTTTTGACCTTCAGTATCTTTGAAGGAGCCTTAACAGCTTACTGCCCTCAGCCAGTGTTTACAGAGTAAAGACCTAGCAGCCTGTTTCTCCAAGATGAATTTCATCTTGGTACATTTCAGCCATATTTCAAGGGCCCCAGTTCAGCAAAGCACTTAAACACATGCTTTAAAATTACGTATGGGGTTCAGAGTTTTGCTGAACCAGGCCAGAGTTCAAAAATTGTAAGATATAGATCATATCAGACTTTATCGCATCCTTAATAGAGTAGAAGGACACTGAGCAGAAGAAAAAGAAAGAAGCAGACGGGGAAATGGAAAATGCTATACTTGAAGAGAAAAGGTGAGAATGCACCCAAAAACCAGAGAGAATATGGGGCAGAAAAAAAAATGCAGGGGGTGGGGGGGGGAGGAGGAGGAGAGGGAAGAGAGGGGGAAAAAAAAAATCAGCAAAATAAATCTGAATAGTGAAAATTGTCAGAGTTTATTTTTAAATGGCTCACAGTAAAGAGGATAAAAGGAACAGTAAGAAATTGACCTACCTAAAAGACAACAGTATTCTAAAGTTACCTAATTACAACTTATGATCTTCCTGATTCAGTCCTACATGCTTTATGATGTAGGGCTGAACTACGTGCGTTTAAAATAGGATTGCACAGTACTTGATCTTAGCCAAAAGGGTGAAATGTGAAAAGTCCTGTATTCAGGGCCAGCACCAGCTTTTTTGCTGCCCCAAGTGGCGAAGCGAGGGGGGTGGGGAGGGCGAGAAAAGCCGATTGGCAGCAGCTCAATCGCGCCGCTTTATTCTTCTGCGGCAATTCGGTGGCGGGTCCTTTGCTCCCAGGGACTGAGGGACCTGCCAACTGAATTGCCACCGAAGACCCGGACATGCCGCCCCTTTCCATTGGCTGCCCCAAGCACCTGCTTCCTTCGTTGGTGCCTAGAGCCAGCCCTGCCTGTATTCCACTTTTAAGCCATCTTTCTTTTGATTTCCCCACTTTTGTTTTGAGGGTGGTAGTTGCTTGTTGAGGCCAGTAAAAATGATTCTTTTTAAACTTATCGTATTTTATTTCTGTATGCCACCTTTGAGCTAGGAAGGGTCTGTAATAGTTTTACAAGCTGGAAAAAGGTCTGATCCAACTCCCACTTAAGTCAGTGGAGTAACTTTAATGGGGTTGGATCAGTCTCTATGGTTCCACTCCTTGAAGCACATATGACTGCTCACAATGTGTAAAGTTGAGCAAATCTGTAAATCTTTGCAGAATCAGGGCTTAAATGAGTATTAATAGATACCAAAGATGTTGATTGTTTTGTGATTTATTGTTCTAGTTTGAGCTCTAATGCACAGATACTCTCCTTTGTTGATTAATTTTACTAAACGAGTCAGGATTAAGTAAATCAGACTCATCTTTTTAATAGATATTTTTGGATTAGTTATATAATGCCATAAATTTCACCTTGATTGTTATGATTGATAAGGGTATGTTTTCCTTTAATACTGTATACAATAATCAGTCATTTCTCTGCTGTATGCCACTTCCTCGCTTTCTCCATAGCTTCTATGTTTATTTTTATATGCATTGATTAGTATTTTTAAAAATAAAGTAAAAAAACAGTGTGGCATTTTTCTCTACACCCCTATTCAATGCAGAGGATTAAGTTCAATATTTGATAGAGGCAGGGCCAAAACAAAACCCTAGAGCCAAAAGTGTTTTATATGAGGAAGTTCAGATTCAAATCATTTCTCAAATATTTCATCTAGACAAATAATTAGCCAGGGTTAGCTTGTTAAGCTGTTCAGGACATGAACCTGTCTAAGGCGTATAAGATCATACATTATTTAAAAAATCCCATTAGCCCCTATTACACTCTCAGCGGGGTAGCTGTGTTAGTCTGTATCAGCAAAAACAACGAGGAGTCCTTGTGGCCACAAGGACTGCTCGTTATTACATTCTCACCTAACTTTAAACTATAGCAATAATCATTTAAAATATTTTTACATCATTTCAATTATACTGTTCCTCCCCCCCATTCTAAATATCTTATTCAATGTATACTGTAACCCATTAATTTCAATTAGCCATTCACCTCTGTAATGGCATGTATGTGCAAATGTGTTTGCAGGATTGGGGTCCTAGCATTGACTCCAAGTCTTGGGCTCCAGTCCAGCAAAGACATAAATGTGTGCTCATATTTATGCAAAGTGTTGATTCCTATTGATTTCAATGTAAGCAAAGTTAAGCACAGGTGTAAAACTTTGCAGGACAGGGGTCTAAAAGACCCAGTTTGACCACAACTCATTTGGCTGCAACTCTGAGTTTTATACATGAAACTGGGAGCAGAACTGGGACCAAATATTCATTAGTTTTGACTTTAATAGCACTATGTGTGTGAATAAAAGTTTGCAGGATTGGGCTGTGTTAGCATGAGATTCCATCCTCGCATTTGTAAAGCTGAAGAAAAGAAAAAAAAAACCACACACACCACTCTGATGAAAAATTCTTCTGCTTTAAGGAAGAGGAGTTGTGTTAGGGAGAACGGTAAACCCTGACAGAAGTGCAGCTTGAAGGAGACTACATTGATAAATGTGACTATGAAATGAATAAGGCTGGATAAATCAGTCAACTGTTCAATAGCTTTATGTTAAGTAATCAGCAGATCATTGGATTCATTTATATTGAAAACAGCAAAATTATGTATTTAACAGTTTTATTATTAGGGATTAGCAGTTGCTTTTTTAAAAAAAAATCATTTTTACACATAACACTCACTGAAAGTAGTTTCAAATATGAATATTCCAATTATTCTAGAGGGGGAAAAATGGGGCTCAAAATAGTTTCTAATATTCTGAATGATACAATAAAACTAAGAACATCAAAAGCAGAGATTTAAGACTATTTCAGCTAACTGTCTATTAATCCTGAGAAAGGAGTCAGCAATTTAGGAAGTCCTCTGTTTGGAAATTGTTCATTCTAATTTTGGCAAATGGGACAAACATGATAATACACAAGGAAACAATTGTTTGATTGTTTTCCGTCTGTATCCATATATTGTCTCTTGTCTTAAATTCAGATTGGAAGCTCTTTGGGGGCAAAGACTGTCTTTTTATCCTGTGTTCGTACAGCACCTAGCACAATGGGGTCCTGGTCCATGGTGGATCGATGTCCTAACAGATGGGGTACAAGTGTGTGTCTGCTACAGACCACCAAATCACACTAGGAACAGAATGACCTTTTCCTTACATACCCAAAAAAAGCTGCGCAATCATGAGGGACTTCAATTTAAGTGACATGCTGGAGGTCTCATGCTGCCAATACTGAAACATCCTCAGAATTTCTAAATATTCTAGCTGACAATTTCCTAACTCAAAGTGTTGCAGCCAACATGGAGGGAAATCTTGATTAGATCTTGTCCTAACAGATAAAGAGGAACTGATCACAGAACTAATAATTTATGGTAGCTTAGGCACAAGTGATCATGACTTCATCACATTTATAATGTGCAAGCAGAATAAAGTCCACACCAGTAATATATATATACACACACACACACACACGGTGCTTCAGTAGAGTGAATTTCACAACACTGAAAACAATTGTGAGCCAAATCAGCTGGGAGGCACATTTTAATCAGAAAAATGTGAATGATAATTGGGAATCATTTAAGAACACCTTACTACAGGGGTTCTCAAACTGTGGATCAGAACCCCAAAGTGGTCACGACCCCATTTTAATGGGGTTGCTAAAGCTGGGGCTAGACTTGCTGGGGCCTAGGGCTGAGGCCAAAGCCCAAGCCCAAGCCCCACTACCCAGGGCCAAAGCTACATGCCTCCTGCCCAGGGCAGAAGCCCTTGGGCTTCAGCTTCGCTCCCCAGAGCCCAGGGTGGCGGGGCTGAGGTAGGCTCAGGCTTCGGTCACCCCTCCTGGGGTCGTGTAGTAATTTTTGTTGTCAGAAGTGGGGGTCACAGTGCAATGAATTTTGAGAATCGCTGCCTTACTAGATGCCCAAAAAGCCATAATCCCACAACTGAGGGCAAAGTCCATACTGGTTTAAAAAAAAAAAAAAAGTTTATGAAGGCAGCTATAAAAAATTAAAAGAAAATATAACACATGAAAGAAAAGGGAAGTTAATACTAATGATTATATATCAGAAGTTATGAATTTTAGAAAACTGAAGAGGGAAGCCAAGGGACACAAGCAGGTCTATGACCAACAGAGTTAAGGACAATAAGTAATATGGCAGATCTCTGACCTTGCCCCCGTGGGTCCTGCGCTTCTAGGTGGTATATGCTAGCCTCAGTGGCTCACTGTGACCCTCCACATAGCCCTTTTCTCTCTAGGGCCAGGGTTACAGTCTACTGAGCCCTTTTCATCATAGGCCAGCAAGGAGGTTGTCCCTAGGGGCTTGTTTTAGAACAGTTTAGCCTCCTCTCCTGACAGGAACCTGACTTCCCCTCCCAGGAGGTGTTCTTGTAGTGGTGTGTTGGGGGGAACCCAGGCCCACCCTCTACTCCAGGTTCCGGCCCAAGGACCCTAATGGTAGCAGCTGTTGGCAGCCAACCTTTCACTGCCAGAGTTACTACATTTCCCTGGGCCACTTCCCCACAGCTCTCCTGCTTCTCCCTTCTTCACCCTTACCTTAGTGCTCCCTTATCAATAACTTGAGGGTATCTTCATTAACCAGTCCTTCAGCTGCACTTGCTCTCCTCTGCCTGACTGGACTGAGCCCTTTTTATAGTATCAGCAGGGTCTTAATTAGTCAGGTGGTCACATTAGCTTAATGACCTCACCTGACTCTTTGCAGGTTAATTGAAGTCAGGTGTTCTCATTAGCCTGGAGCAGCCCCTGCTCTGGTCAGTCAGGGAACAGAAAACTGTTAATCCAGTGGCCAGTATATTTGCCTTCTGCTATACCCAACTGTCCTGGGTCTGTCACAGTAAGAATTTTTTAAATTTATTTATATATATATATATATATATATATATAAATAAAGGAACAAAAAGAATCCTGACAATGGTATTGATCTTTTACTAGATGGAAGTGGTAGAGTTATCAGTAGTGATAAAGAAAAGGCAGAAGTATTCAATAAATATTTCCATTCTGTATTGGGGGAGATTATATAGTCTCCTCATATGGTGATGGTAATGTCTTTCCATTCCAGTAGTATCTCCAGAGAATGTTAAACAAAAGCTACTAAAGTTAGACATTTTTAAATCAGCAGGCCCAGATAACTTTGCCTCCAAGAATTTTAGAAGAACTGGCTGAGGAGCATGCTAGACCATTAATGTTGATTTTCAATTAGTCTTGGAGCACCAGGGAAATTCCAGAGGACTGGAAGAAAGCTAGTGTTGTGCCAACTTTTTAAAAAGGTAAACAGGATGACCTGGGTAATTATAGGCCAGTCAGCCTGACACTGATCTCAAGCAAGATAATAGAGCAGCTGATATGGGACTTGTAAATGGGGAAATCATCATCAAGCAGGACTGTTACCAGTGGAGTCCCACAGCGATCAGTTCTTGGCCCAATGCTAGTCAACATTTTTATCAATGATCTGGAAGAAAATGTAAAATAATTACTGACAAAGTTTAGCAATGATACAAAAATTGGGGGAAGTGGTAAATAATAAGGAAAGGCCACTGATTCATAGCAATCCAGATTGTTTGGTAATCTGTTTTAGTCCAGCTAAATGTATACATCTAGGAACAAAGAATTTAGTCCATACTTACAAGATGGTGACTATTCTGGAAGCAGTAACTCTGAAAGAGATTTGGCGGTGGGGTAGATAATCAGCTGAACATGAACTTGCAGTCAGACACTGTGGCCAAAAGAGCAATGAGATCCTGGGATGTATAAACAGGGGAATCTCAAGTAGGTTATTTTACCTCTCTATTTGGCACAGTTGTGACCCCTGCTGGAATATTGTGTCCAGTTCTGGTGCCCACAGTTCAAGAAGGATGTTGATAAATTGCAGGGGTGTGACAGGATGTAGCTGGCCTTTGTTGCACCCTGCTGGAGGCTCTGTGTCTTTCTACATTATTTTGTAATTATAAAATTTCAGTTACATAAACAATAAAACAAATATTACTTTCTTGGGGTTATAAGAGGAATGGATGAATTATTTTCCTGAGCACATTCCATTTTCTCTACAAGAATTGATCAATGGACTGTCATTTTCCCGTTTGCTTATCTGTAGAGGATGTTATTATGCCTACCTATTGTCAGAGATATGCAACACATTAATATGTATATCAAAGATTTCCATTCCTGCCTGTGTTGATGAAACATGCAGTTATTTGCTTCTACTTATTTGGAGTGTCACCATGAAGATTTAACTAAATCTCTCTACTGGTACACAGAAAAAGCTCAGTGGCAATGTTTAGTATCACTACTTACCATTTGCAAAATAATGGTATGACATCCACCTTAAGAAATTTAAAAGCAAAAAAAAAAAACTGCCTCCAAATTGTACAGAGGAAGAATACAACATACTGTATGATGTGGTAAGAATAATCAGATTTGAAGCATGCTGGTATATCATAGAAATTATGGGCTAAATTTGACCCACCTCCCAACCCTAGGTAAGAGACAAATCGCTATGCCAGCACAGGAGGGTCTTGAAAAGGAACTGTGACTCAGAGAAACACATTGTGTTCCCTGTTTCCCTTGTTCCCTTTCACCTTTAAAGGGTAAAACATACATCTGCCCTTGTGTCAGATGATTTCTTCTGGCTGGGGGAGGTGGGAGAGGGGAGCCAAGACTCTGCCCACTACACATCTGTTTCCATCCCTCCCTTCCACCCACTCCTGGGGAGGCATGGAGTAGCAACCCTGCAGAGCTTATTGTCCCCCTGGCCACACTTATGATCTGTCAGTCAGTCATACAGGAGGTCACATGTGGCCATGTAAAGGCAAGTGGACTGTCTTATGAAGCTGAGCAGGAAACAGATCTCCCATCTGCCATGGGGTGAACTCACTGCCAGAGCACCCACTCATGCCAGGACATAATGTTGCAGTTGTTCTGCTCTAATGTCCCCTGTTGTCTGTCATCTGGTGCTGTAGTTTGCAGCTTCCATGTCCAGGCTCCCCAGCCAGGTCACCTTCCAGTTAGTCCCCTTCCAGGATAACAGAAAAGTCCAAACAGAAAAACCCAAAGTCTAATGGCCTTTATGTCAGACTGTCAGCCTCCACCTGGGACCCATAGGTCTGTCTCCTTTAGTCCCTAAAGTTTGTTTCCCCTCTTGCAGGAGGAGAGAGAGGGGAAGAGGAGCCCAGGCCAGCCCTCTCCTCTGGGTTCCAGCCCAGTGACCTGAGCCGGAATAATACAGGCAAACTAGGCATGTGCCAGGGCCAAAATTTGTGGGGCAATCAGGTAAAAGTTTGTTTTTTAACGGATGTGGATTTGCACATGAAATGAAAGCACTTCAGTCACTTGAATGAGTGGCATTGGGACCTGGCACATGGGGTCACACCACCACTCAAATTTGGCCCTGTCACCCCTCCATCATGGGTGGGCAAAGATAGTCCTCACATGCAACTGAGGCTCACTTTGCCAATCCCAACAGAGCAAAGAGGAGAGGATGGCACTGGGTAAAGACACTGCTTCCTTCTCCAACAGCAGCAAGCAAACAGGCAGGGACTGGAATTTACTGCAGTGACATGTATGGGAGGGAACATCATTGAAGTGTAGTTTTTCCCCCCTTCTTTGCATTTATCAGCCATTTGTTATTATTCATATTAGATGTAGGGGCTCAGAAATGCATGTTTGCATAAGGCCCATTGATAGGGTCACTGGCAGGACTAGACTGATCTATGATAGGTAGCTAATGGATTACTCCTTACAATCCCCCATTGCTTCCCTGGGATGCTCCTATCTTTTCCCTATTTGTCAGTGTTTCTCACAGAGCCATGGACTCTACTACTCCTGCTCTGGAGTTTCCTGTGCAGCTTCTTCATAGATAGCTACTGAGGGGCCTCTCTCAGCTTCTCTAAGCAGCAGCCCTTCTGTGTCTGAGTAGCAGTAGCCAGGGCCGGCTCCAGGGTTTTGACCACCCCAAGCAGCCAAAACAAACAAACAAAAAAAAAAAAAACACGATCGCGATCTGCGGCGGCAATTCGGCGGGAGGTCTGTCACTCCCAGGCGGAGTAAGGGACCATCCGCCAAATTGCCGCCAAATACCTGGACGTGCCACCCCTCTCCGGAGCGGCCACCCCAAGCACCTGCTTGAGAAGCTGGTGCCTGGAGCCGGCCCTGGCAGTAGCCTTTTGTGCCATCTGTTGCTAATTGGTCCCTTAGTCACTGCTGTAGGGGTAATTGGTGTGTCTGCCAACTCTTTCCTGGCTGACACAGTGCGTGGGACCTATACACCCCATCACATCTTACCACAGGAGTTTTCAAAATTTTGAAATGTTTTCTCATCCCAAAGTGGGACAAAAAAAAGGTCAAAAATCTTGAAAATTTTTGTAAATGTATAACTGCAAAAAGCTTTGATGGTGTCAAACTTTTTTAAAAGTTTCCCTTTTTAGTGTAAATTAATTACAATTTCAAAACAAAGTCATTCCCAAACAAAAATAAAACTTTTTTCATTTCAAAAATGTTGAAGTGGGACATTTTGACAATTCATAACTGTTCTTGGAACTCCTATGTTAGCTGCACTAGCAGAGAATACAGCATGCAATTCGTCAGACCTCAATGTTACTCATACAGAAAGACAACAGCCTCCGTTCAGTGGTGAAGGCACTCAGCCAGGTTGATTGTCAACAAAACATTGTGCTAGTTCTGCATAGGAGCGACAGGTACACTACACATGCATGCCTGCAACAAGGTACCCAGCTCAAACATAACAGGATGCTGTCCCGTAGGCCACTACAAAGACCCCTTTCCTATGAGTTTTTATATATAAATACAAACAAGTTATGTATTAAATTCCAGATGATGTTAGTTATCACCCTTATACCTGCTAGTTCAAACAAAACATCCTCATCTATCATCCTGTCATTCCATCCTTATCTTACGAGGGGTCAGCGTGTTCCTGTACCATCTCTTGGGAATTTGTTTACTAGTTACTGGAGAACTGAGTGTTCTTGTTCTATCCCGAGGTCAGGAAAGTGCTTACTTGGTTAGCGAATACCTGATGTATTATATTGGGTTTGGTTTTTTGTTGGTTTTTTTTTTTTAAAAGGCTACAAAAAAAAGTGTTAAATTAGCTATCCCCCAGACATCTGGTACAGAGGCTGATTTAAGAAATAGATTACATATTACAGTTGGTAGGTCTGCAATTTCATATTTGGAGTTCCTTCAGAACTCTTGAGTAAATACTATCTGGTCCTGGGGACTTATTACTGTTTAATATACCAATGTCTTCCAAAACCTCCTCTATGGATATCTCAATCTGACACTTCCTCAGATTGGTCATCTAAAAAGAATGGCTCAGGTATGGAGGTCTCCCTCATATCCTCTCCAGTGAAGATCGATGCAAAGAGTTCATTTAACTTTTCCACAAAGGCCTTATCTTCCTTGAGTGTTCCTTTAGCACCTCGATCCAGTGGCCCTGCTGGATTGCTTGGCAGGTTTCCTGCTTTTAACACACTTAAAAAAAAAAAAATTGCTGTTCATTTTCAGTCTGTCTAGTTGCTCTTCAAATTCTTTTTTGGCCTGCCTAATTCTACTTTTTTGTACGACTTCCTGGAGATTATGCTCCTTTCTGTTTTCCTCAGTAAGATTTGACGTCTAATTCTTAAAGGATGCCTTTTTTGTCTCCAACTGCCTCTTTTACTCCGTTGACAAAACCCAGGAAAGGGACAAAAAATGCCACCGGGGTTAGACATTTATTTTAATTTGGGGTATAAATTTAGTTTAAAGCTCTATTATGCTGTTTTTAAAAAGTTCCCATACAGCTTGCAGGCATTTCACTCTTGTGACTGTTCCTCTTAATTTAGCTCTCATTTTTGTGTAGTTCCCCTTTTTTTAAATTAAATGCTACAGTGGTAGGTTTCTTTGGTATTACCCCTCTCCCACACACAAAGATTTTAAATTTAATTAAATGATGGTTGTTATTAGAAAGCAGGTTAGCTATATTCAGCTCTTGGACCAGATCCTGTGCACCATTTAGGACTAATATTTGCCTCTCGCCTTATGATTTTCAGGACTAACTGCTCAAAGAAGCAAGCATTAATGGTGTCTAGAGATTTGATCTCCTGAATCCTGAGGGGACATATTCCCAGTCAATATGGGGATAGTTGAAATTCCCCATTATTTCTGAATTTTCTGTTCTTGTAGCCTCTCTAATCTCCCTGAGAATTTCAGTCACAATCACGATCCCAGTCACTTGGTCAGTAGTATATTCCTACTGCTATACTATTATTCAAGCAAGGAATTTCTATCCATAGAGATTTGATGTTACAGTTTGATTCATTTAATAATTGTTCCTATATTTGACTGCTTTCTTTCACATGTAGTGCCACTCCCACACTAGCACAACCTACTCTGTCATTCCTATATATTTTGTACCCTAACATTACCAATTGATCATCATCATTCCGCCAAGTTTGTGATGCCTATTATTTCAATATTCTCATTCAATACCAGGCATCAAGTTCATCCATCTTAGTGTGTAGACTTCTAGCAGCTGTATACAAGCACTTATAAAATTTGTCAATATTTAGTTGTCTGCCTTCATGTGATGTAACTGAATGGAACTCCTCTTCAATTCACTGATTCTTTTCAGTTTCTACCTGTACTTTATCAACTTCCATCATCTCCTCTTTACTAGGATAGATCCTCCTCTAAGGGATATGTCTGTCCGAACCACGTGCTCCTCCACACCTGTCAGCTTTCCCCCAGCCCTTAGTTCAAAATCTCTTCTGACCTTTTTAATTTCACATGCCATAAATCTGATTCCATTTTGGTTTAGGTGGAACCCATCCTTCCAGTATAGGCTTCTCCTTTCCCAAAAGGTTGTCCAGTTCCTAATAAGCCTAAATCCCACCTCTGAAAACCATCACCTCATCCACGCATTGAAAGCCTGCAGTTCTGCCTGTCTAACTGGCCCTGGAACTGAAAGCATTTCAGAGAATGCTACCATGGGGGTCCTGGACTTTAATCACTTACCTAGCAGCCCAAATCTGGCCTCCAGGATCTCTCTCCTACCTTTCCCTATGTTATTGGTACCTACATGTTCCACAGCCACTGGCTACTCCCCAGCACTGCACACGAGTCTATCAAGAGGTCTCAAGAGTTTTCAATCTTCACACCCAGCAGGCAATTCACCAAGTAGTTCTCCTGGTCATCACAAACTCAACTATCACAAACCCAGCTAAGTAAAGAAGGCAGCTGCCATATTAAGCATAAAATCTTCCATTGTACTACACAGTGGAAGAAAAAGCAACCAATGCCATAGATTATGCCCACGTCTTTACCTTTCCTTCACAGGAGGTTATGATGAAGTGGGCAGTAGTGATGCACAAAGATTCAGAAAGTTTTGATAAGCCCCACAAAATTGGCCTGGTTAATACTATGCTGTATGTAAATAGATTTTTACAGTCTGCTCTTCTGCTAAAGTCAGCTGCCATTTTGCACTCACAGATCCAGGCTGCTAGAGAGGGGAGATACACTTTGTTCTCTAGCATAGACTTTGTTTATTCTTTTCTTGTCAAGTTGTTCTCTTCATATGCAATAAAGACCCATTGGACTGAAAATATATGGCTGCTGTTTGTCTGTGATACTACTACAGCTAGTGACACTGTTCAATTTACTTGTCAGACTTCAACTAAATGATGGGATAAATTTCAGTTATCCCTCTGATGATAGCTGATGGCTTTCCTGGATATTGTTTCCTTTCTAAGACAGCTTGTCCCCAGACTATTCACCTTCTGTTTTTCTTTCCATGTTTGAAAAGGTGAGATTTTCAAAGGAGACAGTAAAATGTTAGGGGGAGGTTTTCACTAGTAAAAAGGGGATTGGGCACCACACTTGCCTTTTTGCCTCCGGAAAAAAAAAAATCCCTCAACATTTTACTATGCCTCCTATTGGCAGATTACTTGTCTCCTGGAATGTTAATATTCAATCCAAAGTGACAGCAAAACCTTGTCTTTTCCTATACAATGGGACCGCAAGATTTCTGAGTTGTTTTGTTTTCCCCTCCACTAATCTCCCAACAAGAATTGGAGTGGGACTTGTTAAAGTCTTGGTTTTTTCAGTGTCTCCTTAAATACATCATTAGCTTGGAATATTGTCAATATGTCACTTTGTATTGATGGATTTCTGTGAAATCAGTATTTATTCACACGGATTTTGTTGTTTTTAAAAATATATATAATCTCCATACTGCTCTTTCCCCTATGGATATTTGTCTTACAGGTCAGTTGTGGATAGCTATCCTTAATGACTTAGTTTGTACACTTCTCAAAAATTCTGCTAGTCCTGCTGTTACCAACAAAGTAGTCCCACTACTGGAAAAATTGTGAAATTCAGCCACCCACAGTGAGAAATCAATGCCTCTTTTTCCTTTCCTTCTCTCAGAAGGCTGCAGAAAAAAATGCAGCAAAATAATTGGACTGGAATAAGTCATGAAGAGGCTTTCTTGACTATATCTAGTGCTTCCTCATTTTTTTCAGTTGGGAAGAGTACAAGTAATCCAGAAAGTCATTTTTTCCATCAGATACCTACTATTCTACTTTTTAATAATCATATCCACAAATTATAAATATCTGTTCCTTAAGTATACTACCATTTTGCACCCCTCATTAGCCTCTGTTTTCACAGCACATTGAGTAGTGCTTTATTCTGCTAACAGTTCCATTGACCTGAATAGGACTATTTATGGATGAAGCTACTACTCAACATGAAGTGTGGCAGAATCTGGTTTTAGGAACATTAATGACTTTGGGACTAATTCAGTAAGGTATTACTTAGGGTACGTCTACACTACGAAATTAGTTCGAATTTATAGAAGCCGGTTTTATTGAAATCGGTTGTATACAGCCGATTGTGTGTGTCCACACAATAAAATGCTCTAGGTGCTCTAGTCGGCGGACCGCGTCCACAGTATAAGGCTAGCGTCGACTTCCGGAGCATTGCACTATGGGTAGCTATCCCACAGCTATCCCACAGTTCCCGCAGTCTCCGCCGCCCCTTTGAATTCTGGGTTGAGATCCCAATGCCCAGATGATGCAAAACAGTGTCGCGGGCGGTTCTGGGTACATGTCGTCAGGCCCCTCCTTCCCCCGTCACAGCAACGGCAGACAATAGATTCGTGCCTCTTTACCTGGGTTACCTGTGCAGACAACATGGAGCCCGCTCAGCTGAGCTCACCGTCACCATATGTCCTCTGGGTGCCGGCAGATGTGGGACTGCATTGCTACACAGCAGCAGCTGCTAACTGCCTTTTGGCGGTAGACGGTGCAGTAGACTGGTAGCCTTCATCGGCGATCTGGGTGCTGGCAGCCGTGGGGCTTGCCTTTTGGCAGTAAATGGTGTATTACTATTATACTATTGTGGTTCCTAGAGGCCTCAACTTAAATTGGGACCTGTTGTGCTAGGTGCTGCATAAAAATATAGTAAAAGAATCTCTGCCCCCAAAGCATTTGCAATTTAGACAAGATAGACAATGAGTGGGATGGGAAACAAAGGCAAAAGTGACTTGCTCAAAAATAAATAAATAAATAATCAATCATCACACTGTAGGCCAGTTGCAGAGCCAGTGCCCTATCCTAGAGATGGCACATGGAAAAAAATATCCAACCTATTTTTGGAACTTCTAACCCTTTGCCCCATAATCATTCTACTTTCCCATTCTCTGTATAGACGCCCTTATACTTTGCTGGGCTGATTTGATTCATGTAAGATGCAGAAATACAACGAGACTATTATATATGAACAACTTAAACTCCATACTTTCAGGTCATAATAGTAATTGATCAAATTAGTAAGAGAAGAAAAGCCTCTTAATCTTCACTTTGATAAACTAAATAGATTGAGCTTCCTAAATGTCACATGGTAAGGCAGATTTTCAAGACCTGAAATAATTCTTCTAGCTGTTTTCTGTACAATCTTTCAACATGTTTTAAAGCATGGACACCAGAACTGGGTACAGTATTCCTTAAGATCTCTTCAAAGTGATAGAGATGTAAAATCACCTCCCTTCAATTTGATAAATGTTGTTCTTTGTTTGCAAGTTGTCTCCAAGCTGCTTGTGATTTTCTCAAATGGATGTATTATTCAAAATTAATTTGGAATGCCCTCTTCAAATGAACCACCTATAGTCCTCCCACCAAGTGATCACCACTTACGGCATGGCCACACTAACGTGTTTACAGCAGCGCATCTGCACGGATGCAGCTGTGCCGCTGGCTCTCTAATGTAGATGGTCTAAGCTGACAGGAGAAACCTCTCCCATCGGCTTAATTCCTCCAGCCCCCACGAGCAGCAGTAGCTATGTTGGTGGGAACTCTCCAGCCAACAAAGCACTGGCCACACTGGTGTTTATGTCGGTGTAACTTGTCACTCAGGAGGGTGATTTAGGCCTGGTCTACACTGGGGGGGAGGGGGTGTTGAAGATACGCAACTTCAGCTACTGGAATACCATAGCTGAAGTCGACATATCTTATTCCAACTTACCTCCTGTCCTTACAGCGCAGGATCAACAGCCGTGGCTCCCCCGTCGACTCCACTACCGCCGCTCGCTCCAGTGGAGTTCTGGAGTCGACAGGGAGCGTGTTCGGGGATCGAGATATCGCATCTTAACGAGATGCAATAAATCAATCCCCGATAAATTGATCACTACCCGCCGTGGACGTACCCTAATTCATATCCCCAAGCAACATAAGATTCCATTGCAAATTTTAAGACAGAAACAAAGAATCCTTAAATGGGTGTTTAGCTCAGATTAATAGGGCCTTAGTAGAATATAGCTGGAATTCCCAGGATCTTCACTTAAGGAGGAATCAATTAGGGCTGGGGTCTGAAAGCCCAATCAGCAATTCAGAATTAACCAGGGAACTTTATAAAATCATCTTCTGATTAGTCAAAAGGGGGAGCCTCAGAGGAGAGATATCCATATCCAGTAGCTAGGGAACTGATGTCTGGGCTTTTATTTTCTACTCATGTAAAAACCTGGGAACCCTAAGATCCGACAATAAAAGGCTTGGTGAGCAACCTTTTGTTGCTTTTAGGCCAGTCTTTCCTACTCCACTAGTTCTCAGAGACCTTGCATTGTAGTTCTAAAATGGAAATTTGCAACCATCAAGGGACAACAAACATGTTACCTCTAAAAGGATCAGCAGTCTCATTAAAGATATTGGTTTTCTGGCACATTACCAATAAGAAACAACAACAAAGAAACCTGTACAACAACATTTTCAGAGAGGGATTGCTGCACTCTCTACTTTAAGCCCTCTCTTCTAAATAGTAGAGTCTCTTTCCATTATAAATCCAGACAGAATAATAAAGGAGAACAACTCTCTAGCCCACAGCCTGTTTTTACACAATCTTTCTACACTTTATTATTGTGAGATCAGAACTTTTCCAATATGTATACCACTTCTTACAAAATCTGTTGGTTTGAAGTTTACTTATTGTTTACTAGAAGATCACTAAAAATATAGGATATTTTTCGGTAACATGTTGAGAAACACACACACACACACACACACACACACAGACCAGGAGCAGAAATTAGAATCATGGTTACAATAAGCAGAGTTCCAGAAATAAATAGTAATACTTGATTTCCTTCTTATGACACATTTATGTTTATCTGTGCAAAATCTATTGTGTGCAGACTGAGCACAAATATTCTTTTTCTGCTAACAAAAAAGTATATGGTTTCTCTCAAATTAGAGCAATATGTACATGTTGCTCAAATTTGCTGTCAGCATTATCATAAACCACTAATTTCAGGTTTCTATGAAAACCTGTTGCAAGTAATTGTATTTTTAACAATACAACAAAATCGATTTGCCCTTCTTAATGTTGGATGAAAGTACATCTCCCTCTCGCTAAGTTTCCTTTAAATTGATGTTCTCGGTTTATTATTAGAGCAAGTCAAACTCATTTACAAATAATTTGGTAAGCTAGCAGGTTTTATTTGCAAATTGCCCATCATGGTTATTACTCTTATTAGAAATTGTTCAATGAATAGTTGCATGAATAAGTATTCCGTTGATTATTTGAGATGTGAAACGTGCTATTTGAGCTTTGAGATCAGTCACCTCAGTCTCATCATGTTTCTGTCGCCTGTTTGGATGAATTGACTTTATAACTTTGTTTCCTTCCAAAGGAGATTGTTTCATCACAAAACAAGTTTTATTTCTTGCTTAAAGAAATCTTAGGCATGAGCCTGAAATATGCTGTTTGTGAACAGCATGTAATACTGCACTTGTAATGGACAGGCTGAATCTGGTTTCTAATTCAGTGAATTGTTTCTGAATACATTTTTGTACCATTTATCCAAATTGAAGCTAGTCAATGGATCTACTGGATTGTAGTTCTTTTATTTCTTTATAGAGCAGAGCAAAAGTCAGAATTTCCTTCCTGTGGGAAATTCTGACATTTCAACATTTGCTTTTGTCCTAAACCAGGACGAAACAGTGAGATTTTTTAAACTGTTTAGTGCAAAAGAAATTCTAAATAACTCCATTCAGAAATATTGAAACTTTGTTTTGATATCAACAAAACATTTTGATATTCCCAAAATTAAAATATTTCAATTTGGTTTGTTGAACTGACACAAAACTTTGAGTCAGTTTAATGTTAAACTGAATTTTCATACTTGTGGTGCATGGTCATAAGCAAGCTGTAATTCAGGAGCCTAATGTCCCCATTCTGCTCTATGGGATAGGCTCCCTGGCCGGACTACCTCTCCCAGAGTCATGTGACTCCCATGATGCATTATGCAAAAATTGGTCAGAGGGAAATCTAGGTTGTATTATAGGAGATGTAGTCTTCCAGGGAGCTAGAGGAAAAGAATGAGGCCTCAAATTACAACTTTCATATGATAATGCACCGATAAGGAAATGCAATTTAGTATTTCATTGAACTGATTCAAAAGTAAACCTTTTGTTCCAATTCAACAAAACATTCTGATTTGGATCAAATCAATCTAGATTTTCCTGACTGAAATTCTAAACTTTTGGGGGGGGGGGAAAAAAAACCAAAATTTTCCCATTGAAATTTTGCAGAAACTGTATTTTCTGTCAAAAGCATCTCACCATAAAATTCCACACCATCTCTGGGTCTTTATTCAATATTCATTCATTTTTCTGCCTACATTCCCCCTTTGTTTTGATTGCTACTGTAGTTTGTCATTGGCTCTCTTCTCCTTTAAGCCACACAGTATGTTATTTCTTATTTATCCATTAGCAATCTTGATAAATCCTTATTTTTGAAGGGTAAAGTTTTCCAAAGTGCTTAAGTCACTTAGGAGCTTAAGTCCCAGGGACTTTCAATGGGATTTAGATTCCTGTGCCAGTTGGACACTGCAAAGCTTTTACCCCAATTAAATGGTTTCATGATAAACAAATCTGAAAATACTTTCTACCAATGTTTTCAGTGCCACCAGTATTTCTTTATCTGAACACCTCAATCTTTCCTTTAGCTTCTCATTCATCTACTCTGTGTATTTATATTACAGTAGTGCCTAGCACCCCTAACTAAAATTGGCACTACATGGTGCAAGGTGCTGTACAAAGAGAATAAAAGACAGTCCCTGCCCCAAACAATTTACAATCTAAACAAACAAGACAGACAAAGCAAGGGAGGAGAAACAGAAGCACAGAGAAGTGAAGTGATTTGACCAAGGTGTCACAGCAGGTCAGAGCTGGGAATATCTTTGGGTAGGTCTACGCTGCAGCTTGGCGAAGTAATTTCCAGCTCGGGTAGATGTACACCCGCTAGCTTTAATCAAGCCGGCATGCTAAAAATAGCAGCCTGACCACAGTAGCACAGGCATCAGGAAAGGCTAGCCACTCGAGTCTGTATGTAGGATCTCAGATGTGATTATACTTGGGCAGCAGCTTGAGCTAGCTGACCATGTTGCAGCCGCCACACAGCTATTTTTAGTGCACTCGCTCAAACAAAGCCACCACATGTACATCTACCCATGTTGAAAGTTACAGCTGCAGTGTAGGCATACCCTTTGTGTCTGTGTGACTTTCTACCCTATGTTCCTATACCCTAAAGCAGACTTGTAATATTTTCATTTTGACTTTCAGAGCTGCAAAAAAAAAAAAAAAAAAAAAAAGTTGAAATTAGTGTTTCTTTATGGCCTAATAGAAATACTCAATTTCACATGATTGATCAATCAATGTAATGACATGCCTATCACTCAATTCTCAAATCTTTTGGGCCATGACCTCGAACAGCACTGTTGCACTGTGTTTCAGCAATGTGCTGGAGAGGATTCATGGGAGACCCTTGTTAAAATACTTTTTTGTTCTTTGTTTATAAGAAGCAGGTAGAGTGAAACTGATACAAAGGGGGAAGAGCAGGCACTGGTGAAGGAACAGAAGCAAAGAAAGCTGCCAGGTAGACTTCACACCACTGTGCCTTTCATTCTGAGACATTTTCTCCCCAGCTGCACCAAGTGTAAGAAAAAGCAAGAGGACTTTGTCTTCCCTGCTATTCCAGCCTTGAATGCAGCTACATGAACAGGCAGCACACATGAAGGGAGGTCTTTGCTAAACCCCATCTGTGAGCCACTGGAATAATACTGGTGGGCATTGAAAAGCTGTAGCTAGAATCTGAATCACCATCCCAGTGCACTTTTGAAGAGTTACCACCAGAAAAAGAAAGAAACCTAAAAGCCTACCAAAGCAATATACTCCACTGCACACATTCCTCTCCCTGTGGAGGAGAGAATGAACGTATGCCTGATGTTATTCACCATGGTGCTTAATGAGTTACTGGAAGGCACTCGGGTACTCCGATGGTGAGCGTGGTATAAGAGCTATATAGAATAGACCTCTATGTTGAGGGTAAGGGAGAGAGCTAATGAGAGATCTTCCTCTGCCTTCTCTGTTTCTGGAGATGGAAAGAAAGACAAAAATGTGTGGTAGGAGATGATGGGAACTATTTCAAAGTTTTCCTTGAGAACCAATTGAAAAAAACTGAACACCCCAATGCAGCCTTTTTCCAGAAGCAGCATTGAGAGGCAGTGGGATAGGAAATGAAGGAGATGAGGGGCTGCAGAGGATCCAGTTGGGCTAGTATAGTGGCCAAACTATTACAGGCTAAAGAAGATGATTTTGCAGGAGCCCATTGTTAGCATATTGGCAGCATATGATGGATTTTCCTTTCCATAGCCATCAATAAAGAAACAGCCCTGACAGGATTACAGGTGCAAATATTGGAGAGAGGAATAGATATTGTCAAAGGAGAGGATGGAATAGAAATTCACAACTTTCTGGCAAAGGACAAATGATACAGACAAATATTGAATGAATGACTGAAGGAGATTGTGTTGTAGTACATCATTTAGCAGTAGAATGGGAAGAGATACAAAAATTGTCAAAAGAAAGCCATAAAGATTATTTACAGTAGAAAGTCAGGAGCAGAATTCTCATTTGATAACAGCCCTAAGAAATACAATCCATTAATATTTTATATGAGTTCTATACAGTATTTCACTGAGCTGTGATTACAGTTATGATTGTTGAAACCTGATTTGTAGTTCTTAAAGGTGCTCAATCTATTTTGCATAGTAAATAAATGTGATGGAAACATGAAGATTCCTTTAGATATTGGATGTTAGAAGATGGTAATGTGTGCTAGCTCTTCTACCCAAACAAAAGTCCTTTTCTGCAGTGTTTGGAGACTTGAGCGGCTAGGGAGTTTTCTGATTCAGGAAATAACTCCCCACCCCCAATTCTGTTCCTCAGTTTAATAGAATACTTGAACAAATATATGCTGCAATCCAGTTTCAGGAGGATGCCTAAAGCTATCATCAAAACCAGAACATCTTTCTTCACCATTCAGTTCTCTTTGCATAGATAGCAATAGTGAAATCCTAATATGCTAATTATATGTGGCGGAAAAACTCATTTATTAGAGTATTGCACGTTACATTAATTTTGTTTACATTTACAGTTAATATTTATACAAGCAAAAATCTTTTCCCCCAAAGATCTCCAGCGAGGAAAGTGAGCAAACTGCTAATGAGTGAAGAAAGGGGGAAATGTTAGTTTTGCTAATTAAGAGTTAAAGTGGTTCAAATTTTCAAGCTGGAAAGAGAATATTCATCTTTCCAAAATTCACAAGATGGACTGTGACTTTTATCCCTCACTGGTGAGGTTACTCTTACTTTGAAGATGGAAAATTTTGGTCTGCAGTCATCTATATTTTAAAGAAATAAAGGATAACTATATATATTCAGGACAAAGTTTATATTAAAGGACTCTAGGGGGACCAAGAAAAAAAAATGTACTATAGGCAATCTTTTTTAATAGGTCTGTAACAGAGTGCGGCAGGACCTCCACTGCTTCCTGCCTCTGCTGGGTTCACAGAGTCACTCCGAGACCCTGGGGTTAGCAACCACTGGTGCAGTTTACTCACAGACTTGTTCCCATCATGATTTCACCATGTTCAGTTGGCCCTTCACCATCTGCAGCAGGAGGGAAGGAAGAAAGAGCTACTTCACTGCTTCCACTCACTGCCTTTTCCCTTTCTTTCTGCTCACCCTCTTGGCTTCCTTCCCCTCAGGCTTTTAAACAGCCCCAGGCTAATTAGGCAACATCTCTCTCTTCTTCCCCAATTAGGGCCAGGTTATCTCCAGCCAGCTTTAATTTAGTCCCCTAAATCGGAGCTGGCATGATAGAGGGCTGAATCAGCAACCTTTTGCCCAGCACCCTATCACAAGATCCATCTCCAAAGTTTATAATGCTATGATCTTGCATGGTTTTGTCCTCTGCAGAGGACATACCTCTATAGATAAACCTGTATTGTAATGGTTGGAGGGAAAGCCACTGATTAACAATAGGGTATAATTCAATACCAGAGCATTTATTTATGTATACAAGTGTATAGTTTGAGTGCACATTAAGATAAATTTCTGCACTTTCCCATTTCCTAACATCAGTCCATTCTTATCTCTTTCTGGTGTTGTCCTGAGAAAGCAATGGTATGAACCCCAACAATAATGTTCATCACATTGTCTCCCATATTTACCAGTCTGGGTCTGTGTAGTAAATCCTAATAAAATAGTACGACATTGCAGGATTTTTAAGTGAACAAACTCTTATCAAAGACAATGGGAGTTTTGTTTGATTAAGCGCTCCATACACTTGGCTCGGAGACCCAGTTTTGGTTAGTAAGGTTAACATTTGCACACACTTGCATAACTCATGTTATTTTCAAGTTTTGCTACGGTCTCACACAGCACATAGTTCCTTTCCCAGAAGCCTCTAATCCATTGGCTATTATTTTAACCATTGTCCATGTGTCACAGGGTCACTCACCACACTGGTGTCTCCTGCTGGGCATTTCAGGAATTAGCTATGTCCCAGTGGGTGTGTCTTCAGGTGGTAGTACCTCTCCCATCCTCACCTCTGCCTGCAGAGGCATTATGGCTCCTTTTACTCCGGCCAGGTCACCATCTGGTTTCCCCCTCTTCCAGGGGACTCCTCCAATAAGAGTCCAGCCACTCCTCACAGTGGCAGTCACAGCCAGGCCGCTCCTTCAGTGGCATGCCCCCCCACTACTCCAGGCCCCAGCCCACCGACCCTGCTGCCTCTTCCTTCTAGTTCACTATCTCTATTCCCTTGGTCACTTCCCCACAGCCTCATTTCCCTCTGCACTTGTCTCTGGCTTCAGCTCCTTTGCCCTCTTCCCAAGGCCTCAAGCCTGTAAGTCCTGGCAGCTCATCAGGAGCAATCTCTAGTTCCTATGGTCCCTGCTAGCACCTGCCCTTCCCCAGGTACTGGTCTCTCTGTAGCCCTCTAAGAAGCAAGTTTTCTCCTTATGACTCCCTACAGCTGACTAACTCCTTCTGGTCTAGCAACAGATCAGGATTAAACAAAGACTGTGAATGGCTAGCCAACTACAAAAGCAGTTTCTCCTCCCTTGGTGTTCAAACCTCAACTGCTAGCAAAGCACCTCACCCCTCCCTGATTGAACTAACCTCATTATCTCCAGACTGATTCTTGCCTGCATATTTATACCTGCCTCCGGAAATTTCCATTACATGCGTCTGACAAAGTGGGTATTCACCTACAAAAGCTTATGCTCCAATACATCTGTTAGTCTTAAAGGTGCCACAGGACTCTCTGTTGCTTTTTACAGATCCAGACTAACACAACTACCCCTCTGATCCTTCTGGGATGTTACTTCCTTTTATATGGGCTGGTTGGGCCCTGATTGGCTGGTCCAGCCATCGCCCTAATTGTCTGCAGCCATCACCCTAATTGGTTTCAGAGTAGCAGTCGTGTTAGTCTGTATCCGCAAAAAGAACAGGAGTACTTGTGGCACCTTAGAGACTAACAAATTTATTAGAGCATAAGCTTTCGTGGACTTCGGATGCATACCAGAAGTGGGCTGTAGTCCACGAAAGCTTATGCTCTAATAAATTTGTTAGTCTCTAAGGTGTCACACGTACTCCTGTTCTTTTCACCCTAATTGGCTGTTTCCCCTGCAACCACTCCTTTGGCTGCCTGGCACTCAGCCGCCCTAGGCAGCTTTTAACTTTCTCAGGGACAGTGTGGGGGAGACACCTCGTTACACCATGCTAATTTGCTTTCTCCATTACCACTCTGAAGGTTTCTTAAATGTCTGAGAATATTAACAGATTTTTTTTTCTAACAAACAATATGTTAAACCCTGAGGAGAGTCACAGAACACCAGAACTACCTGTGGAGTTCATTGACACTCTAATCTGCACAGTTAGGCTGCTGGAACCTGTAGTTCATGCTAATTAAAGGAAAGAAAGGAAGAGGAGAAGATGATAATCTTTAAACAATCATATCACCAACACATTTTCAGTTAAATATACTAAATATTTCTCACTTAAGAGTTCTCTCTAAACATTCCAAAGTTTGTGTGTGTATATATATAAACCTAATATTTATAAATTAAACTGATCCATTTTCCCTAATCATATTTAAAATGTTATTTCCCCCCTCAACCATTTCTCTCTTTCAATAAACTGCCAGGCAATGTTTAAAGGGCCAGAACATGGCCTATGCAACAACTTAAAGTCCTAATTAAGCCCTTTTTTGAGGACTTTGAATTGTTGCATAGGCCACATGCTGGCCCTCTGCACAGGTGTGAATACCTATTGAGCCACAATTTGGGCATATATCCTTACTCAGTCTCACTTTACATCGAATCAGGAAGTCTGTTATGATGCATCAAAGGTTATGGAGTTTGGAGGGATCTCCCCAAAAGAGGGATGTTTTGTGTCTTTATTGCTTCAACTTTCTCAGGCTCACGTTAGTCATTTTTGTTGCTAAAGCATGTTGTGACTGCTTCAGAGCTTTTCAATGATTTATTTTGCTGCTATTGTGCTAACAGCATGGAGCTGTATTATTTGGGAATTGCAGGAGACTATGCTTTTAGTACACTCGGATGGAAGAATATGGCCCTTTCCTTCATGTGTGTGTATATAAACTCACATACACAAAGGGACCGATCTATAGCTGGTGTCAATCAGTGCAGATCCATTGACTTCAATTGAGCTATATCTATACACACCAACTAAATATCTGACCAATTATAGCTCTGATAAACCAAAGCACCTTAACACATCCATAATTGCATTGCAAAATCAGAGCCTATGTAGGAAGCAGGGGAAGGATCAAGGTGCCTTCACCCTATCACCTCTGCCTGGCCACCAGGGAGCCCAAGCACATTTGCAATCCCTGGGCCTGAAGAAGCTCAAGGACTTCTCCACCAGGGTGCACAGTGCTCCAAATGGGCTAGAGGGGAGATGGGAGTGGCGGCAGTAGGGAGTGACCTGCAGCCCAGGAGGGGATATAGCAGGGGCACACTTTCCAGTGCTAACCAGGAAGCTCCCAGAGGAATTATGCTTCCCTGAGACAGAACTCTTTGCCAAACTGCCCCCTGCACAATCCCTTATTGGGTCTGTGCCTAAGTGGTTCAACTGAGCCCTATTGTCCTTAGACAGGCAAAACACCTATTGAATCAATGGTGGTTTTGTCCAAAAAAAAAGACTTCACCATTTAACCCATTCTTTTTAAGCTCCCAAACCAAAGACAACACTGGAAAATACCCCATTTCCCTTCTGTAATCTCAGTGGAAGATCAAGGCCTACCCTTGTAGGCCCTACCCTTTTGTAATGTTCTTTTTTTTTTTTTTAAAGGACTGGTGATGGGTTTCCAAGGCTTTCAATTATGAATGATCTTAATTCTTGCTTTTATGTTAAAAGCTTAATTATGAAGGTTAAGGTGCCCTAGCTAAGCTTTTAAAATTGGAAGTAATAAGCTTAAAATTCCTGACCACATGGGGCTGGTTTGGGGGAGGGTGAAAAGGCATTTTTGAAATCATTTTTTAAGGAGAACTGCAAAACATTTTTTTTAAGCTGTCAATCCAAGAGCAGAAATATACCTTGCAGACACCATAAAGAATAAGTCATTTCAGAATGCTGGAATCCTTGTCCCTGCTTTATAGCATCTTCTGATGTGCCATCCAGCCAACAGATTACACCACCACAGGTGAGAAAAATGAAAATTGTGAGGACCATTGAACACTTGGTAGTTTTTCAAAAAGAATCAGAACAAAAAGTGTTTTAAAAGAAAGATGTCAGGAACACAGAATCCATTTTGTGTCGGTAAGAAACTCCAGTGTGGAATTTAGACATAGGGCCTAGTCCAACCCCTTTGAAGTCAATGGAAAGTCTTTCATGGACTTCCATGAGCTTTGGATCAGTCTCACTTGCAGAGATTTTCAATTTTCCGTTAATAATAGCAACAAACTGTTGCATGCTTAGTGAAAGGAACACAAACTTCTCCGAGAGCTGGGGTGTTAGTGGCTCTTTAAGCAGCTGCCATTACTAGTCTCCTATGTTTAATTAATGCAATTCCATGTGTCATTAATTATTGTTTATTTCAAAGAAAAACCGTATTACCTATCTGGGGAGATTGGTGTTTAAAATTATTTTGTAAATAAATATATATGAAGCTCTCAAAATTAAAAATTTACTTCCAGCAATAAGATGAATCTAAGTATGGGTGGTAGAAATTTAGTAGGATTAACCTTAGTTCCACCCCCATCCTTGGGCCCCAAAGCAAAACAGAGAAAGTCAACCTAGAACATACTTCTTGATGAATGGCAAATATATACCAGTTATTTGAATCTCTTTTTGGCAAAATTAACTTTCATTTTGGGGCAGGCTGCCAGTATTTCACTTTTTCAGTTACTAGCCAGTAATTTGTCACTGGGACAGCATAACACACAGTCAGAAGCCAGTAATTTGTCACAAAACATCATAGATATTCTTACTAGATCCCAGCACCTACACTATTGACTTAATTATTTACAGGAGGGAGCTACTGCTGGGACAGTAGAATCAAGGAAGCTTCCAGCAGCTCTTTCATTGCATAAAAGGAATTGCCCATGTTGAGGTTAATCCAAATTTCTTACACTGCTGTTTAGCAATTAAAATATGCCATTTTCCTCAGAGCTAGCAATGCAAAATATATTTTTTAAAGTAAAAGCTGATCCTAATAAATTTTATTATTCGATCCTACCACAGCAAAGGGGTTCTTAACCTTAGTGTGGACCAAACCTTAAAATAGATTTTCCCGTGGACAAATCCCTTCCAATCTCCAAATAATGATCCAGCTCACCCCTGCGATATGTCCCCATGGCACCTTCAGCAATTGTTCACATGATAAGTTTTTAATGTATGTTAACCATGTTTATTGTGATTAGATTTTTATCCTTTTAAAGGGAATATAACATTGTCTTTATATATTTCAAAGGCTCCCTTTACTTGTAACACTTTTGTTTTCTTTAAGGCCGTTGCAGGATGAGGACCAGCTTTTTAAAGGTGTTTAGCTTCCTAAAGATGGCAATAGGCGCCTAGTGGATTTTTCAAAATGGCAAGATGCCCAATACCTGTTGATTTCAATGGGAATTACCTGTTGAGGTACTATTGACAATCCCACTAGTCACCTGTCTGCATCTTTAGGTGCCTAAATACCTTTAAAAATCAGATCCTTAGGCGCTGAACCTGCAAAGATTTATGCAAATGCTTAACTTTAAACATGTCAGTAGCCCATGACTTCCATGTGACTAATCACATGCTTGAAGTTAAACATGTGCTTAACTCTTCCCAGGATTAAGGCTTTAAAGCAGGGGCGGGCAAACTTTTTGGCCTGAGGGCCGCATCGGGTTTTGGAAATTGGATGGAGGGCTGGTTAGGGGAGGGGGACATGGCCTGGTCCCCACTACCCCCACTTCTAGCCCCCTGATGGTCCCCCCGGACTCCTGGCCCACCCAAACCCCTCTATTCCCTGATGGCCCCCCGGGACCCCTGCCCTATCTGCCCCCTGGGACCCCTGCCCCATCCACCCCCCCAGAACCCCTGCCCCTGACTGCCCTGCACCACCCCATCCAACCCCTCCTCTCCTTCCTGACTGCCCTGCACCACCCGATCCAACCCCTCCTCTCCTTCCTGACTACCCCATCCGACCACCCCTGCTCCCTGACTGCCCCCTGCAACTCCATACAACCTCCCTCCTTCCTGACTGCCCCCCCCCAGGACCCCTGCCCCCATTCAACCCCCATTCCCTGCCCTCTAACCACCCCTCCCACTATCCACACCCCTGACCACCACCCCGAACTCCCCTGCCCTCTATCCAACCCCTCCCTGCCTCCTGCTCCCTGCCCCCTTACCGCGCTGCCACGCAGCACAGAGCACCGGGTCAGGCTGGGCTCTGCAGCTGCGCTGCCCCAGGAGCTCGCCACCCCATCGCCCAGAGCATTGCGCCAGTGGCGCACTGAGCTGAGGCTGTGGGGAAGGGGAGCAGCGGGGGAGGTGCTGGGGGCTAGCCTCCCGGGCCAGGAGTTCAGGGCCCAGGCAGGAGGGTCCCGCGGGCTGGATGTGGCCTGCGGGCCATAGTTTGCCCACCTCTGCTTTAAAGTCTCATTGCTTCCTTTATATAAGTAAACACAAGAACTGACAATAAGCCCTGATTCTTCAAAGACTTATTCTTGTGTTTAACTTAACCCCCCTGGGACTACTCACACACTTAAAGTTAAGCACGTGTAAGACTTTGTGGGATTGGGGCCATAGTGAGGAAGCTCATAGTAAAATAAAAATATATTGAAAGTTAATCACATTCAGTGGAGGAAAAACCCTAAGAATAAAATATGAAGTCAGCATTAAACATCCCACTTTGAAATAACACTTTCAGCTGTGCTGGCAAATAAAGCCTAACTAGAAATACAAATTAATGTGAAATTATCTCAATCATCCCGGCACCTATCAGTATTTCCACCAGATCCATTAGGACTTTTTTTCATACAATAATCTTGAAAAAAAAATCTTTGCCTTAATTCTCAGTTTACCTACCCATCCTATTTTCATGATAACTTACATTGAATTATTTAAAAAAAAAAAAGTTTGTGTAAATATGGTAAAGTGACTTGACCCTGTACGGGGGGATATATAATTTAGGGTGTGTTCAGGGTGAATGCACAGTCAGTTTTCTATGGAAAGGAGGTAGCTTTTTCCTCTGAGAAGAGGTGGCCTCTCCCCTCAGGGGGGAAGGGAAGTGACAGTTGGAGGAGAAGAGGGGCACAGAGGCAGACAGTGCAGAACCTGAGAGATACACAGAAAGAAAGAGAAAGTCTGTGAATAAACTGAGAGAAACGGGGAGAGGGTGGCCAGAGGGACGGAGGGAAACCGGGACTGAGAGAAACAGAGTAATTGGGGAAAACTGAGGTTACTGAATATCAGCTCCAGCATCTCCTCTCATTGTTTTGTGTTGTCCCAGGATTGGGAACCAAAAGTCCTTCAGATCCCATGGGTCTGGTCTAATGTGCACCCTGCAAGCAAGCACCACTGGAGTAAAGTCCATCTCCTCAGGAAGTCATGAAAGGTGCTTGCAGCTCAAAGACCGTCTTGACATTAGACAGCACCCAGTGAGATATTTGGGGAGAGGGGAGTCAAACTGAATAATAAAAGAATAACAACCTATAAAATAGCCTGTGCATACAGAGCAAGCTATTTCAGTAGTTACAGGGTTATATGAGTTAAGCACACTTAGTAGTAAGTTATAATGTGTTTACATACATTTTTTATTATATGTATTCTTGATCTATTTAGAGTTATTGTAGATAGGACTGGAGTCCAGTTCTGTTTGTTCCAGTTTAAATAAAAACCCTGTTATGTTACTCTTTTGACAAACAGTTGAATTATCTTGTCTATCATTAAATAACCTTTCATCAGAGTGTAACACCCTCTCTTTTCCCTCCCCCCCACCTGCTGAGTAAATTATACCATCCCTGAGACATACCATTACTAAATCTTGATCAGTGGTCAGGGTAATCCTCGGCTGTATTTCCAATGATAACACAAATAACCCTACTCAGAGGTCAATTTACATTTGTATCACAATGTGTATAATTATAATCAAATGTATAATGTTCATTGACATTGATGTGTACGACATATAGAATAGCATATTGTTTTATATGTACTTAACAGAAGAATATTCTAAACACCATCATTATAATTATTTTTTTCCTCTTTTCTTTTATCTTTTGACTAAGATTATTTGAAACTGAACTCTTTCTGTTGTTGAATGCAAATCCTCTCATGGAACCTAAGGATTCTGTCTGTATTTATGTGATGCTGTTGTTTTAATACTCTGTAGAAGAACTGGATTGAATAATCCACTCACTTTCAGTGTGTTCAAGTTGTCAGTAAATCCTAAATAAATTAGACAAGGTCATACATCAGTACTTAAGTGGGAGATTAATCACTTTCGATTTTTGCCTCCAACATTCTTCTCTCTCTTTGCTTCTGTAGTAAAATTTAAATGTACTTGAATCCTGGGTTGCCCATATAACTGCAAATATACTATGACACCGAGTTTTCAATTCCCCATTTAGGACTAGAATAGGACACTTATGCCACAGCCCTGTGTAGGGAGCCTTTTTGTAGCACCAGAGAAATTGTGTCTCAGGTCAGATTGTTCACTGTGCCCCTGTGTGAGCATCCCCAGAGTAGAGAGGAAATGTAGTAGATCTGTGAACTCACCCCTATTTTGCAACATGTTCCTTGCATGGAGAAACATAAGTAAGCAGTTCCTGTGCTCCTCAGTGAGAAGAAATACACAGACAGCAATCAAGAGATTACCTTCTGCAGCCCGCATTGAGGGAGAAGAATGTTTTTGGCACACCCTTTGGTAGACACGCAAGTCTCATTACAAACTTAAGGGTTAGGTAAAGTGCATATTGTATGTCAATTATATGCCCAATTTGAGCCAGGTTTACTCCTTCAAAAAAGCTCCTTTCTGTTTCTGATATGGTGGTCTCAAACCAGAAAGGACTCTTCTATATAGAAATGTTGAGTTTCCTCAATTATTTTTGTTACTGGAAAGTCTAACTCTTTTGGGTACCTCAGACAGCCTCACTGCAGGAAGGGCAGGATTTGCCTAAAAGAGAATAAAGTTGTCAGGATTCTCCATTAAAGTCAGTCCTATAGAGATAGTAATGGAACAGGGAGTCACTGTTCTCTAACCTAGTCTGAGTGGCTTTTACACTGAACAAGTGAGATCATGCTAGCTGAAAGCAATAGTTACTGTGTTGAATCAGTACAGAGTAAGCAATTTACATCATTTTTATACCTAAACGGGAGTTTCTGTTTAGTATAGTAAACCAAAAGAGAGCTCTTTAAATCCCAAACATGTTTAATTAAAATAAGGTAATTACTGTAGAGCTATATTTGAACAGACAATACAGTTGCAGCAATTATCTATAATTATTCAGCTCCAATCACAGAATAATAGAGGTTTTGATGTCACTAAGCACAATAAGGATAATTACTCTTTCCATTATTCTGGTGGGCATGTAATTAGTAACTTTAAAGAAAAATCATGGGGACATAGCCAAACTTTAAATAAAGGCTATGGTTGAGAATGATCAAGATATTCATTACAGAAAAAACAGGCAGCACCTTCTGTTGATTCAAAGTCCAGCTGAATTGCTGTGTAACTCCAGTGGAAATGGTACTTGTCTCTCTACCTTGGAAAAAGGAGATAATTCTGTTTCAAAAGAATACTAAACCTACTGAAGAGAAGTCTATCCATTTTAGGTTACATTTGTTTTCATGCTGTTGCTTGGACAGTGTAGAGGCCACCAAAAGCATTATGTAGCTCCATGAGGTTCTGTCCTGGGCTAAATCTGACAGGTTATTGGCTAGGATGCCATCCAGCTATCAGTGTTTTAGATCTTCCAGGGGTCTTTTCCATCTCGCCTTCATTGGGCCAAAGTCAAAGATGATTCTCACAGGGACATTGGTAGGCATTTGGTGCAGATGACTATACCACCGTTGGAGACCGTCTATTTGAGAGAGCAGAACCTGCATAGTTAGGAAGCAGATCTCTTCATTCAACTTGAATTCATACCATTTGATGTTTTTGATCATTCATCTGAATGGTGTCCAACCTTTTTTTCAATCCTGACAGTGAGGGGCCATGTTTCAGTCCCATAGGTCACAATAATGACCACAGTATTGTATCAAAAATATTATATCCTCAACTTCGTCTCTCTGCATATTAGTGTGTTCAGTTTGCAAAAGATGTTCTTAAAGAGGCACCCCAGGATTGACGACGCTTTTGCAGTGTGGACTTCAAATTCTTTCTTGTTGCCACCCATGTTATCAGCAACAGAGCTGAGGTAGGTGAAATCACTGGCAATGTCAACTGGATGGCCACCGACCAAAATGCTAGAGCCTGTAAAGTGTTCAAAATCACCTGGAAGAATTTTGGTTTTACCCCCAATTAATTTTCAAGCCAACTTTTGCCTCTGAGCTTTTCAGGTCTTTAAGTGCCTGTCATGGAGTGTTGGGGAGTCAGGGTCCTGCACCCCTCTTCTTGAGATTCACCGTGATTCTCAGCCAGCCAGTAAAACAGAAGGTTTATTAGATGACAGGAACACAGTCCCAAGCAGAGCATGTAGGTACAACCAGAACCCCTCAATCCAGTCCTTCTGGGGGGTTTAGGGAGCTTAGACCCCAGCTTGGGGTTCCCTGCGTTGCAACACCCAGCCCAAACTGAAAACAAAAACTCCTCCAGCAGCTCTCTCCCCCATCCCCTCTGCTCCTCCTTCCCTTTGTTCAGTATCCCGGGCAGAAGGTGTCACTTCTCCCAACCCCCCTCCTGGCTCAGATTACAGCTCAGGTAGCTTCCTTCCCATCCCCAATGTAACTCCCCTGCAACATTCCCAGGTCAAATCTGCCCTGCTCCCTGCTCCGTCACAGTGCCACAACCAGCTCATCCATTCATTTGACAACTAGCATTATGTCACTGGCAAAATCTACATCCGGATGGTTCTTATCCAAGGCATATGCCTAAAATGCATTTACTTAGTACCACATCAAGCATAGTCTATGACAGCATTACAGAGTACTGAGTTGACAACACATCCCTGTCAAACAGATGCCTTAATTCAGAAGAAGGTGGCTCATTTCTCCATTTACATGAACGCAGATTGAGGAGTCATCATATAAGAGACATAACATTCTACAGAGCTTGTCAGGGAGGCCTGCAAGTTTCAAGATTAGCCAAAGTGATTCCCTGTCAACAGGGTCAAACATGGCCTTGATATCCTGAAATGCAATGTGAATGGGGCGCTTAAATTCCTATGTCTTTTCACTAAACTGGCACAGTGTGAAGATTTGTTCTGTTGTGGAACAGCTAGAAGTGAAGCTAGCTTGCTGCGGTCTTCTCTGGCTCCTTAAGATATCAGTTCCTTGGGCCAACAAAACAGAAGCAAAAGCTTTCCCTGGGACAAATAGAAGAGTAATGCTGAGATAGTTACAACAGTTTCATTTGTTGCCTCTACAGTTCCAAAGTGGTAAAATAATGTCCTTTTGCTAGTTGGACAGGACTAAACAGCATCTTCAGCCACAAAATAGCTGGTCCAGCACTTTTTAAAAGTTCCACAAGAATTCCACAGATTTCTGCTGCCTTATTTCTCTTAAGCTTGTTTATCTCTCTGTGGATTTCAGCAATAGTGAATTCACCAGGATCATTTTGTGTGAAATGCATCTACTTAGCAGTGGCTTTAATATCAGAGTCCAAAGAAATTTGAGGTGCATTTAGCAGCTGGCTGAAATGTTCACTCCAGCATGCCATGCACTCGGTATTGACTAGCTGACCAGAATTGGAGCAAACCACACTGAGTGAATGACCTTTCTCATCAGTGATGTCACTCCCCCCCACCCCCCCATAAGGAGGCAATGTTATTCCTGGCAGAAGATTCCTCAAATGCAATGACTTTGGCTTCCATAAAAGCTTTATAGTCAGTGTGCACTGCTTTATAATAAGTACCATTTAGCTTACAATATGTGACCCCTTATGCTGTTAAATGATGAGTAAAGCATTAACAAAGATGCAGGGCCTCTTGGCTCTTTTTTTTAATTTAGTCATTTGGGACTAAATAATACAAGTGGGGGAAAAAAATGACAAAAATCCTTCTCTAGTCCAGAAGATACCCAGATCTGGATGAGTAGTGAAGCCAGTCACTCATTTGGATCTATAATTTGTTGTGAAATTTTAACTCTTGCTTTTATATAACCAAATAGGGGGAGAAAGATGTGAAACTCTGTGTATTATTGTTTGTTTAAATGTGTAGCAAAAAGGTAGTCAGGAGTTGGGGCTGGGAAAATTCCTGGGCAGAAACTTTACAGTGACACACAGAGAGAGTACTTTTTAGAATAATGCAGCTTTCCTTATTCTTATAAAGTTCTTCATTCAATGACTGTAGACAGTGACTCTTTCTGTGATTCTTTCTCCTTGTCACATGACTTGACAATTGTTGCCTTATATGAATGGACATCTCTAAAATGTACCTCTGCTAGTAATACACAGTTCCATTCTTTGTTCTACTCTGTCTATTTGTTTTCTAGCAATAATCATTGGGGCCTATCATAGCACAGATGAAAAAGTAAAAATGGATCCATGTTCCATAGAAACCATATGGTATTTCAAGGCTACATCAAAACGGGGGGGGGGGGAGGGCAGGGAAACGCCACTTTAAGGCTTTTTGAGCCAGTTTGCACATGATGGTTGTGCTTTAGGACCACCAACTGAGCATAGCACTCACACCAATCTGCCCCCCTGATTCACTAACACCTTCCTCTCCACTGGCTTCTCCAGGTTCCCAAGTCACCACTGGTTCCCCAAATCCCACCTCCACATCTGTAGGCATGAGAAATACACTGCTGACTCCCTCTGCTGACTGTTCTACTACTTTGAGGCCCCCAGAAGGGGAAATAAGTGACTTTCTCTCTGGCCATGTAGGGAGCTGTACAAAATTTGGCAGGTAGGATGCTTCAAAATTACTTTCAGGCAGTAAATGGGTTTAAGGGGGATTATAAAACAAAAAGCAGCTCTAGAAATGGCACTGCGGGGCTCCCACATTTTCCAGGGCAAATTTGTTAAGCTTACAGGTGAAATGATTTTGTCCCTCCCTGTGAGAGCTGTAAACACATCTTTGGGTCTGAGAGTCAAGCTGGGCTCTCTCTGACTTGCACAGGTTAGCTCCTGCAGTCCGAACTGGAATACAATGCAGTCAAATTTTATTTTCTTTCACTAATGTGATACAGAATATACTTAGAAGAATTGTCAAGATAAAAAAGTTGCCTTTTTACATTGTAATAGTTATTAGACCTGAAAGGTTAATTCTCCGTTTTTGGAGGTGGGAAGAAGCAAAGATGTTAGGTGCTTCTTTCTGCATTTTTCCCCCACTGTTTAAGGTAACAAGAAAATTAATGAAACAGTGCTTTCAAGGGAAGCAGCTAACACCTCTTTCTAGGTTAACTCGGTTTGTGCCTGCAATATTTATTTCAATTTGTCAAACCCTAAAAAGGTGTACTGCTATTACTGATACAGTAATCCACATACAATAATACAAAGCTCAGTGTCGCCCCGTAATAAAATCCAACCACAATTTAACAGCAAACCAAGTCTGCGTCAGATCCTGCAACTCTCGACCCCACAACCTTCCCACAAAGAGACAAACAAAAAATAGATGGACCTTGCAGCTGCTCTTTAGGTCAACAGATTTGGGCAATGTAGGATCAAGAGGGGGAGCAATTTCTAAAGTCGAGCAGAGAGAACCTTGTGACAAAATCTATCAGAAGCTCTGTTATACCAAGGGTCCTCTAGCTGAGAGCCTCCACTGACTGCAGTCATGGCGATACTGCATGGAGAGAAAGGCAGTCTCCCAAGTAGCTGGCCCAAGGCCTTTTAGAGAGAAATTGTCCTTAATGTGGGCACATGTAGCACTACAGTGACAGAATTGTATGTGCTACTGGCCAGAGTTCATTAGTTATATAGTCTATGAATTTGTGGGAATTACATTTTGTGACACTTGCCTGTTGCTTGATTGAAATACAGCCAGTCTCCCCCTTGGAGTGGGAAACCGCCAGCAATTGGGCTGCTAGGCAGTATCTAGCTTTCCAGTAACAGTGCACTGTTCAACTGTCATGCTACTGTACAGTGTTATCTAACAGACAAAATTAGAGCATATGCAGCTTTAATCATTTATTGATCATAGAAATAATCTCCAGAACAGTATATTGGAACACTGTGCATTGAGGATTTCATACAGTACAGACGCAAGATTTTTTTTTCTTATGGTCATTCCTCAGGCCTTCAATTTCTTTTCCAAATTCTGACTTTTGTTTCCTTTTGTTTTAATATGTTGGTTGCTGCTTGCACCTCTTCCTCTAGCAGGGATGCTGAATTATTTTTTCCTATAGCGTTTCCCTGGTGCTCTTACCCGATGGAGGTGAATTGCCATGTCACTGGGCGTGTTACTCACCGCTGGACTGGTGCCTCCTCCTGGTCATTCTGGGGATTATCTCGAGGCCAATGCCCCCATCCGCAATCTGCAACCCATCACTCCTTCTCCAAAGTCCACCTGCAACTACTCTCACAGCATCAGGAAACCCAGTGTCTGCTTCATGGCTCAGCCCTTTGGCGATGTCACTATCCATGTTCCCCCCCCCTTCAGGGCCGGCTCCAGGCACCAGCTTAACAAGCAGATGCTTGGGGCGACCAAGGGAGAGAGGCGGCACGTGCGGCAACTGCCGCCACCGATCGCGGGGTTTTTTTGATTTTTTTTTTCCCCCAATTGCCCCCGCTGGTCGCGATTGCAATCGCAGCTTTTTTTTCTTGGGGCGGCAGAAATGCTGGAGCCGGCCCTGCCCCCCTTCCAGGGGAGGCTTAGCTCCTCAATAGTTCAGCCACTTCCCTGGTGGAAACTGTAGTCAATTGTCCTGCCTCTTCCCCAGTGGGTAGTGGGGGGGACCCGGGCCTGCCCACTTCTCAGTGTTCCAGCCCAGGACCCTCCGAACCATAGTCAGTTACTGTGTTCCTTTGTCTCTACTATCACTGCATTTCCTGGGCCACTTCTTTGTGGCCACCCTCCTCAGTCTCAGAAACGCATCCAGAGCTCTTTCTCTTCTCCCCAGGTTCCTGCCAGCACTGCTCTGTCCAAGGTACTACAGGGTTTCAGCCTACTCCAGATACATCCTCCCTCCTTGAGCTCCAGACAATGACTGACCCTGTTCTGCCCAGAGACTCTTTATATATGGGCCTGCTGGGCCCTGATTGGTCACTCCTCACAGTCCCTCTCCTATTGGTTGCTTTTTGCACAGCCTCCCTAGGGGTCTAACCCCTTACTGGCCAGTGTGGGGAAGACACCCCATCACATGCCACAATAATTCTTTTGATACACATTCTTCACCGGTATGTTAGCATTTGTCTCCCCTGTTCATATTCCAGAAGGTTGCGATACCACACTTCTCTAACACTCTTTTCTTCCTTCTACCTTCAATGATTTGTATGTAATTCTGAACTTGGAAGAGTTTTCTTTTTGAAGCAAATTCTAGTCAGTTCTTTTACTGTTATTCTGTAGGATTAGTCACACTGACGCATAGCTTTGTATTTACAATAGTTAATATTGATACCTATTCTACTGCAGGACATAGTTGTCTTTCTGTATTAATGCTTTTCTCCATCTCTTTAAATACCTTTGGACTTACAGTGCACAGTCCATTTGTGGGGAAAAGCACCTGTAAGGCCCTATTCTGTAAGTTATACAAAACAGTACCAGTGAAAAATGCAACAACAGGGAGCCCTAGAGGCCCTATCCTGCATTGCACCAAAATAATTACACAATCCATATATAAAATGTATGCTGTATCCTCTCTTTACATTTGAGATGCCATCTTACACAATACTGCTTCCCACATTGGCTGGAGCTATATAAAGTGCATCTCTCTGTCAAGTTACTGTAGCTGCTGTGGTTTAGTTTATTTTTTAAAGAGACAATGTCCATTGCATAGGAATATATGAGGCAGAAAGTATTTTTTGAAGACAGTTAAATGTCAATGGGAAGGAGATATCTGACCACTGCAAAACATTGTTTATTGCATTGATTACTCCTATATCATGGACATTGGGCCTGATCCACTCAATGCCTATAAAGTAAGGCTTCAGTGGGCACTGGATTGACTTCTATATTCCTAATGTGACAAGAAAAAGAAATTTCAACAAACCACAGCACACATCGTGTTTCTTTATGTGCAGGTGAGGTTTGAAAGTTCTGTCCAGCTACTTTCAAATGCTTTCCATTAAAATCATTTTGATGGCAGCTTTAAGTAACAGGTAGCGGTAAATTAGAACTTGAAAAATTAAAACCCTTCTTTTCACAGTATGCTGTTCATGCATTCCATCCCCATGTCCTTCAAGGATACTGGTCCCTCCATGCTCAGTTTTTCTGCCTTCAGAACTCCTTGGGCTGTGGATCAGATCTATCATACACACCCATTGAAGGTCTCTATCTGAAGACCATGGAGGAGCACGGAGACTGAGCTAGCTACCTCTCCAGGCAGTCCCTCCAGATCTATGTTGAGGCACTTTCTTGGGTAGGATGAACAAGCTTAAACATGCCTTACCCATTCTGTAGGGGTGAAAACCACTGCACCAGCTTAAAACCTGAGTAAACAGGCTCTTTATGGATAGAATTCAGGGGAGACTGGGACCTGAAATCCTCCTCCCACAAACCAAAGGGAGTGAGCAAGTTTCCTGTGTAGGCCCCACCAGTGGCTAAAAAGCAGCACCTTCAACTCTGTTTCACAGGAGCTGTTTTGCCAAAGCTCCTGGAATCACCTGGATACGTCAGAATCAGAGCTTTCATTTAAAGTTAATAAAAGTAGGTTTCCAGTACTCCTGGTTGGAAAGAATTTGAAAACATGCCTCAAGTATAATGGATGCAACATGTCTGCCTGAGTCTGAAGAGACCCTGAAGCAACTGCTGTGAGAGGGACCCCATGTATCTCAGTGAGATGTTTACTCCAAGTTCCACACTTCTTAGTGATCCCACCAATACCAGCCCAGCAGAGGACTCTGTATGTAGTAGGAGGGGAAGTGTGTAGTATATCCTCACCCAAATACCCAACCAGATACATCTCAGCTCATGAGTTAGAACTGGGGCACCTTTCTGCTGCCACCCTTACCTCTCAGGGGTACTGCTGCCCCTGGTGTTTCTGAAGTGAAAGAGGACTGCTGGCACTCCTGGGAGGCTGTGCCTGACTTTTAGTGAATGGCAGTGCAGGGATGGGACTACAGAGTCCCTGTGCCCAGATTGTCTTAGTGCATCCCTGCCCATAATCTCTCCCCTGCTTCACCTGCATCACTCCCTTCCATGAGAACCTACATAAGGCCAACATAGAGACCCTTTCCATTGCAATGAGGGGGTGTGCAGGCAATACAGGCAAATTTCACTCTCCCTAAACAGAACACTTTCTTTGCAAGGACTGACAGTTCAGTATCTTTCTCTAGCACTAAATTCTGTTAAAAAATAGAAAAAAGAAAAAGTAAATTGCATCAATAACCTTAATGAGGGATAAAAGCATAAGGATTTCACAAGGAGCCCACAGCAAAGCAAGCAGGAGTTTTTGCCTTTTTCTGAAGGCCATGATAGACAGAGCTTAGAGAGGTGGAAAAGCAAAGGGCCAAGTCCACAGAATGGTACTGAATTTACATCAGTTTCAGTGACAGCGGAATCTGACAACCTGGATGAAGTGTGAAACTGTATGTTCTTAAATCATTTCAGAACTTTGACAACAATCTTAGCTATTATACAATTTAAACAAAACCTATTGCTTTGGCTATTGAAGACAACATGATTTTACTATATAGATTACATCTTGTCATAGACAGAAATGGAAAAAATACAACTCAGACATAGATCCACTTTAGCTGGACAGATCACACAAGATTAGTTCCCTTTATAATACTCTTTCCTTGCCTGTGGCAGACAACTAAATAGATCTGTCGCTTTAAAATGACTCCTTTTTATCCCAACAAACCCAATCCCCTGGCATTGTCATACATTGTCAGTCTCTTTCTTCCTTAACCGTTAAGCCAGCGGTTTGCAAACGTTTTGAGTTGAGCCCCTCCCCCCCTTTGAGTTACAATTTTTGGTTGCACCCCCTCAACCCAGAAAAAAAGAGGTGAGTCTGGGGTGGAAGTGGCACTCCCTCCCCGAGGCCCTTTGTACCAGGCTGAAGCCCGAGCCACCTGGCATCACCGCTCACCTCCTCCCCAAACTTTCCTCCATGCCCCCCAGTTGGAAAATCTTTGCATTAAGCAATTTCTCACCCCATCTTTAAGGATCCCTCTTTCTTCAAAGCCCCTCTTTCCACTGTCAAGCCTTCTATCCAGTGTTGTGACAGACTTTTTTCTTTTGTTCTACTTTCCAAGCCCGTCTCTCTCCTTTTCAAATTTACACATGTATCTTTCTGTTACCAACTCCAGCATTGCCAACTCCAAAAGTTCAAAAATCATGAGTCGGACACCCTGAAAATTATGGGATTTAAAATAAAGATTCAGTCATTTTTCTGGCCCATCATCTGATTTTTTAATTCCCCTTGCCCACCTCAAATGAGTTTAGGATAATTACAGTAGTGCTAACTCATAAATTTATACTGAATACAATGATATTGGCGCCTGCTTCAGAAGTTCTCATGAGAGAACCCAACAAAGAACTGGGCCCCATTGTGCTAGGTGCTGTACAAATACTGAGTCAGTCCCTGCCCCAAAGAGCTTACAATCTACTTGTTGATAAATTGTATAGTCAATTGCTTGACCACACTTTGGTGCATTACAAAATATACTCAAGAGACCAAATAACCAATGTCGGTCAGGATTATCGACATAGTACAGTAAAAAGGTTTTCTATGATACAAGTTTCTGAGAAGCCATCTTGTGCAGTGACTACACAGAAGGTGTGCTCCCCAAGTTACATATTTCAACTGGTATTTATATGATTTTACAAATTATACATCTCTTTACATGTCACTAAAATCCAACACATCAGTTTATCCCTATTTCCTAGTTTGTTGTTCTGTTCCTTCCTTATATTTGTTTTGGTTACTATCATTCCCAGTACTAGTCCATGAATGTATTTCCCTAGCTTGTACTAAGACAGAATGAATGTATCTTGAGTTTGACAAATTGCCTATCTGCTTATGAGATATTTAGCATAAGTGAAGAACATTATGGTATAGACCTGTTTAGGCTATATCACTGTTACAATATTTGTGCTTAATGCCTACTAATTTTATATATTTTACACACACACACACACACACACACACACACACACACACACACACATATGCAAGCCAGTGTATCAGAGTCAATATGCCCCTACTTGTCGCCTTGATGATTGGTATAATCAAGGTGACACCTTTGCCACATTAATGTATGAATTAATGGTGAGGGCCTTTACATGTGATTTAAAGTGTTTTAACAAACTGTTTAAGCGGCAATACATAATTAACACGGCTAAAACTAAAACACCTTTTAACACAAGCAAAGCCTTAAATGCAACTTTTATCCAAGTGTGGGAAATCAGAATTTCAAGATCTCCATTTTGGATAAAGTGATTCAAGGCTTGTTCTGCCTTGTACATGTCATTGCTAATCTGAATAATGTGTGTGCCTTCTTTGTCTAGTAATTTTTTTAAAATTTAAAGTGTACGTTTCAACTTCATCCTGATATATATTAGTCAATACAGTGAAAACCATAGTAGAGGGTTTGTAGGATGCGAGCTGGAACTGGAACTCACCATGCTCGTTTCATCTAAGGGCTAGTAAATATCTATTAGATGACAACAGTTGTTACTCCCTGCTGAGCTTGGCAGGATTTAAACTGGTAACCTATGGGAAAGAGGCTCTATAGCTCATTAGCAATGCTCTGGGGAATCTTGTCCCCTCCCTAACCACTGATGTTACATCTTTGAAGACAAGGCTTGCTTTGTGAAAACATAAGCTTACTACATCAAGTTCTGACCTTTTTGAAATGGACACAGGCAGAACCTTCCACTCTCTGGACACAGGCAAAATCTCCCACACATTGCTGTCACGCTCAAACACACTCTCAGGGTGTGATATCTATTTTTAAAGGGACAGCTCCCATTAACCAAATGCAAACAATTAAAATTAAATAGTCAAATAAATATCAGCACAACATCCAAATTCACTTCTCAATACAATATTCTGTGATATAAAAAAAAAAGTCTAACAATTTTTCTAGGGTCCTTATATTAACTTTCATATACAAATTATTATTGTTTACATTTCCATAAGCAGTGTTTGAACTCATCACCTTCACAGACCGCAGCCATGTCAGCATCAGGAGTAACTAGTAAGAAAAAGTCACACGGCTACCCTCTATGCTGACCAGCCTATCTTGGGGGGGGAAGAAAACTCACTACCAGAGAGTTACAAATTTGGGAGACTGCAATGGATAAGCATTAGGATTTTTGGTTTATCTTCCTAGCTCTAGGAGCAGACTATGTTGTAGTGACACCATAGCGAAATGTAACAAGGCCCTTGTCTGGGTCACCTTGGAGAACTTGAACCTAGGCCCTCTGGATGTAAAAGCACGAGCCACCAATCTCTGAGATGAAGAGCCAGATCTCTTAACACAGAAGCTCTAGCTGAGTCATAAACCTCTCTGTGTGGTCAAGCTGCTAATGGATGACACAGATGGATGATAGTTACAGATAGGGTATGTAACTGGGCTCAAAATAAGGATTATTAAAGAAATACTAGCAACAGTCAATAGAAGAGCTGGGATTAGAACTCACGTTCTCTAGTTTCATTCACATCATACTGGGCAACAGAACACAAAGTGACAGAACTGCTCTCACCATCCCTTTTTCCTTCCCATAAATCTCATGAAGTTTAACATTTTCACCTCACCATAAAACTGTCTGAAGCGGAGGCCAAAAATTACACTATTTGCAATAAATTTGTGAGGGCTGATAACACTGGAACTCCCCTCTCGCTGTTGCCAGTCCCTTTAGGATCATTCTTTTCACTAGGGCGTCTCTGTCCACTACACAAATCAATTACCTTTCTGATAAGAACATAACAATGGCCATACTAGATCAGACCAACGGTCCACCTAGTTCAGTATCAGTAGCCAGTGCGAGAAGCTTCAGGGGGAAGAAGCAGAACAGGGCAATTTGGAATGAGACATCCTTTGTCACCCAGTCTCAGCTTCTGGAATCCAGAGGTTTAGAGACACCCAGAGCACAGAGTTTTCATCCCTGACCATCTTGGCTAATAGCCTGTCACAGAGTCAGAGCAAGCTCTCCCACTTTTGTGCCTGCACCCTGTGTTTAGGCTGGTATAATAAAGAGCCTTCTTTTGCTGGATCACCCAAGTGTCTTTATTTACAGTGCTTGTGCAGTTCCCAGATCCCCCAACAGTTAGTGCCCCACAGATCCTCCCCAGGGTCTCCTGGCCCTTGAGGCTTCCTTGTTGGTAAGGAGACAGAGATACTACCCTCGTGTCCCCTCCCGGGCTAGCCTCCCCACTGAGATTTGCCCAGGGCTTTTATAGCCCTCTCCTGCTCCAGCCGAGCTTTCACTACTTAGCTCAGCATGTTCCTCTAAGCCAGCCCTCGTTAAGGCTTGCAGCTGGGCTCCCTGCTGAGTACCTGCATCTCTATACCTGGCCTCCTGGCCAGAGAGCAGGCTGAAGCCAGCATTTTGGCAGGGCTTTAAAGGGGGTTTTACCCCTGCCCTGCCACACAGCCATTGATTAACCTATTCTCCATGAATTTATCTAATTCTTTTTTGAACCCAGTTATACTTTTGGCCTTCAGAACATCCCATGGCAATGAGTTCCACAGGTTGACTGTGAGTTGTATGATAAAAATTACTTCCTTGTGTTTATTTTAAACATGCTGCCTGTAAATTTCATCGGGTGACCCCTAGTCCTTGTGTTATGTGACTGGTGTAAATGAGATTTCCCTATTCATTTTCTCTGTAGTATTTGTCATTTTATATACCTCTATCATATCCCCCTTTCGTCATCTCTTTTTTAAGATGAGTAGTCCTGGTCTTTTTAATCTCTCCTTGTATGGAAACTATCCCATACCCCTAGTCATTTTTGTTGCCCATCTCTGTACCTTTTCCAAAGTTAATATAGCTTTTTTGAGCTGGAGTGACCAGAATTGCATGCAGAACTCAAGATGTAGGCATATCATGGATTTATATAGTGGTTTATGATCTTTTCTGTTTTATTATCGATCCCTTTCCTAATGGTTCCTAACATTATTAGCTTTTTTGACCACTGCTGCACATCGAGCGGATGCTTTCAGAGAACTATCTACAGTGACTCCAAGATTTCTTTCTTGAGTGGTAACAGCTAATTTAGTCCCCATCATTTTGTATGCATAGTTGAGATTATTTTTTTCAATGTGCATTACTTTGTACTGATCAGCATTGAATTTCCTCGGCCATTTTGTTGCCCCGTCATCCAGTTTTGTAAGAACCTTTGTAACTCTTTGCAGCCAGTTTTGGACTTAATTATCTTGCATAATTTTGTATCATCTGCACATTTTGGCAACTCACCACTCACCCCCTTTTCCAGATCATTTATGGATATATTGAACAGCACTGGTCCCATTGCAGACCCTTGGGGGTACTGCTATTTACCTCTCCCCATTCTGAAAACTGACCAATTATTCCTACCTTTTTTTTTCTTTTCTTATTTTTAAACCTGTTACTATTCCATGAGAGGACCTTCCTTCTTATCGCATGACCACTTTAGTTTCCTTAAAAGCCTTTGGTGAAAGACCTTGTCAAAGGCTTTCTGAAAATCTAAGTACACTATATCAACTGGATCATCCTTATCCACATGTTTGTTGAAACCCTCAACGAATTCTAATACATTGATGAGGCATGATTTCCCTTTGCAAAAGCCATGTTGACTCTTCCCTAACATATCATGTTAATTGATGTGTGTCATACTTCGGTTCTATACTATAGTTTCAACCAGTTTGCCTGGTACTGAAATTAGGCTTACTGGTCTATAATTACCAGGATTGCCTCTGAAGTCCTTTTTAAAAAAATTGGCATTCCATTAGCTACCCTCCAGTCATCTGATACAGATGCTTATTAAACAATAGGTTACAGACTACAGTTAGTAGTTCTACAATTTCATTTTTGAGTTCTTTCCGAACTCTTGAGTGAATACCATCAGGTTTTGATGACTTATTATTGTTTAATTTATCAGTTTGTTGCAAAATCTCCTCAGTCTGTGACAATGCCTCAGATCAGTTATCTAAAAAGAATGGGACAGATATGGTGGCTCCCCCACATACTCTGCAGAAAAGACTGATGCAAAGAATTCATTTAACTTATCCATAAAGTCTTTGCTTTCCTTGAGTGCTCCTTTAACATAGATCGTCCAGTAGCCCCATTGACTATTGGGCAGGCTTCCTGCTTCTGATATACTTTTAAAAAATGCTGTTAGTTTCTGTAGGTTTAGTTAGTTGCTCTTCAGATTTTTCTTGGCCAGTCTTATTTTGTTTTTAAACTTGACTTGTCAGAGATTATGCTTTTTATTGTCCTCACAAGAATCTGATTTCCAATTTTTAAAAGACGCCTTTTTGCCTCTAACCTCCTCTTTTACTCTGCTGTTTAGCGATCGTGGCATTTTTGGTCCTTTTACCATTTTTTACTTTTTTTAGTTGGAGTATAAGTTTAGTTTGAGCCTCCATTCTGGTGTTTTTAAATAGTCTCCCTGCAGTTTGCACGCATCTCATCCTTGTGACTGTTCCTTTTAATTTCTTAAAAAGCAACAGAGGGTCTTGTGGCACCTTTGAGACTAACAGAAGTACTGGGAGCATGAGTGTCATACTTCTGAAGAAGTGAGGTTCTTACCCACGAAAGCTTATGCTCCCAGTACTTCTGTTAGTCTCAAAGGTGCCACAAGACCCTCTGTTGCTTTTTACAGATTCAGACTAACACGGCTACCCCTCTGATACTTTTAATTTCTTGTTAGCTAGCTTCCTTATTTTTATGTAGTAACCCTTTTTGAAGTTACTGCTACTGTGGTAGGTCTCTTTGGCATTTTTCCTCCTACAAGGTTGTTACATACAATTACATTATGGTGTCTATTACAGAGCATTCAGCTATTTTCACCTCTTGGACCAGATTCTGTGCTCCATTTACAACTAAATCAAGAATTGTCTCTTCCCTTGTGGGTTCCAGGACAAGCTGCTCCACTAAACAGTCCTTTATGGTGTCTAAACATTTTATCTCTTCATCCCATCCTGAGGTTACATATGCCCAGTCAATATGAAGTGAAATAATAATGGGGGATTTCAACTAGCTTCCTGGGCACTTCACAATCACCATCACCATTCTGGCCATGTGATCAGCAGTATGTTCCTACTACTGTATTCTTATTTGTCAAGCATGCAATTTCTATCCATAGAGATTATACTGCACAGTTTGCTTAAAGATTTTTACTATATTTGACTCTCCACCTTTTCACCTATTGTGCCACTCCCCCACCAGCGCAGCCTTCTCTCTTCCCGCTGGATCGGAGGGCAGTGATCGATCTATCGGGGATCAATTTATCGCATCTAGTGTAGACGCGATAAATTGATCCCCGATTGCTCTGCCGTCGATTCCTGTACTCCACCATGGCGAGAGGCGGAAGCGGAGTTGATGGGGGAGTGGCAGCAGTCGACCCCGCGCCGTGAGGATGCGAGGTAAGTCGACCTAAGATAAGTCAACTTCAGCTACGCTATTCTCGTAGCTGAAGTTGCGTACCTTAGGTCGATCCCCTCTCCCTCCTCCCCCCTGTAGACCAGGCCTTGGAGTTAGATTTTAGTCCCTCAGCATCCTCCTCACTGCAGCCAAACTCTCCTTACCTTCATAGCTCACTCTGTCTTGTGCTCTCAGTCTGTTGCCAGGGCTCTCTCTGCTCAAGAGCTGGATCTGGAAGGAATGTCTTTCATACTCCCTCTCTAAACTGACCATGCCAGTTCCAGGTACTCTATACCTCATTCCTTACAACCCTCCACCTATCCAGTGCTCCTCACACACACATGCCAAAACTATCTGCCCTCTACTTTTTCTATTCAGCCTGTCCATTGCGTTCTGATAGGCTTATTGATTGGCTGGAGTCATGCTGAATGAACTGTAATTCCCCCACACCTTTGACAACCTTAAAGGCACAATATGTAAGGAAAAATCCTCAAATACATTGGATCATTTCAGAAATATTAAACTGAAAAACTTCTCCAGTGTCAAAGCTTAATATTTTGGTCAAATAACAAAAGTCCAAATCATATATTTTGTTAAAAACGAATACTTCAGCACTATAGTTCAATATATACGAGGCTATTAAGGAAAAGTAAGTTATTTCCGGCAACTCCCAAATCATACTTTACATTCTGAAATCAATTATGTGAAAAATCTGAGTGGTCAGATACTTAATAATCACAATAACCAATGTCATGGTCATAAGCGGCAGTTTGCTGGAACTACTGGAAGGAAATAAGACAGCAGTCTGGATAAGTAATAATCAACAGAACAAGGAACAAGAAGTAATTGTTTCAAGTTGCAGTGGGGAGGCTTAGGTTGGATATTAGGAAAAACTTTTTCACTAGGAGGGTGATGAAGCACTGGAATGGGTTACCTAGGGAGGTGGTAGAATCTCCTTCCTTAGAGGTTTTTAAGGCCAGGCTTGATAAAGTCCTGGCTGGGATGATTTATTTGGGGATTGGTCCTGCTTTGAGCAGGGGGTTGGACTAGATGACCTCCTGAGGTCCCTTCCAACCCTGGTATTCTATGATTCTAACAGAAAACTGCTAGGACATTAGGTTTTATAAAGGACAGAGTGGAATGTGAGGAAAGAGTAGAATTGAAACTATAAAAATCACAGGTATCTGACAGAGGAAAGAACACAGTCTGGTATTCTTCAGAAATTATTCAAATAAATCTCCTTGCTTTGGAGAAAAGAAAAACAAAGACAATAGGCAATAGTATTCAGTTATTTCTCTTTTTTATTCTTTCAGTTGACATACAAAATGTCTAAAGTGGGCTATCATGTCATCTTCCCTTTAAATGGAATCAATTTGCTTCTGTTCATAGTGGGAATGACAGTAATGCCATTATAGCTTATTTACTTGTTGCTTTGGCTGATATGATAAAATGCCTCAAAGTAAAGTAACACATACTCTAATTAGGAAAAGGGTTATATAGTGCTAATGAGTATTATAGATAGTGAAGAAAACTTTACTAGCTTATAAAAAGAAAAACAGTAGAAAACCTACTAGAAACTCAATGAAACTATATCAATAAACTCGTATTGTTCACAGAAATACAAAATTCCCAATACACAAATGTAAAAGCATCCTATCATTCCCCTATTGCACCATATTTTCTGCAACATATATGAGCAAAGTTTTCATCTTCCAACATTATTAGGTTTCCAGAAAATTCCTCTGGCCGATCTTGCTGAAACAAAACAATTTTGTTTTTACAACAAACTACATTTCAGAAGTTTCCATTCAACTGCAAATTTAAAATTTGCAAGATCAAATGTAGTAGCACAGCATATGATCATTTCTTCGTTGTACAAATTGTACACAGCATCCTTGCACAAGGGATTTTTGCAACTAGTTTAAAGGAAACAAACACTTTCTTTGGAAAAAATTAACAGCAACTTAAAAAGATGTTAAATATATTATGAATTTATCAAGAAAATATGTAAGCTGCCATTAGCTGAAATTACCAGATTTGTTAATGTTAGGAAATTACTGTAGCAATTAATGGCAATTTTGTTCATTACCATAAATAGCATTTTATTGGAGTATTTCAATCATGCATTCGAACACTTTATTGATATAATGTGCCCTCACTTATTATGTTGCCTTGTCTTTCTTCCTTTCTACAATATAGATCCTGAAACTATTAATATCCGTAATAATTATAAACCAATTTTATGTCAACACCCCAAATATGAGCTTTTTAGCCAAAAATTCAGAATAAGGTGTTAGTATTCTTCTCAAAGAACCATCATTAAAGTGAATACAATCATAGGTACAGTAATTGCAATGGTAATATAATGGATATGACTGTATTTCAAGTCCCCTTTCATTATAAATCCATTTGGCATCCATTCTAATTTGCCAGGCTACCTTGCAAACAATTTGATGTTTCTGTGGATGTCATATGTGCCTTGTACTTTTACGGTTCTACTATTGTAATCCAACATTAATTATATATTTCCATTAACATACTGTAAAATGCTGGTATATGAAATGCTTGGATTTTGTAAATGAGAAAATTAGCTCATTTCAGTCCGCTTTGATCACATTTTACCTTTATTATATTTCAGTACTATAATTCTCTCTTTTCAGTGAGGTTATTGATATCCTGAACACACAGAGGGAACCATCTTTCTCATAGAAGATTTACACTTCCACTTTTCCAGGAACTCTTCCTGATTTCTATAATTTCCAACAGCATTTTTAATATATTTTGCTGTTTTATGATTGTTACCGAGCTCATAAAAGATAACTAGGCAGGAACAAGACTAATGGAGCACTATCTGCTAGTCATTAGAGAGATTGAGATGTAATAAATACCTCCAACAGATGACAACTGATGGATGATTTAAAAAAAAAAAAAATCAGCTACTTCACCTGGATCCCACCTCCCTCCTTGGTAGTGCAGCATTAACTTGGAGTTGTCTAGTGTTTATTTGTAGCAGCATTTAGTGCGGGCACATGGGATTTTTTTTTAAAGACTTTGAAAACCCAGCTTGAGGTTTTTGATCTTTCATTGAATTGTAGACCGGTTTCCCTATTGAAGTGAACAAGGCTGCTACAGGATAAGAAAATAAAAAGGGGACTAGGCCAGGGTGGAGGGGGGAATAAGATTTCGGGGCAACTGATAAGAAAATAGCAGGACACCTTCTAACTATGTGCAAGGTTAAAGTATCTTATAATTCAGCTGTCACTAAAATACCTTTGGACCTACAGGACCCTGTTGCGTAGACTGGCAGCATTGACTAAGTGAGTGTCTAACAAAGTGGAGCACGTAGTGTTTTTTAGCGCGGTCTGGACACAGCACATCTGTAGTAAAGCCTCAATCCTTTTACATGGACAGGGAGGTTGGAAACCCGACCATGTTCCTTTTCACTATTTAGTTGGAGTGAACGCGCCTTCTACCCGAGTGTTTGTTGCAATTGCAACAAGTCTTTCAGGAACAGAATCCCGCAAGCAACACAGAAAAAGAATGTGAGAAAGGAAACAAAGGGAAAAAAACAAAAATCAAGAAAATGAGGTGAATGGCACCTCCATCTGCCACTCAATCTTCATTCCGCAGAGCTCTCCTCTTGCTAGGCATCCATCTAGGCTGAGCTCTCATCGGAGCTATGGCCCAACTAGCATGTCTAGTTAACTCCTCACGTCTGCTGACATTCATTCTTTCTACAGAAATAATGCCAGGCAGTTTGAAAGTCTTAGAAGGTTCTTTAGTTAACACTCCTGGAACTTTGTATGAAACTGAGTATATACAGAACCAAGGTAGGTTTCAGAGCAACCAAGGTAGCGGTCTTAAAATCTTGGCAATATGAGAATGTGGTAAATTCTCCAGGCCACAAGCTTGAGAGAAAGAAGAAAGGCTTGAATATACAAAGGTGCCTCCATTGTGCCCAATTTGACACATCTTAGAGGGGCCAGATTTTCAGAGGTCAGGTGCTCAGTGCTTGCTGAAAATCAGGCCCCTTTAAGGTGTCTTATGTTGGGCACCCAAAAACCACTAGTCACTTTTGAACATTTCGACCAAAATTAAATGACTGCCAAGAGACTAGGAAGGAATCAGAAACCAAAACAAGAAGAGAAGAAGATGGAAAAGGGAAGAGAGAGAGAAGGAGTGAAAAGAGACATGGAAATCTGACTAAAAGTGGAGCCAAAGCTGGAGGGACTTTATTTAAAGATAAAAGCGAAATGAAGTGAGAGAACCATACACCAGGGGCTTCCAGAACTAAAGAGATGAGCTACTGCAGCTTGAACTAAAGAGCCGAGGCTCCCAAGCTAGTGGCTGTAACAATTTATAGCCTTTGCAGATCAGCACAGAAGAGGATCTGTAACACAAACTCACCAGTGGGTTGTAAAAGCAGACTAAGTCCTGGAGGAGGGTGAATAGTTAAAGAAATATTCCTCAGATATTGGAAGAATATTGTGAAATTTGTGAAGTATAATTATTTGACCAATATATTCACAACTTATCTGCCTGGCTCGATAGCTTGGCAAGTATGACAAGTGGTCTGAATCAGCACCATCTTTTTCCTGTTTTCCATTACAAACTAGTGGCCCATCTTCCCAAGGGTACCTCCAGGGCCACAAGGATGGAGGTAGACTTACCCCTCCTGCAGAATTTCCTCTCATTCATTCACTAAATCAGCCAATACAGCATTGGAAATATTAAAAATATAAGTTACAACTGACAAGCTATGCCCAGAGGGAAGTAAGAAAGAAGAGAAAGGAGGGACAAAACCAAGACTTGCAGGGCTCATCTGTGCTATTAAGACACAGCTCTATATCAGGGTGGTCAGAGCAGCATGACTCCAAGGTGAGCTCCGGGAAGGATTATACCTCAAGGGGGCACAGTTTATCCCTGATCTCCCAAACATGCCTGCTGCACCAGCCTTTAGGGTTTTGAAAATGCTGCGCGCTGCATGCATGGCCCTGCCTCCTCCACAGACTATAGGAGCTGCAGTTGCGCCCACATGAGGAGGACAAGACGGGAAAGCTCCCTGTGCCCTTCCCCCAGGCAGGGGCCAATCACAATCTGTCCCACACAAGGGAGATATGTTTTTAACCAAAACACGGCAAAATGTATGTAGATTAAGGCTAGAATTCCTTCTGCAAATACCTAAACCAGGCCACATTAAGGAAATTTACACCAGAGTAACTACACTAACGTGGTTACACTAGTGCAAACTATACTGTAGATGCGCTGCACCAGCAAAAAGCAGGGCTCATGCTAGCGCAGCTCAACTCGGCAGGCACACAAAAGTTACACGTGTGTGAATGTTCTTAATGTTGGCAGGGCCTCTGTCAACAAAAACCTCACTGAAATTGCAGCCTTGGGGGGAGAGGATTCATTACTCTTTAGTTTACTGACTTGTGCAAATTTAATACATGAAATTAAGGCAAACCAGTGATATGAGGAATTTATACTCCACATTCTGAGGCCTGGTCTACACTACGAGTTTAGGTCGACTTTAGCAGCGTTAAATCGAATTAAGCCTGGACACGTTCACACGACGAAGCCCTTTCTTTCGACTTAAAGGGCTCTTTAAACCGGTTTCTTTACTCCACCTCTGACGAGGGGATTAGCGATAAAATCGGCCTTAGCGGGTTGGAATTGGGTAGTGTGGACGGAATTCGACGTTATTGGCCTCCGGGAGCTATCCCACAGTGCTTCATTGTGACCGCTCTGGACAGCACTCTCAACTCAGATGCACTGACCAGGTACACAGGAAAAGCCCCGCGAAATTTTGAATTTCATTTCCTGTTTGCCCAGCGTGGAGAGCACAGGTGACCACGCAGAGCTCATCAGCACAGGTAACCATGATGGAGTCCCAGGATCGCAAAAGAGCTCCAGCATGGACCGAACGGGAGGTACGGGATCTGCTCGCCATATGGGGAGATGAATCAGTGCTAGCTGAACTCTGTAGCAGTAAACGAAATGGCAAAATATTAGAAAAGGTCTCCAAGGCCATGAAGGACAGAGGCCATAACAGGGACGCACAGCAGTGCCGCGTGAAAATTAAGGCGCTAAGGCAAGCCTACCACAAAGCCAGAGAGGCAAACGGAAGGTCCAGGGCAGAGCTGCAAACATGCCGCTTCTACGCGGAGCTGCATGCCATGCTAGGGGGTGCAGCCACCACTACCCCAACTGTGTGCTATGACTCCGTCACTGGAGAAACACACAGGGAAGCGGGTTTGGTGTACGAGGAAGAGGAGGATGAAGATAACGTAGATAGCTCACAGCAGCAAGGAAGCAGAGAAACCGGTTTCCCCAACAGCCAGGATATGTTTATCACTCTGGACCTGGAGCCAGTAACCCCCGAACTCACCCAAGGCATGCTCCCAGACTCTGAGGGAACACAGGGGACCTCTGGTGAGTGTACCCTTGTAAATATTACACATGGTTTAAAAGCAAGCGTGTTTAATGATTAATGATTAATTTGCCCTGGCAATCGCGGCCAGTACAGCTACTGGAAAAGTCTGTTAACGTGTATGGGGATGGAGCGGAAATCCTCCAGGGACAGCTCCAGAAAGCTCTCCTTCATGTACTCCCAAAGCCTTTGCAAAAGGTTTCTGGGAAGGGCTGCCTTATCCCGTCCGCCATGGTAGGACACTTTACCACGCCAGGCCAGTAGCACGTAGTCTGGAATCATTGCATAACAAAGCATGGCAGCGTATGGTCCCGGTGTTTGCTGGCATGCAGACAACATCCATTCCTTATCGCTCTTTGTTATCCTCAGGAGAGTGATATCATTCACGGTCACCTGGTTGAAATGGGGCGATTTTATTAAGGGGACATTCAGAGGTGCCCCTTCCTGCTCTGCTGAACAGAAATGTTCCCCGCTGTTAGCCACGCAGTGGGGGAGAGGGGTGAAGTGATCATCCCCGATAATTGGGTGTGGGGGGGAGGAGGGTTAGTTGGGTTTGTGCTGCATGTTAACCCGGAAACTGCAGCCCTTCCTTTTACATTGCAAACCCATTTTAAATGGCCAACCCAACGGGTGCTTGGTACGGGAAATGAGGGTGCTACAGTTTGAAACCATTCCCACATGTTAAGAAGGTTAAAAAAGCAAAAGACTGTGGCTTGCCATGGCTGCCTGCAAGCCGAAATCTGTTGCCTAGCACTGCGTGAGTGATCTCTCACACCAAACCGGCAGGCCCTCACTATAAGAGGAAAAATGCGAGCTTGTAACGAAAGCACATGTGCTGTGTAATGTGAACAGCAAAATTTAATGTGAAAGAGTGTACCCATTGTTCTCTAAAATGTGTCTTTTTTAACCACCTCTCCCTTCTCCTCCACCAGCTGCAAATGTTTCTCCTTCACAGAGGTTAGTGAAGATTAGGAGAAAACGGCGGACTCGGGATGACATGTTCACGGAGCTCCAGATGTCCTCCCATGCTTAAAGAGCACAGCAGAATGCATGGAGGCAGTCAATGTCAGACTACAGAAAAGCACAGTATGAGCGAGAGGAGAGGCGGCGGGCTGAATCGCGGGATGAACAGAGCAAGTGGCGGGCTGAAGATGATAGGTGGCGTCAGCTTGCAGACAGAAGGCAAGAGTCGATGCTCCGGCTGCTGGAGCATCAAACTGATATGCTCCAGCGTATGGTTGAGCTGCAGGAAAGGCAGCAGGAGCAGAGACTGCCGCTACAGCCCCTGTGTAACCAACAGCCCTCCTCCCCAAGTTCCATAGCCTCCTCACCCAGACACCCAAGAACACAGTGGGGGGGGCCTCCGGCCACCCAGTCACTCCACCCCAGATGATTGCCCGAGCACCAGAAGGCTGGCCTTCAATAAGAGTTAAAGTTTTAAACTGCAGTCTGTCCTTTTCCTTCCCCCCTCCCCAACCCATCCTGAACTACCTTCGCAATTATCCCCCTAGTTGTGTGATGAATTAATAAAGAATGCATGAATGTGAAGTAACAATGACTTTATTGCCTCTGCAAGCGGTGCTCGAAGGGGGAGGGAGGGTGGGGTGGTTGGTTTACAGGGAAGTAGAGTGAACCGGGTGGGAGGGTGGGAAGGAGGGTTCATCAAGGAGAAACAAACAGAAGTTTCACACCGTAGCCTGGCCAGTCACAAAACTCGTTTTCAAAGCTTCTCTGATGCGCACCGCGCCCTGCTGTGCTCTTCTAACCGCCCTGGTGTCTGGCTGCGCGTAATCAGCAGCCAGGCGATGTGCCTCAACCTCCCACCCCGCCATAAATGTCGCCCTCTTACTCTCACAGATATTGTGGAGCGCACAGCAAGCAGCAATAACAATGGGGATATTCTTTTCACTGAGGTCTGAGTGAGTCAATAAGCTGCGCCAGCGCGCTTTTAAACATCCAAATGCACATTCCACCACCATTCGGCACTTGCTTAGCCTGTAGTTGAACAGGTCCTGACTAATCTCCAGGCTGCCTGTGTACGGCTTCATGAGCCATGGCATTAAGGGGTAGGCTGGGTCCCCAAGGATAACTATAGGCATTTCAACATCCCCAACGGTTATTTTCTGGTCCGGGAAGAAAGTCCCTTCCTCCAGCTTTCGAAACAGACCAGAGTGCCTGAAGACATGAGCATCATGTACCTTTCCCGGCCATCCCACGTTGATGTTGGTGAAACGTCCCTTGTGATCCACCAGGGCTTGCAGCAGCATTGAAAAGTACCCCTTGCGGTTTATGTACTCGGTGGCTTGGTACTCCGGTGCCAAGATAGGGATATGGGTTCCGTCTATCGCCCCATCACAGTTTGGGAATCCCATTGCAGCAAAACCATCCACTATGGCCTGCACGTTTCCCAGAGTCACTACCCTTGATATCAGCAGGTCTTTGATTGCATTGGCTACTTGGATCACAGCAGCCCCCACAGTAGATTTGCCCACTTCAAATTGATTCCCGACTGACCAGTAGCTGTCTGGCGTTGCAAGCTTCCACAGGGCTATCGCCACTCGCTTCTCAACTGTGAGGGCTGCTCTCATCCTGGTATTCTGGCCCTTCAGGGCAGGGGAAAGCAAGTCAAAGTTCCATGAAAGTGCCCTTATGCATGCGAAAGTTTCGCAGCCACTGGGAATCGTCCCACACCTGCAGCACGATGCGGTCCCACCAGTCTGTGCTTGTTTCCCGGGCCCAGAATCGGCGTTCCACGGCATAAACCTACCCCAGTAACACCATGATTTCCACATTGCTGGGGCCTGTGCCTTGTGAGAGGTCTATGTCCATGTCAATTTCATCATCACTCTTGTCACCGCGCTGCAATCGCCTCCTTGGCTGGTCCGGGTTTCACTTTGGCATGTCCTGGCTCTGCATATACTCCAGGACAATGCGCGCGGTGTTCATAGTGCTCATAATTGCGGCGGTGATCTGAGCGGGCTCCATGATCCCAGTGCTATGGCGTCTGGGCTGAAAAAAGGCGTGAAACTAGTATCTGACGGACGGAGGGAGGGAGGGAGGGGCGAGTGATGAAATGGCATACAGGTACAGGGAATTAAAATCAACAAAGGTGGCTGTGCATCAGGGAGAAACACAAACAACTGTCACACAGAATGGCCCCCCCAAAGATTGAACTCAAAACCCTGGGTTTAGCAGACCGTTGATTTCATGGAGGGAGGGAGAAGCAAATGAATACAGAACAAATCTATTTTTTACATCTTAAGCTGGCAGACAACGGTGCAGCATGACTGATAGCCCTCAGCATCTTCTGGGTGCTTGGCAGAAAATAGCATACTACGACTGATAGCCATCATCATCGAGACTGCCCAGGTGCCCATGATTGACAACCACTGCAGTACGACGACGACTGATACCAGTCGTAATATACCATCTTCTACCAAAAGGCAAGGGGCTGCTGCTGTGTGCAATGCAGCCCCATGTCTGCCAGCACCCAGATCGCCGATGAAGGCTACCAGTCATACTGCACCGTCTACTGCCAAAAGGCAATTAGCTGCTGCTGTGTAGCAATGCAGTACCACGTCTGCCGGCACCCAGATGACATATGGTGACGGTGAGCTGAGCTGAGCTGAGTGGGCTCCATGCTTGGTGTGGTATGTTGTCTGCACAGGTAACCCAGGTAAAAAGGCACGAATCGATTGTCTGCCTTTGCTCTGACGGAGGGGGAGGTGCCTGACAACATGTACCCAGAACCCCCCGCGACACTGTTTTGCATCATTCAGGCATTGGGATCTCTACCCAGAATTCCAATGGGCGGCGGTGACTGCGGGAACTGTGGGATAGCTACCCACAGTGCAACGCTCCGGAAGTCGACGCTAGCCTCAGTACTGTGGACGCGGTCTGCCGACTTAATGCACTTAGAGCACTTTATGTGGGGACACACACAATCGGCTGTATACAACCGATTTCTATAAAACCAGCTTCTATAAATTCGACCTAATTTCATAGTGTAGACATACCCTGAGATAAGAGAGATTAGGTAATATGTCTGGGTCCTCATGCAATCAAACTGTTTACCAATGCTGCCTGCTGCACTACACTGATTAATGTTGTACATTCTAGTGCAACGGGATACGTACCATTGCACTACCTACATATCTATGCATTTATTTGAGAGCTCACCTGTGTTTAATATAGATGCGATCTATCAAGGTTAAAAATTAAAAAATAAGTACCTGATCAATGGTATACGATACAACATGGATAACGATCTCTGTTATTATACCTTGATGCAACATTTCTCAGTTAATCTGTAGATAATCAAAATACCATTTCTGGACTTTGACATTGGTATTTTGTGATAGAAATTCTGGAAATACTATTGTTTGTCCTGTCTTCCTTTTATTTAATAGAACTTTAAAAGGCACTGCCCCTAAAGATGTATGCAAGTCCTAATATTTAAAATCAGGAATCTGACATTTGATTTATTCACATTCAGAAACAGCATGGTTTTAGTTATAGCGCAAAAGAGATACGGAGAGAGTCTCTCTCTCTCTCTCTCTCCTTTTTTCTTTGGGCTGGTCCACACTAAGCCCCCAGTTCGAAATAAGATACGCAACTTCAGCTACGTGAATAACGTAGCTGAAGTCGAAGTATCTTAGTTCGAACTTAAAGGTACTTACCGCGGGTCCACACGCAGCAGGCTGGCTCCCCCATCAACTCTGCCTACTCCTCTCGCGGAGCACGATTACCGGCGTCGACGGCGAGCACTTCCAGGATCGATTGCTTGCCGCCGAACCAGCGGGTAAGTATAGACGTACCCTTTGAGACAGCTCTGCCATTCTCAGGACAGATCATTTTTCTACGCCACAACATTCATTTGGTTTTAAATTCAACAATGGTGAGCTCACATTCAGGGTCTAGCCTGGGTCAATGTGGAGCCAAAAAAACCCTGCTAAACATCTCATAAGTCACTCTAGCTGGTGGACATTCAGTAGATGTCCTTGCTATGTAAATAAATATCTAAAAGAGCAATTGGTGAGATAGTTCACCAAGAAATGTTTTAGAGACCATGTGAAGTATGTTTTAAACAAACTGTCGTTTTAAAGTGGGACAGTTCTACTTTTCTCAGTATGGTAAAGATGCCACTTATAAAACATGCAGATCCCACAGTGCTTTACAAAGGTGGTAAGCATTACTATCCCCATTTTATAGATAGGAAACTCAGGCACAAAGATGTTCAGTGAACCACTGTAGCAGGGTGGTTATCCCGCTCCTGCCTGAGGGGCTTAAAACAGCCCTGGCAGAGGGCTGCAGCTCTAAAAGCTAGGCTGATTGGGGAAGCAGCCACAGCAGGGCCACGCCCCAATCAGGCCACAGCTGGCCTGTATAAAAAGACTGGAAGCCAGAGGCCAAACAGTCTCTCTCTGCCTTCAGAGAGAGAAGGGCCTGGCTGCAGGGAGCTAAGACAGAGTACCTGGGTTGAGCAGGGCTGGGGAAAGGCTGAGGAGCTCCAGCCTGGATAGCCCCAGGCTGCAGCCTAGTAGGAAGCCAAGGGGTACCGGGGGTTGCAGAGGGCAGCCCATGGGTAGGCCAAGGCAGCAGGTCCAAACCCAACCTTGCCTGTGATGAATGGCCTATACTGCAGTCTGCCCCAGGGAGTTGGGGGCTAGTTGGTGACTGGCAGTGGCCTTATTCTGAGGTGAGGTAAGGATAGTGGGTGGGGGTTCCCCAGGAAGGGGAGACCCTAGTACTGAGGTGTGTACTGCCAGGGGGCTGCACCCCAGATAAAAGGGCACCAGGGTCTGGGAGGGACACAGGGGCCAGAGGACAGGCGGATCACCAGCCTACAGAGGGCGCTCTGATGGTTGGATCGAGCTAATTCCCAGAGTCACCATCAGGAGGTGCTGCAGGGGTGAGTCTGACCCTCTACAACCACATATCACCAAGCAAGTCAGCAGCAGAGCTAGGAACAGAACTCAGGTCTCCTGACTCTCAGTATCTTATTCATTTGGTCACGTTACCTCCCTTGGAATCATTTCTATGTACACCACTGCCACTGTTTATTATTCTTATTTAACATTTATATTTTATATGCAATTTAGGAAAGGTTAAACAACATTAAAATTAAATTGAAGCAGATTTGCTGAGGAGAAAAGAATATACTTAATTAGCAATGGTACAGTAGTCTGCAATATTCTTTTCCAGATAGAAGCTGAGAGAGGAAGTCTAGCTAGCCTCATATTTATGTATCTCCTGCAGAAAACTCAGCTTCCTTGCACAAGCCAATTATCCTGCCAACAAACAACAGAAATTGTACAAGGTCTCCAAAGAGGAAAACAATTTATGCTAATAATTTCATAGATGCTCTTCTGGTTTATCAGGTATAGAATATGCACTTATACAAATACCGCCTAAATGGAAACCACAGGAATCAAAAATGATAACTTAGAGTAGAGTAAAGTGAATTATTATGCTCACGTGTCCTCCAGAGCTTGTACTGTAATGCACATAGAGGAACTGTGCTCTTCTTCTCCTACATGTCTGTACTCAAGCTATTTTGTGTGCATTTGCACACCCATGTATCAATGAGTAGTGTACACGTGCATGGGGAGGCAGAAGGACAGCATTCTTTAAATGTCTTCTAGCTGTGTCCCACTGTCAGAGCGAAGTTGCTATGGTGGTGATGCTCACCAGTTTATAGAAGGTGGGAGTGGGTGCTGGTGTCAAAACTGTGTGAAGACCCCACTGCCTTTGCTCATGGGGGCAGAGATATGCAGAAGGTCTCCCTGGCCCAGCAGAGGCAGTAACAGGTCAACTGCAGAAAGAGCTACCCCAGAGCTCCTTCCTCAGAAAGGGAAATTACCAGAATGCTCTGCTGGGTTCTATGGCCCTTCCTGCTAATGGGGAGAGCTGGGCAGAGCTGTATGATCAGCCTCCCTGGTCCAGCAAATGGTAGCACACAGATCCTTCCTCAGGACACATCCTGTGGCACATATGCAGACATGGAGACATTACTCAGAATTACAAAATACACCCCTTATCTATGGATCGCCAGGTACAAAAATCCTTGCTGAGAAATCCACATCTAATCCATCAGCACAATTATCTCCTCACTTACCAAGATCTTATATGACGATCACAATTGACTTCAGTGGAATTACTCCTTATTTATGCTGGTACAAGCAAGAAACGAGGATCAAGTCCCACAGCTTCATCTATTTTTTCCAATTTTATACCACTGTTTATTTTATTCCTGCCACAATCATTACATTTCAAATGTGGCATTACTAGTACTCAAAAAATGCTCCAGCCCCTGGATTTTGCTAGAAATTCACATCTGGATCCAAACTCTGTATCACCAGTGGTTTTCATTAGCTATGGATCAGCCCACTGATCCAATGTTATTCCAATTAAGGGCTTGTCTTCACTACTGGGGAGATCCATGCTGTTGCAATCGATGCAGTGGGTGTCGATTTAGTGGGTCTAGTGGAAACCCGCTAAATCGATGGCAGAGCGTTCTTTGGTGGACTCCGGTACTCCAGCTCTCCAAGAAGAGTAAAGGAAGTCAACCAGAGAGCGTCTCCCATCAACGCAGCACAGTGAAGACACCAAGGTAAGTCGACCTAAGCTACGTCAACTCCAGCATGTTATCCACGTAGGTGGAGTAGTGTAACTTAGGTCAACTTATCCTCGTAGTGAAGACAAACCCATAAATGCTCAGTGTACAGTTCCTTACTCTTCTCTGCTTCTATACAGTAGGAGCTGAGTCAGAGTTTGATATCTTCTAGGCCTACTCAGTTAGAAGCATTGTGACCATATCAGGAGGCCTCAAAATATGAATGTTGTAATGTCAGCATTAGTGGGGTAGAATGGGAGCCATAGATTACTTATAGGGATACAGAATAATTTAGTAGGGAAAATGGAATTGTAATTTATGCAAACTTTGTGGAAATATGGGTTGGTGTTCGTTGAGTGAATTCTTCACAAAAGTCTCCCCTCTTTGTGTTCTGTGAGGGTTATTTTAATGACCATCTTCTCTGATAATTCTTGAATAGGGAGGGGATGGTGGGTTTTTCTTCTTCCTTTGCAGGAAGAAAATAAAAGTGTAGCTTATTCAAAACAACATAATTTCAGGCCCCAGAACAATGCAATGATGCAACCATTCAGCAAATGCATACAACAGTTTAAAAAAAAAAACTCTCTAGTCCATTTCAGAGAAAATGGAAAATACTTTTCAGAGACTGTTGTTGACTATCCCATTTGAAGCATAAACAGTATCATTAAACAATTCAACAGAAAAATATCCATCTGCAATCAAACATCTTTTCAATAATCTGAATACAAGCTATTCAGAGAACTGAAAGCAGCTGACATCTCCCCAGTGCTGTCCCTTGACTCATCTAACTACATGACTCATGACCAAATAAATCCACATATTGGCAATGCTCTTTTTAGAAGGATCTGAACAAACAGCATTACCAGGCCAGGGAGATTTCAGAATTCTACTTAGGCTGAAAGTTTATTTTTGGCATCCCATCTATTTTGCAGATCACTGGACCAAACTTTTACAGCAACACCTCCAAATTCCCACAGCACTACTGCCATAACTTCTGTGGTGAACCGTTCCATTAGCTGCAAAGTTGTGCAGAACTGCAAGATAAATGGGAAGAGAACTTTCAAATTAACTAAATATAAGAATCACGTCTCTTGTTGTATGTAGTGTAGCTGTAGCCAGGGCAGTCCCAGGATATTAGAAGAACAAGGTGGGGGAGGTAATGTCTTACTTACAAGCTTTTGAGCCACACAGATCTGAAGAACAGCAGTGTGACTTGAAAACTGGTCTCTCTCACCAAAAGAATTTGGTCCAGTAAAATATGACCTCACCCACCTTGTTTGTCCATCATCTTTAATCTTCATCTGCATCCATCCCACCTATCATCTCCGGCTCCCATGTCTCTCTTCACAACGCCTCCCCAGTAGAGCTCCATGAGGACTCAGCACAGACTGCTCCAGGTGTTGGCAGCAACTATGATACCTTCCTAATATTAGTGAAGAGAGATGTGATGGTGCTACAATCACTGCAGGGGCAAATGCTGTGTTTTTAATGGCATCTGTTGTCTCTGAGTCAGCTTCCATGTTTTTTCTCTCAATGTCTTCAGTTGCTGTTTGAGCCCTTCCACGGTCTCAAACAGAACAGAAACACCATATGTTACATTCTTGATCTGCATACAGAAATAGGAAGTTTGCACATTTTTTGCACTGGAATTACTTGAAACTTTGATAGCCATTCTGTAGTCCATTTAGTGCTTCTTTCTGTGAGTGATATAAAGGAACCGGTTGGGGTCTAGACCTGCAGTACACAGTCAGTGACTCATCCAGAATTTTGAGAGTGGGGGTTTTGTTTTGTTTTTTGTGGCTTACTAGTGCTCCTTTTAGGGCATGTCTACACAGCAACTGGGAATAGTACTTGAAGTAGTGTGCTAAAAATAGCAGTGTGATCATGGTGGCTCGGGCAGCAGTCTAGGCTAGCCATCCAATTACAAACGTGCCTGCCACCCTCCCACCCACCCCTCGGTATGTACTGGGGTGAGTAGCCTAAGCCACTGCCTGTGCTGCTCCCGGTTACACTGGTTTTTAGTTCACTAGCTCAAGCAGAGCTAGCTAGTGTCTGTCTATCCACACTGGAAAGCATACTCCCATGTGCTGTCCAGACATACCCTCAGTTTCTGCAGACTTTAAACTTTCATTGCAAACAAACAAAACCCACCTTGTTCTCCACTCCATCAGGGGGAATCCTGCTTCCACGGTAGGCACTGAGCATCTGCACAACCACTGCCTGACTGAGTAATCAAGTTCTGTGTGCCAACAAAAAGTGGTTGCTCAATGAAGAAAAATTGCTCTTGCAGCTTGTTGCTCCTGCCCATTAAGCAATGTAGCTTGAGCAGGGCCAGAGGGGAGTGAGACACAGAAAATGAAAGGAAAACCAAAGCAGAACAGACTTTGGAGAGGACAGAGGAAAACAAAGCTCAGACATAGTGTTTTGCTGTCTGCCTCTTGATCTCACTGGCCCTCCAGCCAATACTCTCTCACCTCAGAGAGGAGAAAAGAGAAGGACAAAATTCTTAAGGGGTCCATAGCACAAATTGTCTGCTGTTTCTTTATCTGATCCACTATTCCAATCCATAAAAGCTTTGTCTGAATTGTTTAGATAGAAGGCTTTCTTGAACAAGCATTGAGTACTGTTTTTACTCCTGTTGTAGAGACTGGGGCATGGGCAGTCAGAAATGATGTCAGAGTCAGGTACCAAGCCAAAGGTCAGAGTCAGGGGGAGGGCGTTTGAGTAGGGACCCAGAGCAAGGCAGAAAAGCAGAAACTGGGAACAGACAGGGGTTTGGGATGAGAATGACAGGAACCAGGAGCAGGTAGGGTTCAGGAGTCAAGCAAGTAGGCAGGGTCCGTAGTTGCCCAGTTTCTCTAGTTGCCCAGAAAACTTCCTGTTTCTCTTCCTGGTTTAAGTAGAACTTCCCGACAATTGGTGAGGCTGGACATCTCACCCAATGAATAGCTTTGTGGGTGGTGTAATGATCTTGGGGTTCATTAAATAACAAACCAGTGGATGAGAAAGGAATAAAACTTTATTAAAACAAACTGGGGAGCTTCTATAGTGAGCAGCTGCACACAGCCATGTGGTGTTCCCAACACCCACCTCATCTCCAAATTCCCACACTCACAACTGTTCCTTATGAGGGAGCATCTCCAAATCACAATCTTTCATGAACATATTTCTACATCGTCCCTCTTAAATAAAAATGAATTAACTCTTATATACTGTGCCAGGGTCAGGTCAGATGGCTATGGAAGAGTGATCGAAGGCAGATGTATTAGTCCCAGATTAAGTAGATCCCTTTTCCCTGGGTAAGGTAACGGGCAGTTCCAGAACAAGCAGGAACTTGCTGGAACCAATTCAGGCAGACAGGCTAATTAGGAGGGAGGGATAGCTCAGTGGTTTGAGCATTGGCCTGCTAAAGTCAGGGTTGTGAGTTCAATCCTTGAGGGGGCCACTTAGGGATCTGGGGCAAAATCAGTACTTGGTCCTGCTAGTGAAGGCAGGGGGCTGGACTTGATGACCTTTCAAGGTCCTTTCCAGTTCTAGGAGATGGGATATCTCCATTTATTTATAGGACACCTGGAGCCAATTAAGAAAAAGCTGCTAGAATCAATTAGGACAGACTGGCTAATCAGGACACCTGCTATAAAAAGGCTCTCACTCCAGTTGGGGGGGAGGGCTGGGAATGAGAGGGTGTGCTGCTGGAGGACTGAGGAGTATAAGCATTAATAGACATCAGGAGGAAGGTCCTGTGGTGAGGCTAAAGAACGTGTTGGGAGGAGGCCATGGGGAAGTAGCCCAAAGAGTTGTAGCTGTCATGCAGCTGTTCCAGGAGGCACTCTAGACCGCTGCAGTCCACAGGGCCCTGGGCTGGAACCCGGAGTAGAGGGCGGGACCAGGTCTCCCCCCTCCCCCAAACCTCTCAATTGACGTGGACTGTGGGCCCTACCAGAGGGGAAGGTCTCTGGGCTGTTCTCCAACCCACATGGTGAATCTCTGAGGCAAGAAAATCCGCCAAAAAGCGCAGGACCCACCAAGATAGAGGAGGAACTTTGTCACAATACATATATGTAAACAGTTAACAACTATCTAATAATACATATGTTAAATTCTCAACCCATCTAGTACATTTCTATAAACCCAATGTGTCAACTACCTAGAGAGGAGAGGTTACTGGCACATCACTCTCAAATGAGTCTTTACCACTCACTTTCCTCAAATACCCCTTCTTCAGTCAGGTTAGCATGTCTGAGTCTTTCATAGGGTTGCCAATTTTCTACTCGCACAAAACCGAACACCTTACCCCACCCCCTGCCCTGCCTTCCTCTGAGGCCTTGGCCACTCTCCGAGGCTGGGGGGGAGGTGAGGGCTCCAGCTGGAGTGCAGGCTCTGGGATGGGGCTAGGGGTGAGGGGTTTGGGGTGCAGGAGGGGGCTCTGAGCTGATGCAGGGGGTTGAGGTATGGGGGGGTGAGGGCTCTGGCTGGGGGTGCAGGCTCTGGTGTGAGACTAGGGATGAGGGGTTTGGAGTGTAGGCGGATGCTCTGGGTTGGGACTGAATGGTTTGGAAGGCGGGATCAGGGTTGGGGCAGGGGGTTGGGGTGTGGGAGGGGATGCAGGCTGTGGCACTTACCTCAAGCAGCTCCCAGAAGCAGCGGCATGTCCCCCCTCTGGCTCCTATGCAGAGGCGCAGTCAGGCGGCTCTGCATGCTGCCCCATCCACAGGCACCGCCCCTCCATCAGCTCCCATTGGCCATGGTTCCCAGCCAATGGGAGCTGCAGAGCCGATGCTTGGGGCAGGGCGCAGAGCCCCCTGGCTGCCCCTATGCTTAGGAGCCGGAGGGTGAATATGCTGCTGTTTCAGGAAGCTGCGGAGAGACATGGCAGGCAGGCAACCTGCCTTAGCCCTGCTGCGCTCCCAACCAGACTTTTAATGGCCCGATCAGCAGTGCTGACTGGAGCCTCCAGGGTCCCTTTTTGACCAGGCGTTCTGGTCAAAAAATAGACACCTGGCAACCCTAGTCTTTCAGGATGTTTAATCTCCCTCTCTGATCTTCCTTGACAGTTTCTCCTTTGTGTGGTGTTGATAAAGGATCAGTCAGATGGGAAATGCCAGAGTCCACCTCAGCTGTCAACGTGTTGGAACTTTCTGGGATTACTCGTACATCCTTTTGATTATGTTGAAATGTCTCTCTCAAAGGTTTAGTTCCTTTTTGGCATGAAAGTTCCTCAAATTTAGTTAGTATTTTATTTAACTTTATGCTTTCACCTTCTTCAAACTTAAAGTTGTTATAAATAGCCAATGCTTTCTCCCCAACAACATGCAAAAAGACAGATGATTTCACTTTACCACTCTTTCCTCTGCCCCTACAGCTGCTAAATAAAATTCAAATCTCTGTTTGAATTTTTCCCTGTTCTCTGCAACATTGCCTGGCAACTGAAGACAGGAAGGAGGTTGCAACACAATTTTTCTGCCTTTTTCCCCCCGTAAGCGAGTCAAGCTACTATTGTACTCACCAAATACATGCAAAAGCCTCTGTGCCTGGTACTCCATGTGCTTCTCTGATGCCTCCCTTTGTCTCTGCTTTTGGTTGCAAACACAGGAGATAACTTCAAAATGACTGTAGTTTCCTTCTCATTCAGCACTTCTGACACCATGTAACGAGCTTGGGGTTCATTAAACAAACCAGTGAATGAGAAAGGAACAAAACTTTATTAGAACAAACTGGAGAGCTCCTGTAGTGAGTTGCTTCACACAGCCATGTCAAGTTCTCAACCCCCGCCTCCAGGCCCCATCTCCAACTTCCCACACTCACAACACAACTCCTTTCTGCTGCCTTACTTTGGAATGGCTCTCCCTAGTATGCCTTCTTTTTCTAGCCTTCTTTAAATTATTCAGCTTCTGCAATAAACTCAATTTTTCCAGTCAGCACAGGCCATTCAATACAATCAGCTCAATTCAGACCTCTAAAAACAGTCACTCTAGACAATGGCATATGTACAAAGAAATAATTATATGTGCCTGCTGTCACTGTTTCTATTAAAAACTCACTGTTCTCTAAATACTGGTAAAATTAAAATGCTCACAAATATACCTAAAAGGGATGTGATGAACTGTGGACTGATTTGGATTCATTTGGTTTGATCAGATACCAAATACCTGAGCTTGTCACCATTACCCTAGCTCCCTCTTGTCACCCCACTCCAAGACTAGGAACAAGTCTCCATGCCCCAACACTAGACCTCCTCCCTCATGTCACTGTTCACATGCATTTTCAGTGCACATTGAATATAAATAGCAGTTGTTTGGGATTTACCTACATCTTCAAAATGCCAGTTCAGTACATCCCAGATGCACACCAAAGTTCTGCTCAGATTAAACCCCAAACTGTTAGGCCTCACTATTAGAGCATCATAGATATGTAGGGCTGGAAGAAACCTTAGAAGGTCACCTAGTCCAGCCTCCTGTGCTGAGGCAGGACCAAGTATACCTATATCATCCCTGACAGAATTTTTCTATCCTGGTCTTAAAAACCTCCAATGATGAGGATTCCACAACCTCCTTTGGAAGCCTATTCCAGTGTTTAACAATCCTTATAGTTAAGAAAGTATTTCCTAATATCTAATTTCTAACCTGAATCCCCCTTCCTGCAGATTAAGCCCATTACTTCTTGTTCTACCTTCGGTGGACATGGAGAACAATTGATCACTGTCCTCTGTGTAACATCACTTTAACATATTTGAAGACTGTTATCGGGTCTCCTCTAGTTTTCGTTGTTCAAGACTAAACATGCCCAGTTTTTTTAAACCTTTTCTCATAGATCAGTGTAGTGGGGAGGGAGGATGACAGAAGGAAGCAGATGGTGGGTGCAGAAGGGGCTCGAGAAGTGACAGGGGCCAGTCCTCCCTGCAGGCCTGTCTCCCTGCCCATTTCACTCCCACACTGAACATCTGCAATAGTCACCAACCAACAGTCGCCCTCCATCTGCACAAGCACACTATATGCTAGTGGGGACTGTGCAAGGGGGTAGCCAGGTGCAAGGAGTTCTGGCACTTGCAAAATTCAGGTTTAAAATTGGTAAAACCCAAATGCCGGGTTTTTCAAAACCTGGGTTTTTTTCAGTGTTTTTTGGTGAAGACCAAAAATGAAGGGCCCTACAACAGAACTCACAATATTACCCTTACTGTAACCATGGTGTACAAGACCCCGTGGGTTTCAGGATATCCTTATGCGACCCGTTTCATTCTTTTAAAAAAACATACACCCATTTATTAGCGAACATAAACAAAGCTAAATGTGCCAAGAAAACCTTCTGTGTATTAAAAGGAGCTAGTCCTACTCTTCAGTGTTTGATCAGAGTCAGTGTTTCCCCTCTCCTTGCATAAAGAACATTTTGATTTGGGGACCAATGGCCTGATTCTGCAAGGTGCTGAGAGCATCCTCCGCTCCCATTGAAGTCAATGGGAGTGGAGGAAGCTCACCACTGCCTAGGAACTAGGTCCTGTATGAGCTGGATGTAACAGCAGGATTTGATTGAAGGGCTATTGTTTAGTGTTGTTTGTGTGTGGAAAATGTTCTGCTTTGTCTCGGACGTGATTGGTCGCAGGTGTTCTCTGTGGAACATGGTAGTACCCGGGGTAAACACAGTGAGTTGGGCAGCTGAGTCCTGCTCTCTTATTGTGATGAGGATGCCCATTTTTCTCCCCTACAATAAATATCATTTTAAAAATAACGTAATGAGGATAATTTTTCACACACCACAATACCGAAGAGGGGCATCTTTTTTGTATAAATCTATAGTTGCCATAACAACTTCATGCAGCATCTTATTTAATAATTACTTCTTGGCATCCCTTTTAGCATTTTAGTTGCTATGACAACAAAATGCATTTTGTCTCATAGCTAACTACATTTCCCACTTGCTTTGTGTGTGTTTTTGTGGCTTTGAAGAAATCAAGCTCCTTTTACTGTCTGTTAAAAAGATCAGAACTATCTGGAGAACCCTGGTAAAATGTGTAACAAAGAAAGCATCTTATAAATATATTCTAAAAGTGGTGCATGCTACCTTACTGTCACTTTCCTGTTGTATGTACAACTATCTCCAACAAAAAGCTTGATGAAAATGCTGTAACTGGCAAGTGAATGCACAGAAGTTAGCTATACAAATGCTCAGGATTCGGTCTATGGGGAAGCAATATAGTCTGTTAGTTTCAAGAAAGGGAATGTAGTTTAAATTAAAGTACCTGTGTTTGGTGCTGTATAACTGTTGCAAGAAAATACTGAAGGCTTCATTCTCCGTGTATTTTGAAGTCATTTGCACCAGTGCAATAAGTGTCAATGCTACCAAGTCAGAATGGCATCATTTCACACTCCCTTTTCCCATTTCACAACTTCAGTCTCATTTATTTTACTAGTCAGTTCTGAGCAACAGTGGAACAAAGAATTTCTTGGCAGTATGGTACTAGCAAACTATATACTGAGGCAGCGATTGCAACTCTTTTTTTGCACTGTGAAGTGGTTGCCAACACACAGTAAGCATCAGGTGCCAAAAACTGTCCATTCAGTGGGACTTCTCTACTTCTTATTTTCAGAAGACAGCTTATTAATTCTAGACTGATATTTTGTAATTTCTAGTGCCACACATACTGCAATCATCACTCGATTTCTCGTGTCAGACTTAATGAAGTTCACTGTTGGAATCAGTGGTTCAGGTGAGCAGGTTGAACCAAAGAGATTGTCAGTAAATCTATGGCTAGTTTTTATGTGGACCAAAAAAAAAAAAACACACTCAGGCAACAGGTCCCAAACTTGCAACATTTTTGTTTTTAGAGAATGGATTGATTATTTTCATCATTTCTGCCATGCTCAATATTTTCCACCTGTGAACTGACAACAAACTTGTATACACTGGAACATAACCATCTCCATCTCAAAGGTGCCACTCAAGATGTGTGATGTAGAGATCTTCAGACAGTAATTGACTTTGTGCATCTGTTTGAATTGTAAAGGTTTTAGTAGTTGTGAGAACTTAAGAAATCCTCCTGAAAAGATTTAACTTCCCCATTATATCTGAATATAATTAGTACACTTGCAGTTTTCCAGATGTTTCCACTATGAAGGGAAGTGGTTTTGCTTTCTTGTGTTTAATGCTTTCTTGAATTTTTCCAGCTTTTTTGCATAAGCTTTGAAGCTTGGAGCTGCTTCTGGCATGTGCACAGTAGTTGTACTGATGGTAAAGTGCACGGCTGTGGGTGAAGAGTAGAGGATATGTACTGTGAGGTGGCTTAATGTTTCGGTTCCTTGATTTTGTGCATCAGGAATGGGTGTGTGTATATACAACAACCCTAACTATTTCATACAAAGTTTTTTGTATCTTAATGTAAAACATTGGTACACCCTTATTGGAATGTTCTGGTCCTCTTATCTCAATCTTATAGCAGAAGATATAGAAGAGGTGCAGAAAAAAAGATAATGAAAATTATTATGCACATGGAAGAGACAACTATGTAAGGGAATACTGAAAAAACAGACAGTTTAGTTTGGAGCAGAACTGAAGAGGGTACACCAAATAACTAAAAAATAAAACAGACTCTCATACCTTTCTTCACAATACAAGAACAAGGAAATGGACAATGAAATTTACATATGGGACTCTATCACAAAATATATCTAAAGCCAAGAGCTTAGTAGAATTGAAAACTTGACTACACTGCTAATGAAACACCCACTGTTAGTGAAACTGGATAAACTAAATAAGGGACATAACTCTCCTGCATCAACATGTAAAATCTTATGCGTCAGTGTATAAGCCAACCACAAACAGCCCAGGGTTAAAGATTTCCCATTAGGGCAGGTTATTCCATAATTGTCCACTACAAGGTTTCTTGTACTTTCCTCTGAAAGATCTGCTACTGATCACTATCAGAAACAGGATACTTATCTATATGGACTATTGAATCTGGATCTTGTATGGAAATGCCTATGTTCTTAAGTACATCTACTTAGTTCCCCTTCCCTTCTAGCTCTTCATGCACAGCAGAGCTTCCCTGGGGAAGCTTACCAGCTGTCTATAATTAGGGAAGCCAACCAGCAAGCTTTAAAATCTGTGTGTGGCATCAAGAGATGGCTCCTATGATCATCCAAATCTCAACTATCTAAAGTTTTTAGAAGGACCTTTGGTGAACTGGAGTTCCCGTATATCTAGGGAAAGGATTTAGTAAAACAGATATTTGAAGGAACACAAAGCACTGCTGAACAGTATTAATATCTAATGATAAACAGTCACACAAAGACCAACATGATCGACATCACCAAGGACAGCTACCACATTGTTACAAAAATCAAGGGATGGGAATAGAAAAATAAAAAAGGTGGGTGGATGGAAACCTGACTTGAATGTACTGTACCTGCTGTGGATTAGGAACAACATTCAGTTAAGAAAATGTAAAGAGAAACTAAATTAGCATGTAATTATTTGGAAGAGAAAAATTGAGATGAAAAGGCGATGACAGTGAATTAACAAAGAACATTTTTTTTTCTGGAAAAGAGAAATCTGTCAATTATGTGGACTCCTGTGTAAAACCTATGTTAATTTATTGATTTGCAATTAACTGTTAATGCTCTTGACAGTTAACATGCGCATCTCAAGAAACACAAAAGCAGTTCACTTCTTTCCATGAAAATGTATGGATGAATTAAGAATTTGTTTAGCGAGGGTAGCTGCATTCACAGTAATCTTTTCTTTGGCTGTATAAGAATAAAAGGAAGCTTCACATCCTTCCTCAGTTTTATTTTGTAGGCTAGCTATAACTGATGAGACCCCATAGAGTCAAAAATAAAAGGCCCCATTTTAAAAGCATATGCACTTTTCATTATAAAATATAAACATTCCCTTAAATCCATTGAGTTCTCATGTTAGGCTATTGTTTCAGCCCGGTGATAGAGATGTCTCCTAACCTCACATTCTATTGCAAATCAACAGTGTCACCATCTGCTCATTTTTTCCCACTTGCTGTTTCAAATCTGAAGTAGTAAAACTAGGTTTTTAGTTAAGGAAAAAGCACACATCTCCCTGCAGTTCCCCCTCTTCTGCAAGTTAATTCGCAGCATGGTGTGTACTAAAAGGACAATATTGGATCTCTTATTTGTATAACTTCACATTCAGATACTTTAAATGTTTTACCCCTATTTTCTCCCTGCTGATGTATTAAATCATGCTAGCTCTTCTGATCAGTGAAAAAATTAGGTGTTAGCTTTTGGTAGATGCTAGCTTTCTTTTCACATCCCTGAGTGTCATTTTTCTGTGAAATAAAACTGAAATGAGGCACACTCTTGCCTTCAACTGAATTAGAGCAAATGTACTTTTTCCCCCTTCCAAGACACGTAGTTCAAGTGTAACTCCTTACTTTATTCAAAATTAAAGTAAAATTTTAGTTGGAGCACTTAATAATGGGGGAAATCCAGCACTTCTTACAGTGGCAGAGTTTCCATTGAAGTCGAGGAGTGTTAGATTTTAGAATAACCCACTGTGAAATTGCCGTTATACGGTGCTATAGAATACCTATGGCTCCCTAGTTAATGCCAGAGTTTCTTTTGGATTGCCAATCATTTCCAATATATTGGACTTGGACAAGAGCAATTATTTTGTGAATTCCATTAGAGTTATTTTATTTTTATAAAGGAATATTTGTGTGCTTTTTTGGTCATGTGATTAAATCAAAACATTAGAGAAAGGAAAAATAACTATAGCTTGGAAAATTCTACCTATTCCTGAACACAGAGATGAATGTGCCTAGAGCTGCTTTCCGTGTTTTCCAGAAACAGATGTAGGGTATCATGTTACCAGACAGGAAGAGAACACTCTTGCTTGTTACACCCTTTAGTGTGACGGACCCAGGAATACAGTTCTGGGCAATTTATTACCAGAAAAATACTGAGAAGTTGGAGAAAGAGCCACAAAGTGATTAGAAGGCTGGTGAAATTATGAGGAAGTTACAATAGCTTAATGGCATATAGCTTGGCTAGATGGTAAGACACCAAAAATGAAATAGCTTCATTTCAAATTAGATTCTGTGGGCAAAATTCCTAGCACTGGCCATTTGGTGCCTGGTGTAACACAGGGAATGGGGAGGGGTAAGTGAGAGGCAACATTTGTGGCTCCCCAATCCTTCGGATCCCAGATAGCAATTTAGAGCAGCCTAGGGGCTGTTCTAAATTATGCCAGTCACAAAAAATACCAAAGGGACAGTCTGGCAGCCAGAGACTGTTGGAACACAAGTGAGCTCCAGCAACACTCCTTGTCCCTGCTCTCCACCTACAAGTGGGGATGTCACTGCACAGTGTCTGCACCGGTGGAGGATATCCCTGTGCAAGAGGAACTCTTAGCTGGCCTATATACACACCATCTTTTTATCTGCTTTGTGCTGCTCGGGGGGCGGGGGAATAAATTTGGGGGAGAGAGGGGGGAGGGAGGGGAAGAATCTGCCCCTTAATGTGATTTTTCAGTAATAATACTCTACAACAGTTAATCAAACTGCCAGGAGAACTTGTGAACACAGAGCTTTACTCACATTAAATCAGGTCAAGGGCAAACAGGAATATCAAGGGAGTCAGGGTTTGGATGAGGGCTGTGCCTGGATTCTATAGCATGTATGTTTGTATATCATGGGTTTTTTAGTGCCTCAGGGAGCCATTTGAAGAGGAGAAGGTGGATAGTGCCAGATTTCACATTATTTCATCCCTGTAAATGATTCCCTGAAGCAAAAACAGAAATACAAATTCAAATACTGAGCCATTACGATTTAGCTGAGTATCTACAGAGCCCTAGTGCACCATCACAGGGCCTGATCCTTCAAACACTACTGTATACAGTACCGTGACAAGTTCCATTAAGTTCACGTTCAGTCGTAAGCGTTTGTAGAATGGGGCCCCTGGCTTGGAAATATTTCTATGGTGACATGACTTACTTTCTGCATTATTGGCATGTAATGCAAATCACACTGCAGTAGGCAATAGCAAGTTGTCACTTCCAGTTGCCTCCATTTCTATTGACAACAATGGTTTCTGTTTACTGTGGGCTGAGCTGGCATGGTTATTATGCAGAATTACATTGTGTCCCGGCAACTGGGAATTTAATGTTAAAATGCTTTGTCTGTGTTGTCTTTTTCCAGTAAACGGATTCATTGCTTTGATAGCAATGCTAATTACACTATTGACAAAATTGCAATTAAATTAACATGATCATAATTTACCATTGACCAAAATCAAGCAATTTACTTCAGACAACTGCCAATTAGTTAGTTTTCCCAAAACGCCCTCCAGAGATGTGATTGCCAAGTTCAGCTGTTAATCTAATTGAAGTACAAATAATGTTAGATTGCTTATCCAAACGTTACATAGTCTAATGGGTCATTTCTGCACTTTTGGAGTCTTATGAGAGTATCTCTGTTGTCTGTCTTTGAGGGGTGCTAATTTGAGTCAGCTTTACCTCCTACAGGGTAGCAAGAGACATCCCTACTTCTAAGTCAATGTAAATGTTTCACTCCTGTTACATTTTATCATAGAACCGAACTATGGCCTTGAGGAAACAGATCTAGCCTTAGATGATCAAGAAGCATACTGCAAGTCCCAGAGAATATTCTGTTCAATGCTTTCCTCTGTACAACTATAAAATATAAAATGGGACTGAAACATTATAAAACTGCTTTAGTGGTATATAGTTGGGTTTTTCATGATCAAACTGGACCGGGAATTTTAGTTGTTTAAATTAATTATCGGGTTGGTTCTGTTGGTTTTAAACTGGGATTTCATAGAGGGACCACTGTGAGGCCACAGGACTAATTTCTGTTTGAATTAGAGCACATCTTTGACGTTATGGAGACACATGTTCTTCTCAGTGTAACTGAGTGGAGAATTTACCAGTTGGTCAACTTTCTGTTTTCTTTAATAGTTTACTCCCCTTTACTTGAGACCCGAGCAATTTACATTATTAAACAACTTTTTGAGACTATTTATCCTTGTTTACATAAAGAATATGTAATAACTAACTCATAATATTGATTAAAACACAATTCCTGAACTGGACCAACATTCTAGCGGCACTGGCAAAATGTACAACTATACACAGGATAGGGGCCCAGGTCCATGACAGGAGATGGGAACACTGTCACAATATGCCAAACATGCTCGAAGGAGACAGTGGTTCACACTGAACTTGAGGGAGTCTCCTCTGGGTCAACTTGCAAGTGGCATCAGTGAGCTCCAGAAAAATCCACACTTGGACCAAACTGCCTGGAAAAATAGTTTGGCCTGACACAGGACCTTTGAGTAGAGGATATAGGAAGAGAATGGGAGAATCACAAAAGAAACAGAATACCTAAAAGTATGTTTACAAGAATGCAAAAATGTTCTGATCTTAACCAACAGAGGGTGGGGATTAGAAGCAAAACTTAATAGGTCAAAATGGTACTTTTTAACTCCTTTAAAAATTAAGATTTAATAGGTGGCTCCAGTCCCACCAATATGCAGATAACACCCAGCTTTATATCTCCTACTCAGCTGATGGGATCATTGCAGTCTCAGGCTATGTCTATACTTACCAGGGATCAACACTGCTGTGATCGATGCAGTGGGGAGGGGGGTTGATTTAGCAGGTCTAGTGAAGACCCACCAAAATCGACCGCAGAGCAATCTCCAGTCGACTCCGGTACTCCACCAGAACAAGAGGAGTAAATCGTCTCCCATCGATGCAGCACAGTGTAGACACCACAGTAAGTCGACCTAAGCTACGTAGACTCCAGATACATTATGCATGTAGCTAGAGTAGCAAACTTAGGTTGACTTACCCTGGTAGTGTAGACAAGGCCTCATAGACGTCACAACGTCTGCCAGGGGTAAGCACCTAAATAATAAAACACCTGGCTGAAATTTAATCCAGGCAGAACAGGAGTGATGCTGGAGAAGCTAGTCAAGACCTCATCTTCATCCTCCCTTGGATGCATCCATCCTCTTGATTTTCAAAATAATGTAACATTTTGAGGTGTCATTAAAACTTCATCCCTGCCCCTTGATAACCAGGTAGTGAACGTAGCAAGAAATGCCTTTTTCCACTGTTGCTTTGCCAGGAAGCTAGCCCACTCCTTTCAGATAAGGACCTACAATGTGTATTCTAGACATTTGTTATCTCAAGGCAGTCTACTGTAATTAATGCAGGAAAGTGTCCTCAAGTAACAGTGTTGTGTTGGGATCTGCACTAACAGAACACAAGGAAAGACTATGAGACAGAGTGTTCTGGTTACACACATGCCTCCGTTGCCACAATGGCCGTCTGAGTGAGTCTACACTGAAAGGCTCTAGGCACAAATAAAATGCCAGCGCAAATGAAAACTGTGGGTGCTGCTCTTTCATTCTGAATGAAGAGATCTATTCAAGTTAACTTTAGCCAAGCTCATCCCATGAACTCTGAGAATGTTGGTGTGCTGTATGTTGTTGCACTGAGAATTTCCAGCTCCTCTTCTACCCTGAAGTTTGTTGGCTTTCACAAGGGAAAATACTGAAATGTCCATAAGAACTCCAGTCACAAGTGCCTACCTTTCTGTCAAGTCACTCGTTTGCATCGTCTGCCTATTTCAATGACCTCTCACTGTTTGCACAGCTGGCCCCCTTCTTGGATATTTCCATTCAATCGAGTGGACTCAACCTGAGCTTGCAAGGGCAGCCTGTGGCAGTGTTCAGAATACAGGACAAAATTGAATCTAAGGCTTTAAAAAAAAAAAAAAAAAGTCTGCTGGAATAGAGAGTAAATGAAGATCATCTTGACAGGTTCCCTGCTGTGGTTGATTTCTTCACTGATGCCAATAAACGCATTCCATTCTGAATGAAAATATCTATTCAAGAACACTTGACTCTTCTGAAAAGGCAGTTCCATGAATACTTCTCAGAAGCAGAGCTGATGAGAGCAGGGGAAGGGGGAGGCACAATTATATTAGGGTCCCAAGTATGGAGGGAGGGCCAAAAACATCTGTGTAAATAAAGTAGCAGCATCTCCAGAAGTAAATAGATTTGACTGATGTATTCATTATCTTTTTGCTTGTTCTCAGGACTGAAGTACAAGCCAAATATAAGCAAAGAGAACACTGTCAGTCGGCGATAATGAAGAATGCAGTAAAGAACCTAGAAGAATAAAAGTTTCCATATGATTTATTTTAAGATTTTCAACTTATAATGGTGCTTTTCTTGTCTGTTTTGCAGCAAATGAGTTCATAACATCATTCTAATAAATTTGTTAGTCTCTAAGGTGCCACAAGTACTCCTGTTCTTCTTTTTGCATAACATCATTGAAACTGACTGATCTTGCCAGACCACTTTCTGTTGCAAGAGGTGCTAGGCCATCAACTCTTAACTGACCCATAGCTGCTCAATGGTAATTCTGCACCTGTTTGAGCATACTGGCCACAGATGCTGGTATGCAGCAAAATATGCAAAGTGCAACAGTCAGGTTGGGGAAGAGATTCTGCAGAGAGACTTCATGCAGCTTATCTAGTAAATGAAACAGCAACAATATTTTCGGACCAATGTTTTCTTTGTAAATGCATTTGAGAAACACTCATTCCTCTTTTATATCACCAGATATGTCAGTGGCATGATTCAGAAAGATATTGAGAGCAACTTTTTACTCTTTTCAAGAAAGGTCCATAAAAATTCAAAAATTTTGACAGATAAAAAGTTGTTTGTTGCACTCACATATATGGCCACTTCTGACAGAGTTCACAATGTGGTCCTTTAAAGTCTTGTCTTGATCACCTGCATCATCGTTTCTGTTTTTGGATGGAGGGGTAATCCCTGGAGGATTGATACCAAGCTTTGCTGCATAGTGCACACATTCATCATACATTTCATTCCATTTCTCTTGCAGTTGTGCCAGTTCAGTGAGAAGGCCCTTCTTAATGTTGTCTCTTTCAACCTCAAGTGTACCATCTTGATGCTAGAGGACCAGATTCCATTCATTGATGGGGATTAGAATTTTCAGCTAAACGGAGATGAGAAGAACATATTTAAATTTTGAAATGTATTTTACTAGTCCAGCAATATCACTTCTGGTTTTGGCAATCAGGCTCAATTCTGACAATTCATTCAATGCCACTTGTAAGCCTTTCAGATTCTTGGCAAAAGAACACACACAAATCAACACATGCAGTTCAGAGTGTACCACACTTTGATTGGCGTGAATCAGGAAAAAAATTTCTTCAAAATTTCCCATCACTGTGGACTTGCACTGAAAATACTGCACCACCTGAGCTCCAGAATGTTTTCCTGTTATATTGGCACCATTATCATAAGCTTGTCCACGACAGAGTTCGAACTCTAATCCATGTTCAGCTATGGCTTCACAAATCATTTCAGCAATTTCATTCACCAATCTTCTTGGTAAAGTCTCTGAAGCACAAAAAATATTCCTGAATCACAAAGTTACCAGCAGGTATTTGATGAACATATCTGATCAACAGGGGTGTTTATTCCTTGTGTGAGCTGTCTGGTGTTGCATCAGAAATTATTGAACAGTATTTGACCTCTTTAACCTCTCCTACAGTAGTTTTCATAACTTGCCCTGTGCATTCTTGAATAAACTCATTTTGGCTCTCAAGTGATGAGTAGGTACTTGAACTCTCTGATGTTGAGCCTGTGCACACAGTCATCATGGCCACCCAAAATCTGATCATACTTAGCTAACAACTCAATACCCAAGAAATTTCCATTTGATTGATCACACAGCTTGCCATTAATGAAACAGAAAGCTAATTCTCATTCTCCAAGAAACCAAACGACATCTAAAATATGCTTCAAAATTTCCTTCCACTTTTCTTTTCCATTTGCCAAATTTGTTTCCAATAATGAGTGGATGGTTTTATTACTTTTTAATCTTCTTTTTGAGCCCATCCATTTCATATAACATGTTCTCTGTGTGTCACTTTTGGTCATCGGGTAGGTCGACCTGGATCTGAATAATCAGACTCATTTGGCTTGCAAGGGACAGGGCTGGTCCTTTGTCTCTTAACACCAAATCCCCAAGGTAGGGTATGAGTATTTAAGTAGATGAGCATATTTAAGGAATGGTGCCAAAGATATCACTAATACTATACTATTGCTATTTGTTTATGTGCTTTAGTTTCTTGTCTTTACTAATTGTGCTAATAAAATTATCTAAGGCTTTGCTTTGCCCTCAATGAGAGTGTCCTTTCTGTACACACAAGGGTTCCCCATAAGATACTGAACTAGTTAGTTTTAATTCTATGTCATGTCTAATTCTGGGACTAGAACCCTACTGCCACCAGCTCTTTAAATTAGTATTAATTGGCAACCAAGAACACTTATCAACCATTAAAGAATCAGGGTACAGACTGACAATTCCACACGTCAAATGATCGCCTAATAACTCACTACAGATGCGGCTGTCCCACTGAGTCCACCCTGTCCCTGAGAAAATTAAAGCCCTAGTGAATGCTAGGGCATTCCATCAATCAGGAACACACAAACTCATGCATCTCAGATGACCAATTTCAGATCTCAGATACCTACTTCAGATATGTGGTGGCTATTCCATAGAGTGGTTATAGCTCATTTACATTGTGCACTGGGCAGATTCAAAATCTAAATAGATGTGCAAAGATCATAAGGGGAAACTAGGCAAAATTAATCAAATTTGAATTTGTGGGACACTACTCAACCAGCACTAGTAAAAGACAATGCAATTTACATGAATTTTATCATTTAAGGGAAGGGAAGTGACTTCCAGAAGTTAGGAACATTTTGAAACCCCAAGAAGATTCATTCAGGGCAAGGGACATCATACCAAAATTAGAACAGTTCTGAAAATTTGGGACTGTAGGCAACCATACTGTAGAGAGAGCTCCCATGAAGCCCAGTTGCATAGCACACAGGGGCCTGCAGAAACCACCCCTGTGGGGCCTCTCCAGTTCACACACAGAGCAGCAGAAACGTATAGTCTCTGATGTGCTTTGGGGCTTTTGTGGCTGAGCAGAGGGCCACAAGATTTGGCCTTCAGTGACTAAGCCCTCAATTCAGCAAGATCAATGGGACTGCTTGTGCTAAAAGTTGGGCCAATGCTTAAATACCTGGCTGAATCAATGTGTAAGTAAGAACATATGGTGGAAAATCCAAGTAAAGCACCATGCCCGCTACCAGCACTATACGAAATAGTAAAGTGAGTAAAGTTCTTATTCTGCAAGTGGTGCCACTTAAATCAGTTGAACTATTTGTAAAGCAAGAGATGATTCAAAGCCCATTAAACTCTGTGGGTGTTGTTCTATTGACTTTACATTGGCATTACTTGAATCAGACCCTGAGAGTATCAAAATGTGGTCCAGAATAGTTTAGTATGTCCAGAGAGGAGTAACTGATACCTGAACAGATTATACATTCCACTCTCCATAGCCACTCCATGCATATCCCTGCTGTGAGTTTTGCAAATGTGAGTTAGGATGACATTATGATCTTATCTTGGCTTGAGCCACAGAGCATCACTTATCTCTCATCTGGCGCTATTGTACCAGAAGTAGATAAATATGTCCTGTGCATTCAAAAATCTTGGATTTCCTTGAAAAATAATCCTATCTGTAACAGAATGTGCATTCCAATATATCACCATCCAAACTAGCCCTAGTTGAATTATTGTTCCAAATAAATTATCAACCAAATACAGTGGGTTTTGTTTTGCTTTTTTCCTGATTGTGATGCTGGTTTCTGCTAATGTACTTGTTCTTTGCATGTTTTTCTCAAACAAATCACAGCGTATGATTTGCTTGCAAATTGTTCATTTTGAGTATTGGCTATCCACCTTTCATGGATAAGGGAATAAGGAAAAACAAAAGGATGAACCGTGGCTAACGAACAGTACAGATGAATATCTATACAAACAGGAATTCCCCAAAGCAAACCCCATTTGCACAAACGTTCACTAATAGTGATTAATATGAGGTATAAACAATCTAACTGAATAAGTTTTTGGAAGATGAATGAATGCTCACGGTCTTCCTTCTCCTCCCCCCCCTTTTTTTTTTTTTTATTCAAACTAGCTCTAATCTCAACCAACTTTAGGGGCTGATGTCAAAGATCCCCCATGCCAGCAGATCATTATAGTTCAGGCATGACAATTTAATAGCCAACAATGCACAAGGGAGTGATGCGGCCAGCATCATGTCCGACCATCTTTGACTGCCCAAACCCAATGGATCAAGTACCCCATTTTGCTGCTGGGTGGCCTTTCAATGTGAGAACAAGCAAGACTCAAGCCCATGACCTTCAAGATTATAGTCAAATGCCTTAACTACTCAGCCACCCTGCCTCTAAGACTGTGCACAAAACTACAATGCAATGTCATGCAGCTAAAGTACTTGTCCTATCCTGTGTGCTGAAGATATTCAATGACATTTTTAAGCTATATGTATAAAATATTTTTATACACTAAGGGGAGGGGGGGAGTGGCAGATCCTAAGCTTTTTACTCTTAACTACACCTGGATGTAATTTAGAAGACTGCATTGTCCTCTAACAATCCATCAAGCAGCGTTAAGTATTGTGCTTCTGCATAATAACTGGCATCTCACACTTTCAAAACATTAAAAGATAAGGGCACACACAACATGTAGACATGACAGGGGACAGTGCCCTTACTTTTAAAACATATGCATTCTCTTGAACAGGCGTATGCTACTTCTTCAAATCTAGACAAATGTAAAAAGGATAGGGTTACATAGTAGCAAATCACTAAAATAGAATATTTAAGCCCCTGAAGGTGTTTTCAGGGATTGGCTGATGTTTTAATCTGCTCCTTTTATAACTACCAAACAATTGATGCAAATTGCGCAGCCAATGCTGAATATGCCAAAAGGGAAAGAATTGGGTGGGAATGGGGAAGTAGGACATTTCCATTCCTAGCTATTTTCTGCCTGAGCTCTTCAGACAGATTCATCATACATATGTATGTCCTCCCAAGAAGCTTCCTATTTATTTAATAAGGGTCAGAATTTCGTGGTGTCATTCATGCTGCAAGTGCCTTACTCCCCAACAGGGCTATTTGGGCAGTAGGATGGTACCCCACTTGAGTGCAGGTATCAGAATGAGGCCCAGAAAAAAAAAACAGAATATTTTCTTTGGTCACACGTTGTCCCAGAGAGTGTAATTCACTGACCTCTAAATGCCTTCGCAACTGAACGTTCTCTTCCACACAACTGATTTTTTTTTTTTTAAATGAGGCCAATTGATAATGTGGAAGTTTTCTAGGACTCTGAAGTAGTGGTTTTAACCAAACTGAACTGCACATTGGACAGCAGAAAGCATTCAAAAGGTGAATTCTGTTTGAAGGGGAGATAAATTTCAGTCAGTAAAAGGAGGGCACTGGCTGCCTCTAAGGCTCATTTGGACAATAATGAGGCATGACATTACTTAATGAAATATCTTTTCAATTAAAATTTCATCTACTGGAGATTTATTTAAATTACAGCAAACAATTTTCAAATTCACAGTGGTGTGTCTGAGAATGCACTTTCTGCTATTTGGAAGCATTCATGTGAGTAGCTAAAGTCAGCGGACCGGATGATACTTCAGATTTACAGGGGTGAAATTGAGGTAATTCCACTGCAGTCAGTGGAACGATCCGAAATTTACCCAGGTGAAACTGAGATCAGGATCGGACTCATTTTTCAGTACTGGATGGGGGGGGGAGTGGGAAATAAATGCTTTTTTCAAATAATAAATAATGAGAAGCATAGTGTTCTATAACAGATCTATTTTTATTTTTAAATGATTTATCCATCGCTGAAGAGCTAGAAGAAAATTAAGCTTCATCACAAATCCTATTCATGCTTTCCAAACTGGAATGAATAGTCTCTGTCATTTTACTTATGCAGCTCTTTCAATTCTGAGCTTATGGAACAGTGGTTTTCTGATTTGTTTTTCCCCCCCCAATGTGGGCTACTGATTTGTGTGTGCCAGTTAAAGTCACTTCATCCTGAAGAAGAGTTATTACCAGTGCATTGTGGGATGCCTGAGCTGCAGTTGAGTGTCCAGTAGCTTTAGCAGTTCATCAGACCGAAACTAGGAAGAATACACAGCAGGTGGAATATCTGCCTGGTAAGTTACAATAACTCCAGCAACAGACACACACACATAAGTGATAATAATGACTCCATTGTAATCTCTTGGTGCCTGCAGACAAACATGCATATCACAGCTTGCCTTTTTATCATCATCCAGAAAATGAAAAAATGCTTAAAAACAGGTGAAGTGCATGCACGTGTAAGCATACATATTTATGGGCAAGGAAGAAAGTTACAATTAAAAGTATATCAAAGTCAAGGCAAAACATCTAAACCATATTCTTACAGGACAGTTAGAGCTTATAACTATTAAGGCCTATTTGTATAGATTTAAAAAAAAGATTTTTTTAAAGATCTATTTCTTCTATGAAGCAACTAGAACATGTAGGTATTACCTTGCCATCTCTGCTCAGATTTCAGTGTCTAAGAAAACGACAAAGACCCAAGGAGCAGAGAGGCACAGACTAAAGCAACGTGGTGTTTCACTCTTCATTTTTTCATGTGTTCGTTTCACTTTGTCTTGCCTTATATTCTACCCCTAAACTTAAACTACGGTAAGCTCTCTGCAGTAGGGGCCAGTTCTTTTATTTGTTTTGTAAAATGCATAGCATATTTTGGACACAGTAAACAATTGCCATCATTCAGAATATCAGCATAGGATTTAAAACAACATTACTGAAACGATTCATGGTGGAACAATTTTGATTAACACATCAAGGATGGCAAGGTTCAATACATGGTAAAAATGCATAGATCATTTACAGTGCAACCCTATAGACTCCAAGAAAAAGAAAACAAACAAAAAAATAACAGAAAAAACATCTGTTGTTGCATCTGTTATGCATTTCTGTAACACTTTTACTCCAACTCTAAAACTAAATCCAGGAATGCCTGACAGGTAGGCAGCCAGATTCATTCTGGATGATATCTAGGATGAAAATATCCTGATCCAGCCAGTTCCTTGAGAATGACAGAGAATGTAAATCAAACCCAACCAGACCAGAGCACAAATTCCTAGTGTCTACAAATACATTCCCTACCATCTGAACTCCACCTAAAGTCCTAATTGGTAACGGGGGGGGAAACCTGCCTGATACCTGTTTAAGGTCAAAGGCCTGGTCCCCACTAACCCCCCACTTCGGACTAAGGTACGCAAATTCAGCTACGTTAATAACGTAGCTGAATTCGAAGTACCTTAGTCCGAACTTACCGCGGGTCCAGACGCGGCAGGGAGGCTCCCCCGTCGATGCCATGTACTCCTCTCGCCGAGCTGGAGTACCGGCGTCGACGGCGAGCACTTCCGGGATCGATCTGGGATCGATTTATTGCGTCTGAACCAGACGCGATAAATCGATCCCAGAACATCGATTGCCTGCCGCCGGACCCTCCAGTAAGTGTAGACGTACCCAAACTGAACATTTGTTCCTTTCTGGAGAGATGGAGGATGATGTGGATCTGTAGGATCCATAGCAGACTGCCTTAGGGGCTGCTGGTGGAGCACATCCAACAGAAGAGTGCACTAGTCATAATCCCAGTTGAAAATTTTGGGCTACTTTGAACTGGGTTGAGGAATAAACCAACAGATCTATTGGTATATTGGTTCCTGAAGATGGGGTTCTGGTTCTCTAGTAAAAACCAATATAAACTAGTAGAAAGTGGCAGAGACCAGACAAAGGATTCCAAGTGAACCCTCTGGCATTTCCATTTGGGCAGCATATCATCCTTGATTTATAGAGTGCCACAGGGGTGCTGACCAGCAGGAAAACTTAGCACTTAAGGGGGTACAGGGTCAGTATTCTGGCTGCTTCCTACAGTGATACACGTGAACGACCCTGTGACAGGGTCCACTCACCATGGGTGGCTCCTCCTCCAAGTTGCTCTGGGATTTAGCTCTGGCCAGGCATTGCACCCTCTTCCAGTGGTCTCTCCCATCATCCTCTTGTCTTGCAGACCCCTCTTACCCCAGGAACCACAATCTCCTCTTCATGTCTTGGCCCTCCAGCCTGGTCCCCTTCAGGGGGCGAGGGGTAGTAATGTAACAAAGTATTTCCAGAATAAATTAGGCAATCCACTGTCCTCTACCTAGTTGACACCACATCCCCAGGGGCTGGTAGGGGAACCTGGGCCAACCCTCTACTCCAGGTTCCAGCTCAGGGGCCCTCCAGACAGCAGCCGAGGCCTGCACTGTCCTACCTGCTGCTTTCCCACCTTCCTGGCTTCCCTCCTCTCTAGGTTCATCAACCTCCCAACTCCCTTCTCCCAGGGAGTGACTGCAGCCTGCCTCCCTGCAGCCCCCTTCTGCTCTCAGCTCCTGGGCTTTATACAGGCTCCTCCTGTTCCTCCACAGCTGAGCCTCATATAATCAACTCCTTGCTCCCTGACTCCTCCTCCAGGTGCAGCCTGGGCAGTTAATTGACCTACCTGACCTTCTTAACCCCTTCCGGGGCTTGTGTGGGGTTGACACATGTGCCCTGTCCTCTCAATGTACCAGTATAGGGGCAGTCACAGCTCTATTAAAACAGTAAACAGTCAAGTATTGACTAGTGAACAATTAAGACAGGCTAGAAATAGCACTGGAATTGCAGACACTGAGTCTCCCTAGTGCTAATGTCAAATGAGAACACTTTCAGCAGGCTCAGTGCCGCCATTTGTAATTTACCATCTGCCACCGCTCTCAGATCCAACAGATAATCTGTACTTGGTGAGAAGTGCCATTAGCCATCCGAACTTTTTGAATGCCATGGTGAGCAGAAGCAGCACAACCAAATCACAGGACAAACATAGCAAAGACTCATTTATACCTCAAAGGGAAAACTGGAAAAACATTCTCCTTTGGGATAATCCTATCTATGTCCTTCTAACAAAACAGTAATCTGTCTGGCCAGCCACTGTAAAGACTTTCCCTACTGAATTCAGCTGGATGAGCTATTCACCAATAAAAAAGTACATTAGTCAAAAGTGCTCTGGTTAGCGATTCGCCAGCTGGCACAACCCAAGCAGAGATGAGGATTTCTTGCATAAAATAATCAACTTTTTGGGGGGGGAGGGGTTAAGTCTCTGATGCACAAGTTTCCTGAGCAAAGAGAAGTTAGCAAGAGGGTGTTCCTTTTCCTTCATAAGCCAGAAACAGATGGATTTTTATTTTAATCACAATTTCTATGAACTGAGAATAAAAAAATAAAATAAAATAAAAATAAAAACTCTTAAATCAGTGCCAAGGAGGTGAAAAGATGCAACAGAAGTCACACAAAAACTGTTTAGCATTCTGGACTCTGAAATGTGGAAATGTGACTTGACAAGCAGAACCACAACTGATGTATGATTTATTGGTTACACATCAGAAGCTGGGAATGGGTGACAGGGGATGGAACACTTGATGATTACCTGTTCTGTTCATTCCCTCTGGGGCACCTGGCATTGGCCACTATCGGAAGACAGAATACTGGGCTAGATGGACCTTTGGTCTGACACACAATGGCCATTCTTATGTACCCATACAATAGGCCTTCAATTAGCATTTTGTATTTTTTTTCCTCATAACCAACACCTTCCTGCACCGTGCTTCCCTCAAAATGGCACCCAGAACCCCGGATGCCCTCTTTCCCTGGCACCACCAAAGTTCTCCCAAACCACCCTTACAAAACACCACCACCATGACACCCACTTGGACCCACTTCCATGCCACCCGTACCACAACCCCACAAATCCCTTAGCACCAGCAAAGCTGCCTACAGAGCTCTTGCTCACTAAACCCTGCTTTCAAGCCCTTGATTTAGTGTTCTGTTCACTTCAAAATCTCTCTCTCACACACACACACAATCCCTTCCTTGCTGCCAGTGCCAGATTGCTTCTAAGGCTATGTCTACAGTATAGCTGGAAGTGTGCCTCCCAGCCTAGGTAGACAGACCCTTGCTACATCCTCTTGAGCTAGCACACTAAAAATAGCAGTGTGGAAATGGCTGCATGGAGAGTCTCACAGGCTACCCACCCGAGCTTAGACCCAGGGGAACAGGCGGCTACTCATGCTGCAGTGTCCACACTCCACTTTTACCATGCTATTTCAAGCCGAGCTTGCGCTGGTCTGTCTACCTGGGCCGGAAAGCCCACATGCAACTGCAGCATAGACATACCCGAAGTCCCCTCAGATAGCACCTGATCTAAAATCCATTGAAGTCAATTGAAAGACTCCTCTGGACTTCAGAAGGCACTGGATCAGGCCAACAATATAAGAAGGAGGTCTGAGCATCCTTCCCCAAGCACCAGCCTCGAGCCTCACCCCATTCTCCTCCTCCTCCTCTCCCCAAGTTTCCATAAATGAAGATACCTTCATCCCTAGTGACAGATGTTGTGCATGTTGCCCCCTCTCTCAAATCTGCTCTCCATTAGCCTCTCGAGAGGTTAGGTAAAGCCAGGATATCCCTGTTTCCATAAACAATGTGTTCATTTGCTTTTAGGAAAACAGGTTTTCCTGGTGCAGAACAAACATTCACTCCATGGGCAGCCAAACAGACCTTCCACAAATTCATCCCCCTCCACCAAAAAGCGTCTGGCTTCAAAATAATTTCTCAGACATAGCATAGCTTCGCAGAGCTTCTGCCTCTCCCTCACACCAGGCTTCACGTACTTGGTGGGAAACCTGTCTCTGTAGCAATCTTTTCCTATCGTTTAAGTGAGTAAAAAGGTTGTTTTTCATTGGTGGTTTGTTTGAGTGACTTCTCTTGTGCCCAAAGGAATGTTACAGCCACCAAAAGTGTGCTCCTACAGGTTTAAAAGAACTGAGGAAAAACCCAAGTAATAACAGGCCACTTACCTCCCAGGTAGAACTAACCGGAAAATGTTCAGCAAAGCAGTTTTTGCAGGAAAACCCACATTTTTTCATGGGATTTTATTGATTTTGAATAAAATTTTCATGAGAAAAAAAAGTTAAAAATTTGGGGGGGTGGGGAGTGGGATTTCAAAGATTTCCTGAAACAATTTTTTTCCAAAATGAAAATTCTTTGGAATTTCTGTTTCATAGGAAATTTCCAAAAAAAAAATAGTTTGGTTTTCTTAAGAATGAAAACAAACTTCAACATGTCAAATTTTCACTCAAATCAGAAATTCTAAGTTTTCACCAGCTCTGCTCCCAGGACAGAATATTTTAGCTACCTAGTTGTCAAGGGCTAGCCTGGCCCTAATTTTTATGGAAATGATTAAGATTTCTCATGGGTGGGGGGGGGGGTGATAAGAACTAAACTAAAAAAAAACTGAACTAGAAAAGTTCTGTCTTATGGCAATATCTCTAGTAATAACGCCAACAAGAAAAGTGGGCAGAATCTGAACAGTTTTTCCATGAGACATCAGCTGATCTTTAGATTGTAAAGTATATTAAATACAGAGACTGTAAAAGCTTCTTGAACCCAAGTTGTTTTCCTTTTTAATACTAAACATTTTCAGCATTACTAAAACCCTTGCTCATTTCCTTTCTCCTGTTGTTTTTACGGAGTATGTTTCTTGACCATGCCAGCAAATAAAAGACTGAAATCTCTGCATAGTCCAGTTACACTATCAGCTTCCACTAGATACTGCACTGTTGCTTTGCAGAACCACAGTTACAAGTGTGATATTTAATATCGTCATATGACTAAACTACAACTCTGTTTTACAGCCCCATAAAGCCACAGATTCCTATTTTCCCTCCCTCAAGAAAGGATTCTGCATTTATCTTCATTCTCTTTCTTTACACATTCTCCTTACTCCTCCCTTTCCTTTTTGCAGACACCTTCTTCCCTTTTGGCTTCAACTGACACTCAACAATGATGGGAAACTTCTGTGATGATGCTATGCATAAACAAAGCCAAAACCAAATGACCTTACTCTGCAAAGTTGATCACAGAAGCATGCCCTTCTGGAAAAATTAATTAAGAGTCTGATGGTATCAAAGTTAAATAGGTTCTTTATTATTAGACAAAAGTTTCAAGCCAACAGGCAAAGAACAATTTAATAAGGACCATACCACACATTCCAGCATCCAAAGCCTGTTTTTGTCTGTTTCTCACTTGGTAGAATGTCACTCAGGCCTGGTCTACACTAGGCGTTTATGTCGAAGTTAGCGCCGTTACATCGAATTAACCCTGCACCCGTCCACACTGCGATGCTATTTAGTTCGACATAGAGGTCTCTTTAATTCGACTTCTGTACTCCTCCCCGACGAGGGGAGTAGCGCCAAATTCGACATGGCCATGTCGAATTAGGCTAGGTGTGGATGGAAATCGACGCTAATAGCTCCGGGAGCTATCCCACAGTGCACCACTCTGTTGACGCTCTGGACAGCAGTGCGAGCTCGTATGCTCTGACCAGCCACACAGGAAAAGCCCCGGGAAAATTTGAATTGGAATTCCTTTTCCTGTCTGGCCAGTTTGAATCTCATTTCCTGTCTGGACATCGTGGCGAGCACAGCAGCACTGGCAACGATGCAGAGCTCTCCAGCAGTGATGGCCGTGCAGTCTGTGAATAGAAAGAGGGCCCCAGCATGGACTGATCGGGAAGTCTTGGATCTCATCGCTGTGTGGGGCGATGAGTCCGTGCTTTCCGAGCTGCGATCCAAAAGACGGAATGCAAAGATCTACGAGAAGATCTCTAAAGACATGGCAGAGAGAGGATACAGCCGGGATGCAACGCAGTGCCGCGTGAAAATCAAGGAGCTGAGACAAGGCTACCAGAAGACCAAAGAGGCAAACGGACGCTCCGGATCCCATCCCCAGACATCCCGTTTCTATGAGGCACTGCATTCCATCCTCGGTGCGGCCGCCACCACTACCCCACCAGTGACCGTGGACTCTGAGGATGGGGTAGTGTCCACGGCCGGTTCCTCGGACATGTTAGGGGACGTGGAAGATGAGGAAGGAGATGAGGAGGGCGAGGCAGTCGGCAGCGCTCACAACGCTGATTTCCCCGACAGCCAGGATCTCTTCATCACCCTTACAGAGATCCCCTACGAAGCGTCCCCAGCCGTTACCCCGGACACAGAATCTGGTGAAGGATCAGCCAGTAAGTGTTGTAAACATCTAAACATTTATTTTTAACAAAACAGGAATATTAACAATTTAAAGAATGGGTTGTTCATGATTAGTGTGCCCTATGCGCTTAACGGTTTAGTCATGGGCAGTGCAAGTTTTGAAAAAAAATCTAGCAATGTCCGGTTTTCAGTGATTGTCCTGCACAAGCCGCTCTACTGTTTATTCCCTGCTACTGCAGCTACAGTAAAATGCGGTCTATATGTCCGGGGATAGAGCAGTAGTCCTCCTGGGATATCTCCACGAAGCTCTCCTGGAGGTAACTTGAAAGCCGTTCCATGAGGTTCCTGGGGAGAGCGGCCTTATTGGGTCCTCCGAAGTACGAGACGTTGCCGCGCCACGAGACTATCACGTACTCGGGAATCATTGCTCTGCATAGCAGGGCGGCATACGGCCCTGGTCTTTGGAGGCTTTCCCGGAGCATTCTCTGTCTGTCGCTCTCAGAGATCCTCATCAGGGTGATGTCGCCCATGGTGACCTGCTTTTAATTAGGTAGGGGAATGTTAGTGTTGGGACTGCTTTCCCGTTCCTTGACAGAACTGTAACCGCTGGTTTTTAGCCACGCGGTGGAGGCGGGAGAGGGGCAGCCGAAAGGGATCGTTCCCGGGGACAGCCGCGAGGGGGTGGGACAGGGGCAGAGTTCCCGCTTGCCGGATTGCTGGCTGCAGGAACTGACATAGCTTTAAATGTGAAATGAGGCCAGTGGTAATCTAAAAGTTTTAAACTGCCACAAGTGTACGGCTTACCATGTCTGCCTGCAACAGAAATTCCGTTGTGCTGCCCCGCTTCTCAAATGTGCTGTGCAAGACCCCAGGCACTGAATGCGAAGGCCGAAAATTCGACCTTGTGCTGAGTGCGCATGTGATAGGTGCTGTGCATGGTCTTGTTCACAGAGAAAGACTATGTTCTTTGTTCACAACTACATTTTTCTTTCTGAGGAATTCACTCCCTTTTTCCCATTTCCACAGCCCCATCTGTGACTGTCTCACAACCTAGCCTGGAATCACACTCCCAGAGGCTAGCGCGGATTAGGCGTAGGAAGAGGAGGACACGGGAGGACATGTTCTCTGAGCTTATGGCCTGTTCCCAAGCCCAGGCAGCACAGCAGACCCAGTGGCGGGAGAACTTGACCCGAATGCACCAAGCCAACATGGATCGGGAGGAGAGGTGGCGGCAGGAAGACCAGCAGGCGACTCAAACGCTGCTTGGACTACTGAGGGAGCAAACGGACACGCTCCGGCGCCTTGTGGATGTTCTGCAGGAACGGAGGCAGGAGGACAGAGCCCCGCTGCAGTCCATCTATAACCGCCCTCCCCTGCCACCAAGTCCCATACCCACCTCACCCAAAGTGCAAAGAAGGAGAGGCGGCAGAGTCCCTGCTAACTCTCACTCCACCCCTGCAGAGAGCTCTAGTAGCAGAAGGCTCTCATTTCCCAAAATTTGAACAGTTCTTTCCTTCCCGCCTGACACAAGCCCCCGTCCAAGTTTCACCTCCCAATGCCATGTGTAGTTGATAATAAAAAATATGTTTCTGTAAACTACTGTTTCAATCATGTTCTTTTGGAGGAGGATGGGAAAGGGGGTTGGTAATTGGACAGGACAGTCACCTTTGGCAGGGTACATAGTCGGGGGCAGGCACAGCAGCAGGGCACATACACAGTGCAGTGATGCAGTGACTAGTTACCCTGGTTAGTCTGGGAGGTTGTTTTCATGTTATGTGGTGGGGGGTGGGTTGCTCTGTGACTTTGTGGCAGGGGAGGGCAGTTACAGATCTTAAGCGGCGGTCCTTAGGCAGGATCACAGAGCCACACAGCAGGGGATCTGTAACCGTCCTCCCCCTGCCACAAAGTCACATAGACCCCCCCCATACACACAGTCCCGATCAGGAGGGGTGACAGGCTCCGTTGAAACAACCATCCCACTGCAGCGGAGCCTGTCAATCCTTGAGTTTAGAAGCTGCATTCGCGTCACTACACTACACCCGCTCCGCACCACAGTCTGCGTCCCAGTTTTAAAAAATTCCCGCGAAAACAGTATTAAAGAAAACGGTGTGCTTTAACAAAGTTGAACTATTTTTATTTCGCAACGTGTGTTGGAAGGGGGGTGAAGGGGGTATGTAACTGGATAGGATAGTCAACATTACCTGGGTAAAGAAACGGGGGCAGGTTTAGCTTCTCAGTACACAAACTTTAAAGTCACAGGTTACCCTGCTCACTGAGGAACTTTGCTTTCAAAGCCTCCCGGATGCACAGCGCGTCCCGCTGGTCTCTTCTAATCGCCCGGCTGTCTGGCTGTGAGTAATCAGCAGCCAGGCTATTTTCCTCAACCTCCCACCCCGCCATAAAGGTCTCCCCCTTGCTCTCACAGAGATTGTGGAGCACACAGCAAGCTGCTATAACAATGGGGATATTGGTTTCGCTGAGATCACAGCGAGTCAGTAAGCTTCTCCATCTCCCCTTGAGACGGCCAAAAGCACACTCCACCACCATTCTGCACTTGCTCAGCCGGTAGTTGAAGAGTTCTTTTTCAGTGTCCAGGGCGCCAGTATAGGGCTTCATGAGCCAGGGCATTAGCGGGTAGGCTGGGTCCCCGAGGATGACTATAGGCATCTCCACATCCCCAACAGTTATTTTGTGGTCCGGGAAGTAAATACCTTGTTGCAGCCGTCTAAACAGACCAGAGTTCCTGAAAACACGAGCGTCATGAACCTTGCCCGGCCATCCCACGTAGATGTTGGTAAAACGTCCCCTGTGGTCCACCAGTGCTTGCAGCACCATGGAAAAGTAGCCCTTTCGCTTAATGTACTGGGTGGCCTGGTGGTCCGGTGCCAGGATAGGGATGTGAGTTCCATCTATGGCCCCACCGCAGTTTGGGAATCCCATCGCTGCGAAGCCATCTATGATCGCCTCCACGTTTCCCAGGGTCACTACCTTTGGCAGCAGTACATCAACGATTGCCTTGGCTACTTGCATCACAACAACCCCCACGGTAGATTTGCCCACCCCAAACTGGTTCGCGACTGACCGGTAGCTGTCTGGCGTTGCAAGCTTCCAGAGGGCTATGGCCACTCGCTTCTGTACACTCAGTGCAGCTCGCAACCGGGTGTCACTGCGCTTCAGGGCAGGGGACAGCAACTCACAAAGTTCAAGGAAAGTTCCCTTCCGCATGCAAAAGTTTCGCAGCCACTGGGATTCATCCCAGACCTGCAGCACTATGCGGTCCCACCACTCAGTGCTTGTTTCCCGTGCCCAGAATCGCCGTTCCACGGCATCAACATGACCCATTGCCACCGCGATGTCCTCGGCGCTGGGTCCCCTGCTTTCTGACAGGTCCGTGCTACTCTCAGACTTCAGGACATCACCGCGGTGCCGTAGCCTCCTTGCCTGACTTTTCTGCATCTGCCTCAGGGAAACCTGTATGATAAGCTGCGAGGCGTTGAGAGCGGCCACAACTGCAGCGATGGTCGCAGCGTGCTCCATGCTCGCAGTGCTGTGGCGTCCGCGCTGTCAATGACTGGAAAAGTGCGCGAAATGATTTCCCGCCAGCGCTTTCAGGGAGGGAGGGCAGGAGTGATGGACGGATGACGACAGTTACCCAAAAGCACCCTCGACACATTTTGTTACCCAGAAGGCATTGCCGGCTACACCCAGAATTCCAATGGGCAGAGGGGACTGCGGGAACTGTGGGATAGCTGACCACAGTGCACCGCTTCGAATGTCGACGCTTTCACCATTAGTGTGGACGCACAAAGTCGAATTACTGTCCTTAGTGTGGACACACACGTTCGAATTTGCAATATCGATTACAAAAATTCGATGCAAGTAAAATCGAACTACTCTCGTAGTGTAGACAAGGCCTCAGAATGCCATATTTCCTCTTTGGGAAGACATTATTTTCCAGTGGAGATATATCAGAAGTATTCTGAGATCTTTACTTTTTCCCATTCGTAGGAGAATGATTATTATTGTCTGTCATTCCCAGAAGTACTGCCTTTAAAAAGATATTGGAGTAAGAGGCCTGGACAGCTCAAGGGATTAAAAATACATCCTGGACCTTTTTACTTCTATATTACTGGTTCAAATCCAGACCAGGGAACTCATTCTGAACTCAGTCACAACAGTGTAACGCCACTGATTTTGGTAGAGTTACTCCTACTCATACCAGTCCAAGTGAGATCTGTATCTGGACTCAAGACGGTAGTGACCAAAATTCATTACACTTAGAAATGTCTTCCATGGTCTTAGTGTATGAGAAATATGTAGATGGTCTCCTCTTGCAAGTGGACAGTATCAAATACATCTTTGTTATAACTCCCTGACCTAAGTTTTGTTCTTGGATACTAAGGTATATCCAGAGTAATTCCATTAAACTCAGTGCAGCTACTCTTCGGATTTATCACAGAACAGAACTTGGCCCTGGGTATCCAAAACCAGCTTTTCAGGTGATGCTAATTAGCATATTTGCTGGCAGACTAAGCAGACTGCAGTGGCTGAATGTGGTTAGAGAATGACCTACCTGCTCAGACCTTGTCTATCATCAGGGGGAAAGTTTTTTTGTTGTTTTTTGTTTTTTTAATAAGAAGCTTGTTGGCCATGGCCAACTAACATGTTTAAAGATGGTAAGCCCTGTCTACATTTAGTGCCAACACATTGTTAAACAGCACTTAATTAAAACATGTTACCCAACACATTTTTTTAAAAGGTTTTCAGAGCCTAGACAGGCTTCACACTTCCAGGTTAGGCCTGGTGGAGCATTAACAAGATACTCTGGGGAATCCTGTCTTGCCACTGCTCGCACCGTACCTATTCTATGAATAAACAGAGAAATTAGCTGTTGGCCTGCTGCCTGCACTGGGTTATTTGTGTTCTTAGGAGCAATATTTCTCCAGCCCCAAAGGAGTGCTAGGCGCCTCATAGAGTATAGAAAAGTCACTGCCGCTGTCTGGAACCCACAAAACTGGCCAGTTCCTAAGGTGCTGACAAAGAACTTTTAAAAAGCCAATATCCTAAGCATACAATCTTCCTGGAACACTGGTTCTTTTTTCCCTCCAACGTTTTGCTGCACTGTTAGTTTCTGTCTATAGGGTAGCTTCAATTTCAACGTAAACCCATGCTGTAGATCAGGAGCAAGTGCCAGGGCATGAAGATTCATGTTTCTACTTGTTTCATTTCTAAAGCAGACTTGCAGGATTCATGTGTTATATTTATAGGTCTTACATTGCAATTCCCTGGAGCAAACTGGCGGTAAGCTTGGTTAGAAGAAATCTAAAAGTTTCACCTTTCCTGTCAAGTTCAAGTTATTGAAGTTTCAGTTCCAACATAATTCCCACTATGACATAAAAATTCAATCTAGAGTTGAGCGCGTCGCAGGGCAGTTGGCAGGAAGTTGGGTTAAAACAAACACAGAAAGTTCTGTGTAAGCAACAGCACATAACATGCACAGCGACACCTCATTGTCACATGTCTCATCTCATTCCAAGGCACGAGACTGAAGACTACTTAATTCTGATTTCAAGTGTACTGTTTTCACCCCAGTGTAACTCCATTGACTTTAAGGAGCTGCCTCTGATTTACACATGTGTAACTGAAGAGAATCAGGCCTTCAACTACGTGACCAGGAATCCATTAAAGTTACACTTTTTAAGTGTACATTTGTAGCCACAAATAGGAGGATGGTTTTATTTTTGAATGTGGTGGGAAGATATAAAAATATTGGAAATGATTAGCTCTATAGTAAGTACGAAGTCCCCTGGAATACAGCCCCTTTACACTGATCACACTGTGTGCTCAGTCCCTCATAGGAAAGATTGCAATATGCATGGGTAAGTGACGAGATAGACCCGGTTACCTTGAAATGCAATAGATTTCAGAAATTCACTGATTTTCCACTACCAAATTGGAATTTTTCTACCCTAGAAAGAAAGGATGGTCCTGTGGTTAGGAACTAGCCTGGAACACAGGGGACCGGGTTCAAGTCCCTGCTCTAACACAGACTTCCTGGGTGACTTTGGGCAAATCACTTATCTCTGCGCTTCAATTCCCCACCTGTAAAACGGGGAAAATATCACTTCCCTCTCCCACAGGAGCATCGTGAGGATAAATACATTAATGACTGTGAGGTGCTCAAATACTAGTGTAATGGGGACCATCAGATGAGACAGATACCAGAGAGAGTGATAGACAGTATTATAGATAGGCCCTTACAATTGGAGTCACCTAGCAAAGAGTGAGTCTATTATGTGGAAGGAAACATTACTTTCCGAAGTGGATTACTGTTTGACCACACATACCTAAGCATGTCAGACCTTCATCTGCTCCTGCTTAAGCCACCCTGGCACTCTGGAAGCTGCATTGACAGATTTCATGTTGTCATCACAGATTGAATGCTGCACAAGAGACTTGGAACATTACAAGTATCCTGTTCAAAATACCAAAAATGGAAAGGGAACTTATACAAAGCTAGACATCGATATATGGCTTCTGACATAGAAGGCTCAGTCTTAAAATATGATGCCAACTTTGATAAAGTTCTCAAACAACATAAAAGTCAGATCCATTGACTGACTTCCCTGTAAAAACAGGCGAAAGTAGAAAGCTGCTAAACACTAGAGTAAGAGAAGAAAGAGACAAGGGAGATATTGGCAAAAAATGTGTGGAGTCCAGTTGAGAGAGGTTCCAAGAACACACCGCACTAAGGATGCTATTCATTTAAACTCTGCCAGAAAAGGTTCTTGTGATGTGCAAAGTGACAGCAATTGGAACAGCAATTTTATATAAGACCTATTGTATATAACAGATGATTTAATGACGTTTTTCTTTAAGCTAATGAAGAGAAGACATCCGAACGTAGTTGCACAACTGACTCCATGAACGCAGGGCCAGACCCAGAAAGGGACTTAGGTGCCTACTTTAGGCACCTATGTGCAAACTTTAGATGCTACTGAGATCCTCAAAACCCCTGATCAGCTTCTTCCTAACAATGTAGGCACCTAAATTTCTGCCCATGAAGTCCCCAAGGTGTTTATGTTTCTACCAGCAGGCACGCTCATAACCACCTAAATTTCTGCCGTCGTTGAGCTGCTTGCATGTCTAAGTCCCACCAGGATTCTCAAAGTAGGTGTTCCCCCACCTGCCTTGCCTGGTTAGGACATTCTCCAGGGATGTGGGAGACCCAGATCTCTATGTGATCCTGAGCAGGGAGTTAAACCCAGGTCTCCCACTTTCTATAAGAGTGCCTGGCCTAGAGGCTATTCTGAGGTGGGTCTCTCTCAATTCTTCTTGTTGAAGCTGTTCCACTTTGCATAGATAGTGAAGCTTGGGCAGCTCTCCCTTCAGCATGCTGACTTCTGTGAATCCCATTCATAGAATATCAGGGTTGGAAGGGATGCAAGTAGTGAATTCTACAGCCCACTTTTAGTCACCCTTGACATTTATATACTGTATATTTTATATACTGTATATATCATGGTATTTTCTTATTAAAAGTAAATATAATCTTTCAATCAGCCAGCCAGGCTGAGGGGCCTAAGGCTATTGGCATGATGATCTTCTGGTGGGAAGTTCGAATTTCTCATTCTTGGCTTCTTGAATAGGCATCATTTGCCTAATAATTAAATACCTGATTTGTTTTTCCTTTGAAGAAAAAATGAAAAAGAGAAAAGGACTCTGGATCCTCAGCAAAGAAAATTACTGAATGAGATATTTTATGTAAAAGTGATTAACATTTTGTGGGTTTCCCTGTCCACACATACATTGTCCTCTTTTAATATCTAACCTAAAATATTATCAGGTGACAATACTGGATCATTAATATTAAATCTTATTCTTTTAAAGTATTGTCTGAGAGAGAGCAGAGCTGCTGAAATGTTTCCATGATTTTGAGTCAATGTCTCTTATATACTCTATCCTTTGTAATTTAATCCTGCATCATATTATCTTCAAGACCTTATTGCAACTAATATTTTAATTCAAGAAAAATTAATAGAGTGTAACAAGTTATAGTTGCACACACCCTATTTGCTTTATATCTTGTTGATTTAAAAGACTAAATAGCATTGCTGGGTTTTTAAAACAAAAACAGCAATATTGCTATGAGGCTGCTTTGGAAAACTGTTGGCATGAATTCAAGAATGAAGGATTCCAAAGTTCCCATTCTCTCAAACTCATTACTCTTGCTTTTGACCTTAATGAGTTTTTCCTCCCTATTCAAGATTTAAGAGCCTCTGATGAATCTGGGGGCAAACATTTTGTTTTTCAATAGGAAGTCAGGCCAAGCACAGTATGAGGGCAACGAAATTGAAGAGTACTCCCTGGGAATAAAGTAAAGACTATTAATGGACACGCTGAATCACCTGATGCTCGGCTTCTCTAGCAAATGTCATTGCTAAATCAGGCATCTTTTGTTAGCGGAGTCAAGGGATTGCAATGAAAATCTAAATCCAACAAAGAACCATTGATTTGGAGAAGCAGAGATGAAAACCTATTAATAATGAACCCAGCAACAACACAACCCCACAAATATTTGGCAGTATAAGTCATGTATGTCTCGTATCCTTTGAGTAAGCATGGACAGTCAAAGGTTAGTCTTGGGTTTGCTATTCCCATTAGCAGATTTCATTTAATTAAGTAGCTCTTTTTCCCAGAGCATGTAGGTCATATTTAGAAGCGTGCACTGTGCATGAAGAGAGTGGATCAACTAGTTTATCCCTTGTGCTTATGAGTGCTACAGGTTCAAAAACGTTCAGACTAATGGTAAGTAGTGGAGTGTCTCCGCAGAAATAAAACCCCTCTGGGCCACAGGATTTACCAGCAGGAGCAAATCAAAATCAGCATAAATACCAAAGCAAAGGTTCTCTCAGCACCCAGAGGAATGGAGGCTTGCCTTTCCACAGGCCTTCACCCCTTTCTGTCTCTCCAGCAGCCCTTCTTAAACCTTCCTCTGACCATCCATGCAAGGGAAGGGGGAAGTGCACTTAGAATTAACCCCTTGCGCACTAGGAGGCAGGGAGTGCTCCCTGAATTTTGTCAAGTCTATTCAGAGGTGATGTGGCAGATGTTGTACCTTAGACTCCCTTACCCTCAGATTCCTCTAGACTCACCACTCATATTCCCTCACATTTGCTTATACTTCCTTACACATCACTAAGCATATAGAAGTCAGGGTAACTTACATGGCCAGTAGCCAGAAGAAGAGATTAAAATGTCTATGTTAAAATAGGGTGGGGGCTGTTTTAACATATGCATTCTTACATCACCCCGTTTGCTGCTTTCAGGGCCAGCTCTAGGCACCAGCACTCCAAGCATGTGCTTGGGGTAGCACTTGCCAAGGGGCGGCACACCGGCCTTTTTTTTTGCTTGGGGCGCAAAAAGCCAGGAGCCGGCCCTGAGTGGAGGTGAGCTGCGGCGGTGAGGGGCGCGGGTAGGGCCGCAGGAAGTAACCCTGGGGGGGAGGGGACAGAGGAACCGCTCCTCCCAGCTCACCTCCGCTCCACTGCCGCCTGCTCCCCCGAGTGCGCCCCCACTCCGATTCTCCCCCCAGGCAAGCCTGGGAGGGAGGGGTGGAAGGGGAAATGCAGCATGTCCGGGGGGAGGAGGCGGGGCTGGGGATTTGGGGAAGGGGTTGGAATGGGGCGGGGAAGGGGCGGAGTTGGGGCAGGGCCAGGGGGGCGCAGGAAAATGGTTTTGCTTGGGTCAGCAAAAATCTTGGAGCCGGCCCTGTCCACCACACTAGAACCGTGTGAGCTAGAAACTGCTAGCACGTCCCTAAGAAACTCTAATTAGATTTCATGTGTAGTGTGAGATTTGAGACCTATCCTTTTTAATTTACATTTCTGAAAGTTTTTCCTGCTGGTCTTTACCCTAAACCTTAAACCCAGGCCTTTATAAATATTAAAGCAGTTTAGAATTTAGTGTTGTTGTCAGCTCTTTGTCAACCTGCTGCATTCCCATCATCACATACACAACGAAAATGGTGAAGGTTGTTACTCCCTCAATATAATGCAGTGAATTACTATAGTAAGGAGAGAGTGTATTGAAATAGAAAGTGAATTGATTCACTGCAATTTATTCTGAAATATTGTAGCAGGACACTTTTCATAACCACTGCTGTACCTGGTATCACTACAGCATGTAGCACCTTACTCAATGGCCTTTTTACTGACTATTCAATAGCATTTTCCTCAAGAAAAGCTATTCTGCAGTGAAAGTAAAGGGAAGAAATACACACTCTAACTTCTTTGCCGCCCCAAGCAAAAAAAAAAAAAAAGAGTGCCGCCCTCGATAGCTCCGCCAGAAAACACCCTCAGCACCGCGCCGCCACCCTCCCCCCCGCGCAGAGCACCGCGCTGCCAAACCCCCCCGCCGAGCACCCCCAGTCCCCCGCGGAGCGCCGCTGAACCCCCCAGCCCTCCGTGGAGCGCTGCACCGCCGAACCCCCTGCCGATCCCCCAGCCACCCACGGAGCGCTTTGCTGCCGAACCCCCCCGCCAAACCTCCCAGTCCCCCGCGGAGCGCCGCTCTGCTGAACCCCCCCGCCGAGCGCTGTCCTGCCGAACCCCCCGCCACCACACACACCTCCAGCCGAGCGCGCCGCCGCCAAACACCCCCACAGCCGAGCCATGCTGCCGAACCCCCCCCCCCCCCCGCGGAGTGCCGCTGCCGAATCCCCCCCAGTGCTCCCTGTGCGCCCAGCTGCTGAAACAAAAACAACCCACCCCACCCCCAGCGCCACCCAACCGACCCCCTCCCCCCCAAAAAACCCTAAAGCCTCCCGTCACCCCAAGATTGGCCGCCCCTGACCAGGTGCCGCCCCAAGCACGTGCTTGGTCAGCTGGTGCCTGGAGCCGGCCCTGGTTTTCACCTCTCTTCACACTTTTCAAAAAACAATGAGATTATTTTACATTCAGTGGCAAACTTTCAGTCAGCTGCACTTAGAAGACCTGTGCATTGAAATTTATGTACTAGAACTGGGTTAATAATGCAAAATATCTCCCATTAATAATCAACAACGTTTTTGAATCCATTTCATTCAGCTGTATTGCATCTCTTTTGTGTTTGCTTTCTGTGGACATTCACATGCTCAAGTTTTAATAGCACGCATGTTTACAGAAAGTAAATTTTAAGCTTTAATTTTAAACTTTGCCAATTAATTTAAATAAAGAATAAAAGTTATAGAAATATGATCTGTTTATGAACATTCTCCTAACCAAAAAAGACAAGATGTGCCTAAGATAGGATGTGTTATGAATTATTCTCGTCTCCATTTGTATTAGTTAGAGGTGATCCTGAACTAACAGCCCAGGTCTGAATTAGTAGTTTGAACCCATCTTCACAATGGCCTGAATCTGAATACTGAATCTAATGATCCTGAGCTTTGGAAAAATTCAAATTCATAGTGGGATTTTGAATCACCAAGCTCAAACGGAGTGTTTGAATCTGGCATGTTTGGGTTTCGTGATATATAGCTACAGAACTACACCTCTGGATCCAAGGGTTTGGTTCACATCCAATGCTAGATGAACACTCAATTTGGATGCTACAATTTAGTTATAAGTATAACAAGTTATTACAGCCACCAGCAGACGTTCCAAGGCACAGACGACCAGGCAAAGACCAAACTGAGGCTTAGATCTATGGATAGCCTCTGGCAAACCTGACATCCTCATTAGCTTCAAATGGCCCTCATGGAGCAGTTTGTATGTTCCACAGTCGCTAGTTATGTATTTCTGGGGTGGCCACATCTATTTAATTATTCCTCTCCCAGACTACGGACTTTATGAAGCACTATCAGTCCAGACTATTCAAACATTGAAATTTGATTCCCCAACCAGTCAATCAGTGCTGCAGCGTGCATTTAAAGGTAAAAAATGTATTATAGGTAATTACAACTGTGGTGGTTCATTAAGGATTGATTCACTGAATGCTAAATCCCAATTATGTCCAAGCCTAATTAGGGACCAGTCCTGCTGGCCTTGCCCATGCTGAGAAATAATGGGCTCCATGAATAGTGGTGCTAAAAATCAATGGGAAATGAATGATGTAATGTATGGAAATTAAATCCACTAGTTACATAATAAGGCAAAACTCAATGGGAGTAAGGGTGGTACAATCAATTAGGCCCAGAGGGCTATATTGTGCCTGTTAGGCATAGCCTGGAGGAAGGGGCCACAAGGAGCTCTGCTAGGAAGCGGGGGGTGAGTAATCTGCAATATCCCTTCAAAGGGTGCTGCACACATCCCCTCCCTCCAGCCAGGTCTGTTGGCTGTCTGAGCCATCCCTCCACTTACTCGCCACGCCCTTTCCAGAAAGCTGCTTCCAGTAGAGCACCACACTAGCAGCACCCATGCCACACAGAACACAGAGGCTGTGACTCTGGCCAGTCCCCCGTCCCGAACACCTGGGGATTAACCACGATCTTGCCCTAGACTGTAAACTCTTCAAGGCAGGGAAGAGTGGCGGGGGATCCACATGCTGCTAAAAGCCTTGCACACTAAACAAAACAAAAAAATATTCACGGTTGTAATCACCGCCAAAAGACGACAACTTGGCCTTTTCTTTTTTCAAGATGTTAACATCTCCCAGGGAGCATTCATGTTACAAACCACTGGGACTGAAACCTAACGACAAAGAAACAGCTATGAAAAAGCCCATTACCACATTTGCACATGCATCTAACTCTAAATCTGGGTCTCAGCTATACGCATGCCACTAATTCATTATCATCATCCTCTGACGCTTCAGTCAGAGCCTACTATTCAAGAAAAGTTTCACTGCTGTCACCTTGCAATCACCTTGCAATACAGTCTAATGTCCTGCACTTCTGGATCATAGCCTGCCATCTGGACTTTTGTCTTCCTCTGCGCTCAGTCAGTCCAGGGCCTCTACTCAGTTGTTAATTAGTGACACTGGCTACATGCAAAATGCCTTTCCTGCTCACCATCATTTACATTTTTTCTGTCTCTCCATTATGTCCCTGCTGCCAAATGTCCTTAATTTCAAGTCCTTTATACCAGATCTCTATTTTAATAACACTTGAATGAATAGCAATTTTAAAAATAATCCACACACTTCTCAAACAACTGTGACTTCACTTAGCTATGTCTTTATGTCTGGGTTAAGAAGCTTAAACTGAGTGAGTAATACAATAAAAAAACCTGAATGCTTAAGGTCAGTCACAGAATATGCCAAGTTTTCAAACATTTCCCAACCAGCTGCCCACATACTTGAGAGTTATTGCAGGCCATCAATTTTCCACTCCAGAATACTTGCATCATTACAAGTCATAGTCTACAAAAAGAGCTACAGTAACACATTACAGAAAGGAAAGGTATAGCTGTGTGAAGCCAATTAAAGCAAGCTGATAATGAAAGCAACAGCTGGATGCCAATGTGTTCTGCTCTGTTAATATCATGTCAGTGTGGGTGGTTTCAGGGACAATGATGCTTTCTGAAGTGAAGAAATTAGGCAACCTAGAGAAATCAGCTATGACAGTCAGCCCAGCCTGCTACAGCTGAGGCTTTTTTGTTTGCAAAAACATTGTGCTATTATTTATTAGTATCATCATCACTAGAGAAGGATGATCTTGTGGTTGAGGCACTGGACTAGGACCCAGGAGATCTAAAGTCAGTTCTTCTCTCTGCCACGGATCTGCAGCATGACCTTGGGCAAGTCACTTTGGCCCAGATTTTTAGAGGCATTTAGGCACCTAATGATGCAGACAGGTACCTGCTGAATTTTCATATGTGCCTAAATACTTTAGGCACTTCTGAAAATCCCACTACACACCTATCTGCATCATTAGGCACCTACACACCTTCAAAAAATCTGGCCCTCATTGCCTATCTGCACCTCTTGGTACCTACATATCATTACAAATCTGACCCTTAATGACTCTGACTCAGTGCTCCAGATATTGATATTTTCCCCTCTCATCTTTCCGTATTGGTTGGCACCTCTAAGTGCTATGGGAACACAAAGAACAAATTACTCTTATTAAATAATTACAGTGCAGTAATTCCCAGGTGTCCCAGGCAAGATAAGAGGAGGTGTTTGGGGCCGTACAGTCACCTATGCAAACACAGCCCCTGCCCCGAAGAGTTATTGTTGTTAATGAGAGCCGGTGGCTCAAACTCTTGTAGAGACTTTAGAAAGGACAAGGTCTAGTGCAGATAAAGCCCTGTCCAAGCCACTCTAAAGCTAAACTAGTTCTGAAAAGAGTTTCACGCAGTTTCAAGTGACATAATTAAAGTGTTGTTTGACTCTTAAAATTGATGGTAAAAAAGACCTTGGAGGATTACAAGTTTATTGTCTCTCAGTGCCTCATCAACTGCGCTCCGCTTACATGTAAAAAAGTGTTCCCTCCCATTGAATACCCACCCTGCAAACTCACCCTGGGATCCAAAATTCAAGCTGACTTCTTTGCTTCTCGTCCATCAGTAAAGATTCTGAAAGCCAAATAGTAACTTCAATTCCCCGTGGAACCTCACTGAATGCTAAAAACAGCAGAGTGGTCATAGCAGCACAGACTATGGCTTGGGCTAGCCACCTGAGTATGGATGCAGGGGAGTGGGCGGCCTTGCAATCAGGTGGTTACCCCAAGCCACCACCCATGCCACAAACTCCACCCTGTTATTTTTAGCTTGTTAGCTCAAGCGGGGCTGGGAGGCTTACTCCCAGCTGCAGTATAGACACAGCCTCTGACACTTTTGCACTTCCCATGTCCCTTGGCTCTGCAGGGTTCTGCGTAATCCATGGGTTAAATCAAACCAACCTCGGGGCCCAAATTTATGTTTTTCTTATAGTACTGCAGCATGCTTTGGGCATGATCCACTCTCCCTTCCCACCAGACCTGCTGTGCTGGAGGATTGCTAGGAGTGTGGTATAGAGTTGTTAGGGAAGGATTATGCCACCTAAAAAACTCCCTCCTTCCGGCATTCTCCCCAGGCAATTTAAGAAGGCAAGGGCAGCAATGTAAATCAGCCCCACTATCCTTTATAATGTTTACTAGCAATAGCATGGACAACCTTGAAGAGATATTAGAGGCCATGGAAACACAAGCTTTTTAAAGCTGGTCTGTTATTTTGCATTCATACTATGTATTTGTGAGAGGACAGATGGGTGATGAGAGAAGGTCACAGAGCTAAATTTTCAGTGCCCTGTGAAAGGATTTAGACTCACAACTCTCACAAGGAGCTGCATAGCCAAAAAAAAACAAAAAAAAAACACACTTGAGCATTTTGCTGAAAATTTGCCCCACAGTAATTCTACAGATCATATAATTTACAAACGAATGCATCTAAACGGTTCTTGCTATGCATCACTCTTAGTTGCAGATATACTCAGATTGTTACAATGGGTTTTTTTTCCTTCTACTGCAGTATTATGAGTTTAATAGTGTAATGCAAATTAGATGAATTTCTGCAAGTCAGTGAGTTGAACAAAAACCCAGAATAAAAATTTGCCCAGATCTAACATTCCGCTCCACGCTGAATCAAGTGGACTCGTTTCTACCTTTCTTCTAAAGGCAGAAGAGCTATTTGTGTACACCGTATAAGATTTCTCCTTCACATTTTATAAGAAATAAGAGAGGATTTCAATGTGCTACCCAGGATTCCGCTGTGGCTACAACTTTCAACTTCCCCCATGTGTCATGCTGAAATGTAAATAATAATAAACAAGCAATAATTGGGTTTTAATCATTCAGTGAACACAAGATAATAAAATATCTAGTAAACAGGAAAGGCAATTGAGTGATGGAAATGCATTTAGGTGATCTTATACTGAAACCATGGTTCAATGGCATTTTATTTTCTCCTTCATGGACTTCAGGTGCCCTTGAATCTTGTTCATGTTCCTACTTACTGAAGATTCAAACATCCTTTATGTGGTGCTGCCTTGCTATATTCAGATTTATTACTTGTGGTAGTTAATGCAGCAATAGACTAGGCTTATAGTCATTAGAGAAAGCTGCTTCTAATAATGTTCATGTTCTGTTCCATAAGATGTCTCAGTAAATTCCAAAATGTGCTTCAGTAAATTATGCATCCAACAGTTCTTTGAATGGTATGCTATTTATCCCGCTCAACTAAATGCCTGATCAATGGTTAAGTGAATAGAAGGGTATCCATAAATGCTACCAAGAGGTATGGGCAAGCTGCTACCTGCATGGGCATTTTGTTACCTTCCCTTTTACTTACAAGATTGCTGCCAGTGTGTCTGGCAAAGCCATTCTGGTAAGAACTGATTTTAACAGTAGCCACTGAAGTCTGTGGGCACTGAACATTGCCAGGTGACAGGTGTATAATCTTCTGTAACCTTGATTATTGTTACACAAGAAGGACCACGAAATAAAGATCATTCTTTTGATAGCACTCCTATGTCCGACACGAAGGTCACACAGGTATGTCAGTTAGTGCTGAACTGCTGCTATGTGTTTACAGTATTTCAATACATGTAGGGTGATTTTCAAAAGGGGCTTACTAGAGCACACAGCAGAAAACTGGGGCACTGTCAGAATGCTCTCTGCTCTGACCCAAACCCTCTGAAAAAATATTCAAACTCTTTATCTCTGTCTCTCACTCACTCTATCCATTGTGTTTTAAATCAGTCTAGAGTGAGATTCCCAGATATGTGTTATGCATAGCAAACAATGAGAGGCTGGGGCTTGCCTCTGATACAACTAAATCAGCTCATGGAGCTCTTCGGAAAATCCCAAGATGAGCATCTAAGCATTAGCAAGTCCCCAAGCTGCTCTCAGGGAGTGACCAGACCACAGGGCATGTCCATAATTTGAACAGGGTGAAAGGCCCCCCAAGACCTAAATGGTGTCTGAGCTACTTTTGGAGCATGGAACAGGCCACTTGCACAAGAGCGTGAAAATTTTAGGAATGGTTTCTACTAAAAACCATGGGCCTTGGCAATTGATACAGATAGCATAAACCTAGCTGCTTCACATTACTTCGTGTAGTTATAGGGTGAGAGATTGCCTACAGTGCTAGCAGTTGGTGCCATCACACAGAGAAGATTTTACCAAGACAAAGAAAATAAATGTACAAGTGCCCATCTCTCGTATTATAATAGCTACTCAGTGTTCCTGTTACTCATTGCTACACCTTATCACATAACATAGTTTACATTAGTAGTTATCTCTAAATGAGCATTGTGATCTGAGCCAGAGAAGTGTATGACATCTCTAGGCATCAGACTCTATCTAGCTACTTTTCAGAGTAGCAGCCGAGTTAGTCTGTATCCGCAAAAAGAACAGGAGTACTTGTGGCACCTTAGAGACTAACAAATTTATTTGAGCGTAAGCTTTCGTGGGCTACATCCCATTTCTTCGGATGCATAGAATGGAACATATATTGAGGAGATATATATACACACACACATACAGAGAGCATGAACAGGTGGGAGTTGTCTTACCAACTCTGAGAGGCCAATTAAGTAAGAGGAAAAAAAAACTTTTGAAGTGATAATCAAGATAGCCCAGTACAGACAGGTTGATAAGAAGTGTGAGAGTACTTACATGGGGAGATAGATTCAATGTTTGTAATGGCTCAGCCATTCCCAGTCTTTATTCAAACCTAAATTGATTGTGTCTAATTTGCATATCAATTCGAGTTCAGCAGTTTCTCGTTGGAGTCTGTTTTTGAAGCTTTTCTGTTGTAAAATAGCCACCTGCAGGTCTGTCATTAAATGACCAGACAGGTTAAAGTGTTCTCCCACTGGTTTTTGAGTATTATGATTCCTGATGTCAGATTTGTGTCCATTAATTCTTTTGCGTAGAGACTGTCCGGTTTGGCCAATGTTTCTCTGCCAATATATGTTCCATTCTATGCATCCAAAGAAGTGGGATGTAGCCCACGAAAGCTTATGCTCAAATAAATCTGTTAGTCTCTAAGGTGCCACAAGTACTCCTGTTCTTTTTATCTAGCTACTGTCATATCTGGTCAGAAAGTGAATCAGAGCAGATTTTAAAAGCCTGGGGTTCAATCAGTTCAACACTTGGGGCACAAGTCTCCTCTCACACCACTGAAACTCACCTGACTTCAGTTACTACTGATTTACACCACTGTAATGAAGACAAGAATCAGGCCCTTGGCTCTCACTTGATCCTCTGAGCAAAATCCCAACATCCAATGCACAGTATATTTCACCCACAGATCTAAAAATTTTCAGCCAGTGTATAATGAAATAATGTTACCCTGTGGCCTTCATTCCTATTTCCCTACCAAAAAAGTGCCCGGTATGAGAACATCATCATAGAATACATTTTAGTGAATCATCTAAAGTAATATAGGACTGAATTACAGTGCAAATAATTATGCCAGTTGCTTTTGCAAAGTAGAAAGCCCAATGATGTGATAAGTAGACTCAACTTCTTGATGTATTTGTCATATTAAAAGGACATTCACTAAAAGGTACATATCAGTTTGAAATCAGTGATAGAATCGCAGACCTGATCTTACATAAGGACTTTAATATTGAATTAATCATGTGTGTTCTAGTGTTCAATTGTTAGTGTTCGTGTCTCTGAACACAGAAACCAGGCCCTGGGCTGGTGAAGTCAGCAGTGTCCAGTTAATTTCAACAGAGTTATGTTGACTTACACCAGCAGAAGATCTGACCCAGAGCGTATATTCAAATTCCATGAAGGCCTTTGCCCTCAACTTCTCGCTGACCCTCACTGTGCAAGTTGGAGTCGGTAATTTCCCAGCATGGGTGTGGTTGTTTTGATTAATTAGGAGATAGCCAACACCAGGAATCCCTCCAAGTGATGGAAAATGCTCTGCTCCCCTTTATGGTGTCTGAGAGGAAGCTCCTTGCAGCAACAAAGAGTATTTCAGCTCCTGAAGAGAGCTAGTCAGCTGCTGTGGGGAGGAAGGAGGTTCTGTTCAGGCTGGAGAAAGGCTGCTGGATGAGAGAAAGGCAGTTGAATGGGAAGTGGGGCTAGGCAGCCAGATCCTCCATTCCTTCTTCTCTCGGGTGGTACTTCAGGCACCTGGCTGTAGGCAGTCAGGAAGACGGAGGAGCCCTGAGTGCAGTGAGGGGACACAGAGGTCTCATCTCAGGTGATGCATTCCCTCTTTCTTCAAAGGCAGATCTTTTAGGAGGTTTCTTGCCCCCTTTGCCTACATCCTTGGAAGCATGTGCTCCCTCTTTCCCTTCCTCACTGCTGCATATCTCCAGTGGGAAGGCTGCTGTTGGCAGTCAGTCAAACTTACACCCCTTAATGAAGGCTTATGAGAGCAGGATCTTAACTGCAGCCCCTCTGGAGCAAGAGGACCCTATACAGCCAGCAGGACCAAACCCCTCAAGCACCCTGCTGAGGCCCTCTAGCACTGTTCATCCTACACTTCAACTACTTAGAGGTTTTCTGAACTACCCTTTTAGCCTCCTATCCTGCCGCTACTACCAGGCAAGAGCCCTGTGGGGCTTATTCTTGTTTTGGAGATGGGTGCTCCCAAGGACTTTTGAGTCCCTTCCCCACCTACACAGTGTTTTAATTACAGCAGTACTGAGCAGTATCGGGCCCTAACCCCCATTTTTTAATATATCCAAGCCGAAAAGTTTGACAGTTAACCTGGTTACAAACCGAACCAAACGACTGTTGGGAACTACTTTGGGAGAAATGCCATCAGCTGTGCTATGTGAATAATTAACCAGACAATTCTTTTAGAGCACATTATGCAGAAAGAGAGAGAATTTATCAGGCATGGTCATTAAATATTTCCTGAAAGCTCTCCTACAATTGTAAAATCAAGTGTCCTCCTATGTCATTTCTTAATGCACATGGCCAATCAGGAATAAGTTACTAATGCATTCAAGCATTGGCACAACCCTCTGCAACGTTTTACTGTCCTGTTGATGTCCCCCTTAATGTGGTTGCAAGATTCATGCATTTTTACTCTTGATCCCTACCCGTCTTTTAATTACAGCTGCACCTTTGGTTCAACCATTAGCTATACATTATGATCCACCAGATGACTGATAATACAAAACACTATATGAAGCAGATGACCAAGATTTTCAAAAGGGTCTAATTATTTTGAATGCCTCAATTTCTGGGAGCCCAACTTTAGACACCAGATTTGCAGAGGGTGAGCACTCCACACTTTCTCAGCAGTGAGGCCCTTTTGAAATGTGTCAAATTGAGCATCCAGAAATTGAGGCACCCAAAATCGCTAGACACTTTTGAAAGTATTGGCCCTCTGAAGTAGTACATCTGCCTCATATGTTGCTGAATGATTGTTTCTCTGTCACCCAAAGTGATCCGTATTAGACATGTGATAAATAAGTCCTCTAAGAGAATAACAACAAAACATCAAACCTTTCCCTCTTTATAATGCTGGCAAGAGAAGATCTGTATACCAAGCAGAGTATCATAAGAATGCATTAGGATAACAACATAGAAATCTTCCATTGTTTCTGCATATTTCATAAAATCTGCTGGGACGATGCACACATTTTATAAAGGGCACATGGCTCTGATGCAGACTGTGGCCTTGACTGGGCACGTGTTCTGAATAGCAGGCACACTGGCCATGTGGACTTCACACAGCCCATATACGACAGTGTATAAACAACCCTTATAGATTTATAAATGAAACTATTATTTGTTAATATTTCTATTATTGCATATAACAGTAACCCTTTAATTTGAGGGGGAAATAGCACAGCATACCAGCAGGGCCCGTATAACATCCATCTTCCCAGCTCTCTCTTGCGCTGTGGTAGGCATCTCCCAGTCCCTAAATAACAAATCTAGTGCACTTTTCAATATAGAAAGCACAGTGCACTCTGACAACTACCCAATCACTACGGTACCCAGTCACTGGTCTAGTTAGGGTTACCATACGTCCGGATTTTCCCGGACATGTCCGGCTTTTTGGGCTCCAAATCCCCGTCCGGGGGGAAATCCCAAAAAGCCGGACATGTCCAGGAAAATCGGGACATGCAGGGCCGGCGGTGCTGGGCCGGGGGCCGGGGCCGGGCCGGCGGTGCCGAGCCAGCGGTGCCGAGCCAGGGGCCGGGCGTGCCGAGCCGGGGGTGCTGAGCCAGGGGCCGGGGGCCAGGCCGGCGGCGCCAAGCCGGGAGCCGGGGGCCGGGCCGAGCCGGGGGCCGGAGACCGGGCCGAGCTGGGGGCCGGGGCCGGGCCGGCGGTGCCGAGCCGGCGGTGCCGAGCCGAGGGCCAGGCCGGGGACCGGCAGTGCTGGCCGGGCCGGGGGTGCTCGGCCGGGGGTTGGCCCGGGGCCGGCACCCCAGGGCCCGAGCCGACCCAGGCTGGAGACGCCAGGGGGGCCAGACTGGGCCATGCCTCCCCTCCCCACCCCACCCCTTACCTGCTTCAGGCTTCCCGCGAATCAAATGTTCGCAGGAAGCAGGGGAGGGGGTGGAGTTGGGTCGGGGACTTTGGGGAAGGGGTGGAGTTGGGGCGGGGCCGGGGCCCCGTGGAGTTTCCTCCTTTTGGACACTGAAAATATGGTAATCCTAGGTCTAGTCGAAGTTATGGCACTGCATGAAAGGGCAAGCAATATACAAGATTCTCTGTCACCCTGTTAGTGTTTACCGATGGCAATACATTTTTAATTAAATGTCCATGAAAATAAACAAGCAAAATGTATACCCTGGGGGATGGGGAGTTTGCAAAGAAGTCAAAATATGTATATGAAACGCAAAAGTGTTTAGAAACAAACTTTTCTGTAGCTCACAACTTTACTGAGTTTTTCCACCCCAACAGGCTGGTTCACAGAATTATCAAATGGGATAATCCCTATTATAAATCCGATGTTAACGGAATTATTAAATGTCCTACCCCAAGAACAGATTGGGCCCAGTTCTTTCGTCGCTGCCAATTGTTATGGGGTCAGACGTGAGCAGACCTTGCGTGAGGTTTACACCACTAGTTGCACTAGCCAACCCTAGTAGTGTGAGGATGGTGCTGCAGGGGCCGGCCTTCCCTCCCTATCCACAGGCTCATGATGGTGACCAGCTGTTAGGGTGACCAGATGTCTCGCTTTTATAGAGATAGTCCCAATATTCGGGCCTTTGTCTTATATAGGTGCCTATTACTTCCCCACCCCCTGTCCCGATGTTTCATACTTGCTGTCTGGTTACCCTACCAGCTGTGGAAGGAAGTGTAGAGTGGCTCCTGGAGATTCACATCACCCCCAGTGCAGAGCTGTGCCTGTAACTGACAGTCAAGGCCTAAGAAAGTAAGAAGAGGTTTTAACACATACAAAGCTTCAGCCAATTCTACATGTTACATTTTGTGTCCACCCTGTCAATCTTAGTTAAAACAAACAGCTTGGCATGTTCAGGAGGTGAAATACTAGACACGGCTTGCTGAATTTTGCTTGAAAATCCTGGCTCTTCTAATTAAGTAATGAACACTTGCCACATTTTGAAAGGATAAGTAGCCAGCATCTGATTTAAATCATGCTCCTTAAAAAATTGATCCACTGTGGGTTGACCTGGCTCTGAATGCACTTTTCTTCACTTTAATTAAACAAAGTGAGAGCTTATTTAGAGGGAGCCACTGAGAGCATTGCAAGCTGCTAATCTCTCAATCATTACAAAAAGTTAGCAAATAATCTTAATTGATTGCTGCCCCAAAGCCATATTGTTATATAACATGTTAGCACGCCATCATTCTGATAATACTCTTTATCAAGGAAAAGCTACATGCAAGCACCAGCATTAAACTCCAAGTGGTTGTTATTGTATTGTAGCTGGATTGAGGAGAGAAAGGGCATGAGGTAGCTAGACATCTCATGGCAGAAATCTTACATCTGCCCTCGCATCTAAAGTAATATGGGTCACTCCACGGGAAATTACCCAACACTTGTTGTATGCCCATGTCTGAATTTCCCCTACTCCCGCAATTTACACACGAATAGCACATAGAAACAAAGAAATCCAAAATAATTCATGCACAATAACTCCTAAATTTATAAAACAGCAACATGATTCAGATTATAAGAGCTATGTTATCCCATCAAGTATCAGTCCCCCACTGGGGGCAATGCATAGCCAGACAACTCTAATGGGAGGCCAGGAGGCATTATGCCTCAGGCAGGAACAATGCATTCCAAAGCACCAGAGTCTGAAGTCCCTGCACCATCCCCAGGGCCGCCCAGAGGGGGGGACAAGTGGGGCAATTTGCCCCAGGCCCCGCAGGGGCCCCCACAAGAATGTCGGAGGCTCCCTCCCACCTCCGCCTTCCCCCATCCCCCCGGGGACTCAGCACGCCGCATCCAGGAGCGGCCCTGGACAGAGCTAAAGTGGCGTGGCTCGGGCGGGGCCTGAGCTCCTCCCACTCAGAACCGAGTGATAAGGGGGTAGGGCTGCAAGCTGCAGCCCAGCGGCTGGAGCTCAGGCCCCGCTGGAGCCACCATGCCACTGCAGCGCTGTCCAGGGCCGCTCCTGGATGCGGCATGCTGAGGCTCTGGGAGAGGGGGGGAGGCGGCATGGTAAGGGGCCAGGGCTGGGAGGGGTTGGATAAGGGGCAGGGAGTCCCGGGGACAGTCAGGGGACAGGGAATGGGGGGTTGGATCGTGGGCGTTCTGGGGGTCTGTCAGGACTCAGAGGGGGGTGAATAGGGGTCAGGGCAGTCAGAGGTCAGGGAGCGTTGTGGGGGGTGGGGTCCCGGGGTGGTGGTTGGGGAGGTCTCGGGGGGCGGTCAAGGGACAAGGAGCAGGATGGGTCAGGGATTCTGAGGGGGCCAGTCAGGAGGCAGGAAGTGGGTGGGGGTCGGATAGGGGACTGGGCCAGGCTGTTTGGGGAGGCACAGCCTTCCCTACCCTAAAGTTCATTCAGCAGTTTGAGGCTTGTAGACAGCTATTTAACACAAAGAGCCAAGCTGTTATCTTTTCCCTTAGGGCTACCATCCCTTTCACTTCAGTGCCATAGGGAGATTCATGTCAGGGGAGGGTAGCTTCATTTAAAATTAGCCACTTTAGATTAACAGTGATAGAGCCAAGAGAGCCATGGGAGAGGGATCACATGAGAAGAGCAATATCCTACACCACCTACCTCCTTCCCAACCCTACCAAGGGAGACTCCCCTCCCCTGCATTCCCTGAGGCTCCAGAGGGGTTAATTCAGTGGTTCTCAAACTTTTGTACTGGTGACCCCTTTCACATAGCAAACCTCTGAGTGCGACCCCCCCCCTTATAAATTAAAAACACTTTTTTATATATTTAATACTATTATAAATGCTGGAGGCAAAGCACGGTTTGAGGTGGAGGCTGACAGCTCGCGACCCCCAGTAATAACCTCGTGACACCCGAGGGGTCCTGACCTCCGGTATGAGACCCCTTGGGTTAATTTAATTTTAGTACCCTGTGTCCATTCACATGCATGTGCTAGTTTCAGCATTTCAGTTTTCACAACATAGGCTCATCCCAGATTCTGGAACAAGCTCAAATGCTCAATTCGTGGAGTATGTACATAAGCTATACCAAAGGTCCGCCCGGCCCAGTATCCTGTCTACTGACAGTGGCCAATGCCAAGTGCCCCAGAGGGAGTGAACCTAACAGGTAATGATCAAGTGATCTCTCTCCTGCCATCCATCTCCACCCTCTGACAAACAGAGGCTAGGGACACCATTCCTTACCCATCCTGGCTAATAGCCATGAATGGACTTAACCTTCATTAATGTATCTGTTTCCTAGAGATTGGCTCCATGGGGTCCCTCACAAACTGGAGATGGTTACTGTGGGTTTGTCTTGGGAGCTCACCTCGATCTGCTAGCAATGCTCCTACTTATACAACCCAAAATGCCATTAGCCTTCTTGGCAACAAGGGCACACTGTCGACTCATATCTAGCTTCTCATCCTCTGTAACCCCTAGGTCCTTTTCTGCAGAACTGCTTCCTAGCCATTCGGTCCCTAGTTTGTAACAGTGAATAGGATTCTTCCGGCCTAAGTGCAGGACTCCGCACTTGTCCTTGTTGAACCTCATCAGGTTTCTTTTGGCCCAATCCTCTAATTTGTCTAGGTCCTTCTGTATCCGATCCCTACCCTGTAGTGTATCTACCACGCCTCCTAGTTTAGTGTCATCTGCAAACTTGCTGAGAGTGCAGTCCACGCCATCCTCCAGATCATTAATGAAGATATTGAACAAAACCGGCCCCAGGACCGACCCTTGGGGCACTCCGCTTGAAACCGGCTGCCAACTAGACGTGGAGACACGATCACTACTCGTTGAGCCCGATGATCTAGCCAGCTTTCTGTCCACCTTATAGTCCATTCGTCCAGCCCATACTTCTTTAACTAATGACCTCACGGACCACATACTAAAACCTCTCCCAATAGCAATTTGAGGGTGACAAACACACAGAGTGTGCACAACATTCAGAGCATAGATGTAATGTGTTTTAAATGGCTTACACTGTTCAGGAGGCAGTCAGAGGCATTTTGAACTAGTTGAAGCTTCTGATGGGTCTTCAAGAATGAGCCCCAGTAGACCAAAACAACACCTAAAATACCTAAAAATGTAAGCAGGTTCAGAGTGGTAGTTAGTCTGTATCAGCAAAAAGAACAAGGAGCACTTGTGGCATCTTAGAGACTAACAAATTTATTTGGGCATAGCTTTCATGGGCTAAAACCCACTTCATCAGACGCATCCAATGAAGTGGGTTTTAGCCCATGAAAGCTTATGCCCAAATAAATTTGTTAGTCTCTAAGGTGCCACAAGTACTCCTCATTTTTTTAAAAATGTAAAGATACTTTAGAATTTAAAGGATCAACACATTTGCACAAGTAAAAATAAATTATGTTTGTGCTGACTTGCAAATGAAGTTTGAACCCAGATGTTACTTAAACGTCCTTGCTTTAAACACATGAAAACAGCGGTTTACAACAGAAGTGCTAATAGATCTTTAAGAATTTGTGCAAAAACAGGCACTAAGAAACAATACACATTTTTATGCAGCTGTCACCTGTCTTATTGTGGCAATGCATGTTTCTTTTCATGTTTAGAAGCTAACAGGAAAAAAGCAGATTTAATAAAATTTTGCCTGCATTGCAGATCAGAGAAACCAAAGTAAGGCTGGAGAAGCCTTGAAAAGAATGAGGTTTGAATGGCTTGTAATGGAGTTCTGCTGTGCAGAAGTTTTGCAGAAGTTTTATTGGCTCTGTTCAGAAACGAATGGAGTAAATTCATTTGATTTCTCTCTCTTCCTATACATTAAGTGAACAAAGAAAAATCAGACTGTCAATCTCCTAATACATTCTTATTTTTCCCCATTGCTCTAAATGTCAGCCTCACGGGTAAATCTGAGTTGTGAGCTGATGACCAGGAAAGTGTGTGTAAAGAACCGTTATACCTTTTTCTACAAGTGAAATCAATATATCATGAAAGAAAAAAGGGGGAGGAAATACAGATAAGGGAGAAGTTGTTAAAAGGTAAAGCTTTGCCTGCTCCCCAGACACGTTATGAAACAATATGTTGCCGTTCCTCCAGATTTACTGACAAATTTTGCTTGATCAAATAAAGATAATTATATCTTTCATCTTCTGCATTTATGCCCTTTCAGCTGACTTTGCTTTTTTTTCTTCTTCTTCTTCGACAGCAAAAATGAAACACATTTTTCTGTCACTTAGCAAAATATTCAGGCAATCTGCAGCACTGTTTTTTTCTGGCAAATGTAATGTTGACCCAAAGGGCTAAGGTACTGAAGTGTGTGGACAAAACATCGTGCGGAAAATTCTCAGATCCTTACTAGGGGCCCAATGGGGACTTAAAGGTACAACTCAGCCCACCGCCTCTATTCAGATCAACTTCCTATTGACTTCAGAGAGAGTTTTGACTGGCTGAGGACTTAAGGCTTTGACCCCTGGAATACTGTTTGTGTGACTACCACCATCTTGGCCAACACATCAGGGACTGAAGCATGACTGGCCCAAAGAGGACAGAAACAAGGCAAAATTGGCCAGTGGAGAATTCCTATTGTGCAGGGGAACTCTCCACTGGCGCTAGCTGGCTAAGGCAGCAGAGCCAGCCCCTGCATCAACGCCCCCCTCCTCATAGTTCCTGTGTAGAAGGAAGTAGGGGGCATTCCAGGGGCAGAGTAGGGGTGGGCAAAGCAGCGCTCTGCTTCACCTCTTGTCAATTAGTCTGAGCGTGCTAAGGGGGCTTATACTAGTGGCATAATTTGCAGCTCTACTTTACACCATGACTAGATGGCATGAGATCAAGGTATGTGATCCATTCCCTGAGATTCAGACACACATGATGCATCCATGCAGAGGGAGAATCTAGCTAGCTAGCCAGCCAGCCCACCCGCCCTGAGTGCTTTATTCAGGTTGGCAGAAGCAACAGTAAACACAACCCATAATCTCCCACTTTCCTCTCACCAATTAACTAGTGTCACACTGAAACATTTCCCATAGGAAACAAAACAACTTATCTTCCACTTTTACAAATAAAAATGGCACCTGTATTCAGAACAGTACCAATGGTTTAGCAATACTTCAGTTTAAATGTGTCAGTCAGATTTAATAACTTATTTTGTTAATTAAGCACAAATTGGTTTTTAGATTCCACTTAATGTGGTGTAGTAGCTATGCGATTTACATAATTTGAAATCACACAACCAATAAAGCACTAATTACTGTACTTTTCAATTATATTTGAATTTGCAATAAAAAGTCTACAATTTTAATTAGTATAAGATAGAGCAATTAAATTACTATTTTTAAACATGCTAGAACTGGAGGGAAAAAAACTAAAATACAAAGCAATTGGCTTTCAATGGGCAGTGGTTAGAGCAGATGAAAATAGATGTTTTGTAGCTATGCTGATTTCATTGCAAATGAACAGAAACTTATTTCTACAGGCATCTTAAGATTCCTGTACCATCTGGACAAAAATTCTCACTCCGGGGGGTAGAGGGGGAACACACTGACCTTGCCCCTCTTGCACATTCATGAAAGTGTGAAACTTTGTGGCTAAACACAACATAGTTTTAATAGACAGAATGGTATTTTTAATTTGCATTTCGAAAAGTAGGTCCTTAAGAGAAGGTTGTTTAAGGCTTGATCTGGACTTTTTGCACTGACTTCTAATTGCTATGGATCAGGGCCTCAGTGGGTCTGTAATGGAAAATCTGCTAGAAAGATAGGTCTCTCGGCTTCGTAATGGCTACACTGAAATGTAAGCTCGGACTCAGGCTTGAGCCCAAACCGTCTACACACAAATCTCTTGAACTTGGAGCTAAGGTCCTAGGACTCAGACTTTAAGGTCAAAAGTGACCATCAGGATCATCTAGTCTAACCTCCTGCACATTGCACGCCGCAGAACCTCACACACCCACCTGCAGGCATGGAGGGTTTGAGCCGAGTCAAGCAGGGACCCAGAGTTAAAGTCCTATTGCTTTCCAGTGTAGACAGATGTCCCCCATCTTCAGGTCCTGGGAGTCCAAAGTATCCCACAATCCCATGGGCCAGCTTCCTTTGTTCTCTCTATCCCAAGAATCGACTCCCGGGAAACAAAAACAACCCCCTCGGTGTAGTGTACCAGCAAAGTGAGTCAGTATTTAATCCTTCCATTGTCTTCTGAACACTAAACTGCAAAGATGCCGACAGAGAGTGTTCTATGTTTGCAATGGAGACTGAACAGACAAGCCTTTTGCAAAGGGTACTACTTCATGGTCAAGGGAGCACAGGCAGATTTTGGTGGCTCTCTGGTGCAAGGTCAACAAGACCTTTGTACCAGGAATGACTATGCAGAGCAGCAAATAGCAAAGAAGGTGGCAGCATTGCATGTTTACCAGACTGGTTCCCAGTGCAAGGAGCTGATTAAGTGGCTCAAGATTGAGCACAAGTAAACCAGGGATCAGAACCAGACCTCGGACAGCTCATCAGCATCATGCCTATTTTATGGGGAGTTTGACCAGGTGCCAAGTGCTGCACCTAGCCCAGAGCCAACAGTGGTGCATGATGACCTAGTTAGCCAGGATGGTGACTGCTGGCCTCAGAATCCTGGGGTGGATGTACTCAGAGGAGCTATTTGATGCCTTCTCCCCCCACATACACAAGGAACGGCCTACCACAGAGCCAGCACCATACATGGAAGGGAAAGAAGCTGCCTCAAAGCCTAGTAAGTTTCTGGTTCCATTTTAATGCAAGAGTTATTAGAAGTCCCAGCTAGCAGCAGGTATTCACTAATGGGAATTGTATTCCAGTGGCTTGGATGCCCCTCACCAACCCCCACCACCACACAGAGTTGAAAATGGCAACTGGGACATGCAAACAGTAAAGCCATTTTGAAAGTAAAAGTATTTTTTTCCCAGAAAGGCACAGATTTTTGCTAGAACAATTCCTGTTTCTTAAAAAATAAGAACCATGCCTTGTCTGTACAATGCTCTGTAACCACTCAAAGGTGTAACCAACAGGCAACAATACCTCCACAGCTTACCCACACTGCAGCAGAAGCCTGGGCCAACATATTGACATGGACCATTCCAAAAGGAAGCGTTTCCAAGATGAACTGATGCTTCAAGTTCTGGATGGAGCCAACAAGCAGATCGAGTACCAAAGATAGAGGGACTTACAGCTAGAGGGAAGGCATGGCAAGAGGAAAGGCTCAGGCTGGCTGCACAGCTCGGGGACAGGGTTTCAGTGAGAGCATGCACTTGCTTTGCAGTTCCTGGAACAGGAATGGTGGCTAACGGAGGAGGACAGAGCTCAGCAGTAAGAATTGTTTGAGCAGCTGCAATTGCTGATGCCCACAACAGTACCAGCTCCTGTTGCATCCCCAACACCACAACCTGAGTCCCCTGCAAGTTACCCTGAGATACAGTCCAGAAACAGCTTGGAAAGCTCCATGGCTGGGTGGCCTATGCAATTGGCCCCACAAGTAGCTGGGCAGGGCAACTGTGACCCAGCAAAGGCTTCCATATTGAGCTCCCCTACTCTGTGGATGCCTCCACGCTCCTCCTCTGGTGCCAAGTGCACTGCAGACATGGAAGGAAAGGAGACGGGGGGGGGGGCATGCAAAAGCAAGGGGTTTCTACCTCGCAAATGATTTCACTGTTTGCACTTAGAGAGTGCATTCTCTTTGATTTGGAAAGGTTCTGTGGTTACTGGTGTGGTAATGGCAGCTGGCCGGCCTGGCAGTGGGTTAATGTTGTACTTTTCTAATGCAGGTCTATAAAGCAAGCTTTTATTTGAAATCAAGAAAGTTTATTGCTATCACTGCATCATATCACACAATGTGTATTCAAAATAATAAAGATAAACACATGATCAGGGACAGTTAGGAATTAGTATGCAAACACTAATCCTCAATACAATGAGCTACAACCAGCCATACTTCAGTCACTTCCTTACATCACTCCATACTGTGAATCAGCCTCCCCTTCCCCATTGGATAAATGGTTGTGTCATTCATAAGCACATTGCATGGCAATCAACCCTCCACCCTTCCCCAAGCACTGAAACCCCCTCACACACACCCACACAGCCCCATCCTCCTCCCCACAAGCACGTTCATAAAGGTACTATCCCCCCTCTTCCATTGGGCCAAGCAAGTCCACGATGTGAGTGCATGAAGCATCCCTGACTTCTGCTGCCCAGGTGCATTGAGCTCCAGCTGTGGTAGGTGCTCTTTCTGGCTGTCATAGGTTCATTCAAGGGGAAATGACTTACCTCTGGCTTCACAAAGACTGAAGAGCACAGCAAGTCACAGCAATGTGACAGCATTGGCGACTCTGGGATCCAAACAGGTCTGTAGACACCTCCAACAGGATTTCAATCTTCCAAAATCACATTCAACAACCATTCTACACTTTGAGAGTGTAATTACAGTATCTTTTGCCAAGGCCTCATATATATATATATATAGAGAGAGAGAGAGAGAGTTTCATAAGCCAAGGCAAAAGTGTGTACATAGGGTCCTCCAGAATAATGGGGGGGACAGTAACTCCATTTATGGCAATGTCATTTGGTGGGAAGTGTCCCAGCCTGTCCATGAATGTAGACTCCAGATCACCGAAAAAATCTGGCATCATGATCTTTTCCAGTGCAACCCACAATGACATTCATAAATCGGCCTCTGTGGTCAACAAGGGCCTGCATAACAACAGAGTAGTAACCTTCGTGGTTTATGTACTCGTGCTTCTTGAGGAGGGCAAACTATGGGCACATAAGTCCCATCAGTGGCCCCGGCTCAGTGTGGAAACCCCATTCTCTCAAAGCCAGCAATTACCTGAGCGATATTTTTGATGTCCACCACCTTGGGGTAAACCACACACCTGATTGTCTCAGAAATATCTGCCATGACTACTCACAGCGGACTTTCCAACACCAATCTGAATGGCAATGGACCTGTAGCAGGCTGAGGTAGCCAGCTTCCAGATGGGTACTGCAACCCTGTTTTGGGCCAAAATGGCCACCCTCATGGGTGTGTCTGTATGCTGGAGAGTTGGAGCAAGCTGCTCACAAAGCTCCAGAAATTTAGCTCTCCATGCAAAAGTCCTGGACTCACTGCTGGTCATCCCAGGTCTGCAGGATGATGTGGTCCCACCCGTCTCGGCTTGTGGCCCTGCACCAGAAATGCCAGTCTACATTGGGGGGGCATCAGCGGCCATACCGAGTGTCATAAGCAGCATCAGCCACTTTGAGTCTGCCATCATAGAATCATAGAATCATAGAATATCAGAGTTGGAAGGGACCTCAAGAGGTCATCTAGTCCAACCCCCTGCTCAAAGCAGGACCAATTCCCAGCTAAATCATCCCAGCCAGGGCTTTGTCAAGCCGGGCCTTAAAAACCTCCAAGGAAGGAGACTCCACCACCTCCCTAGGTAACGCATTCCAGTGTTTCACCACCCTCCTAGTGAAATAGTTTTTCCTGATATCCAACCTGGACCTCCCCCACCGCAACTTGAGACCATTGCTCCTTGTTCTGTCATCTGCCACCACTGAGAACAGCCGAGCTCCATCCTCTTTGGAACCCCCCTTCAGGTAGTTGAAGGCTGCTATCAAATCCCCCCTCATTCTTCTCTTCTGGAGACTAAACAATCCCAGTTCTCTCAGCCTCTCCTCATAAATCATGTGCTCCAGACCCCTAATCATTTTTGTTGCCCTCCGCTGGACTCTTTCCAATTTTTCCACATCCTTCTTGTAGTGTGGGGCCCAAAACTGGACACAGTATTCCAGATGAGGCCTCACCAATGTCGAATAAAGGGGAACGATCACGTTCCTCGATCTGCTGGCAATGCCCCTACTTATACAGCCCAAAATGCCGTTAGCCTTCTTGGCAACAAGAGCACACTGTTGACTCATATCCAGCTTCTCGTCCACTGTGACCCCTAGGTCCTTTTCAGCAGAACTGCTACCTAGCCATTCGGTCCCTAGTCTGTAGCAGTGCATGGGATTCTTCCGTCCTAAGTGCAGGACTCTGCACTTGTCCTTGTTGAACCTCATCAGGTTTTTTTCTGCCCAATCCTCTAATTTGTCTAGGTCCCTCTGTATCCGATCCCTACCCTCTAGTGTATCTACCACGCCTCCTAGTTTAGTGTCATCTGCAAACTTGCTGAGAGTGCAGTCCACACCATCCTCCAGATCATTAATAAAGATATTAAACAAAACCGGCCCCAGGACCGACCCTTGGGGCACTCCACTTGAAACCGGCTGCCAACTAGACATGGAGCCATTGATCACTACCCGTTGAGCCCGACGATCTAGCCAGCTTTCTATCCACCTTACAGTCCATTCATCCAGCCCATACTTCTTTAATTTGGTGACAAGAATACTGTGGGAGACAGTATCAAAAGCTTTGCTAAAGTCAAGAAATAACACATCCACTGCTTTCCCCTCATCCACAGAGCCAGTTATCTCATCATAGAAGGCAATTAGGTTAGTCAGGCACGACTTCCCCTTCGTGAATCCATGCTGACTGTTCCTGATCACTTTCCTTTCCTCTAAATGTTTCATAATTGATTCCTTGAGGACCTGCTCCATAATTTTTCCAGGGACTGAGGTGAGGCTGACTGGCCTGTAGTTCCCCGGATCCTCCTTCTTCCCTTTTTTAAAGATGGGCACTACATTAGCCTTTTTCCAGTCATCTGGGACCTCCCCCGATCGCCATGAGTTTTCAAAAATAATGGCTAATGGCTCTGCAATCTCACCCGCCAACTCCTTTAGCACCCTCGGATGCAGCGCATCCGGCCCCATGGACTTGTGCACATCCAGTTTTTCTAAATAGTCCCGAACCACTTCTTTCTCCACAGAGGGCTGGTCACCTTCTCCCCATGCTGTACTGCCCAGTGCAGCAATCTGGGAGCTGACCTTGTGCGTGAAGACAGAGGCAAAAAAATCATTGAGTACATTAGCTTTTTCCACATCCTCGGTCACTAGGTTGCCTCCCTCATTCAGTAAGGGGCCCACACTTTCCTTGATTTTCTTCTTGTTGCTAACATACCTGAAGAAACCCTTCTTGTTACTCTTAACATCTCTTGCTAACTGCAACTCCAAGTGTGATTTGGCCTTCCTGATTTCACTCCTGCACGCCTGAGCAATATTTTTATACTCCTCCCTGGTCATTTGTCCAATCTTCCACTTCTTATAAGCCTCTTTTTTGCGTTTAAGATCAGCAAGGATTTCACTGTTTAGCCAAGCTGGTCGCCTGCCATATTTACTATTCTTTCTACACATCGGGATGGTTTGTTCCTGCAACCTCAATAAGGATTCTTTAAAATACAGCCAGCTCTCCTGGACCCCTTTGCCCTTCATGTTATTCTCCCAGGGGATCCTGCCCATCTGTTCCCTGAGGGAGTCAAAGTCTGCTTTTCTGAAGTCCAGGGTCCATATTCTGCTGCTCTCCTTTCTTCCTTGTGTCAGGATCCTGAACTCGACCATCTCATGGTCACTGCCTCCCAGGTTCCCATCCACTTTTGCTTCCCCTACTAGTTCTTCCCTGTTTGTGAGCAGCAGGTCAAGAAAAGCTTTGCCCCTAGTTGGTTCCTCCAGCACTTGCACCAGGAAATTGTCCCCTACGCTTTCCAAAAATTTCCTGGATTGCCTGTGCACCGCTGTATTGCTCTCCCAGCAGATATCAGGGTGATTAAAGTCTCCCATGAGAACCAGGGCCTGCGATCTAGCAACTTCTGCTAGTTGCCAGAAGAAAGCCTCGTCCACCTCATCCCCCTGGTCTGGTGGTCTATAGCAGACCATGTCGGTGTCCTCCTCCTCCTGCTCCATCATAAGCTCTGTCAGGTGCCTTTTGTTGTCGTTTTCTGATCCACCAATGTCCACCAGCATCTCACAGAAGCTCTGCCCATTTCCTGACATGTAAGTGAAAGTGCAAGCAAGAGAAGTTCTTCGAAAGATGACTCCTCCATGTTGCTGGCTCTGGTAACTGGGAGTGCACAGACCAAAGTTACTGCTCGGCAGGCTGTATTGGTGGGCTGTTTGAACGCTCTGTAACGCACAGGGTGGACAGTCAAGTTTTCCCACAGTTCACCATGGTGAAAGGGCTAGAGGGGCCACATTTTGGGAGGGCACTAGGAAGTCTGGGATATGGTTGGTTAGACTCAGGTCTGCCTGCTGCAGTGTGGATGCCAGAGCCCCAGGTTAGTAAATTATTAACATAGGATTAACAGTCCGTGAGGACACTCAAGCCCTGGGTTCTCTAACCCAGGGTCAGCTGACTCAAGTCCCACTAGGTCCTGAATAAGTTTCACATATTCAGAGAGCAAATAAATGAAATACCATTTGTATGTCATGAAGCCATTCGCCTGCTCGGTGATGCAAAGCTGCAACTGTCAGGCAAGAACTGGAAAGAGAAATGCTTCCCATTCATTAGGCTGTGCATCAGCTCAACACTATTCAATGTAGGCAGCCAGTTGTATCCTAAGAACAGATTCTCTTTGTTGCTGAACCTATGTGAGTTTCACAGTATATCTTCAACCCTGAGAATGCTGGGCTTTTCCATATTTCCAGTAGTGCATGTATGCAGTATAAGCAGACTTTGCAGATTTCTATTGTATCTATCATCTAGGTACCAAAGGAAAAGGTGTTACCATGCCTAGTTGCACAGACAAGAAAGTCAGTCCTATCTGGTTGGAAAACCCTGCCCAGATGTTAGTGGGTGGCCAGATTTCCTGACAGTTCTTCTTGCTGAATATTGTGAAGCCGACAGATCCCCCTTCTGTATAAAAGATCCAGGTGTGGAGAGGAAAGATCTAATCACATAGCAATAATCATATGTCCTTGGGGAGTTTGTTGAAGTATATATGGTTTATTAATGATCCTCTGGCATGGATGCGTCCAATCATATGTATGCCACTTCTTAGCAAGTGTATTAATGCTGTGCCATATACAGACTGTTACTGTTTAGTGCATTTTAATAGGTGTTTCTCAACTAATTTTCCCAGCAAAATCTTGGTACTCTTGGCATAAAGCCCAGACACAAAGCAAAGCAATCTCATCAACTGGGTCTTAAATATTTGTCCTTTCTCTCCGCAGCTTTCCTTTCAGTCACATCATTATCTATGGCTCATGGAGATGAACACAAATTACAATGCCATTTTCACTTTCAGAATCCTAATGTCATTCTAATTTAAAAAAAAAAAGATACTTACCTATAAAATGAGTTACTTTTTTATGACGCGAGACTTAACCCAGTACAGGTTCAGATTATAAAACATTTGTCTGCCCTACAGTGAAGACTCACGAAGACTATAATTGCACTTTAAGAACTGGCCACTGGGTGTAACCATGACCCATTTTTAATCAACAAGATCTCTCAACTTGAATCTGCACCACTTCTGCAGGCAGTTCCAGAGATCAGTTGGGCTACTCATACTACTTGGCGTGAGTAAGAGTTGAATCAGATCTTCTTTGATCAATGCAACTTTATGACAGCAGAAGTTGAATTTCTAAATGGCTCTTTTCAGCAGTACTGTCTACAAGACTCAAATCCTCTACATCACGGATTTTTAAATCTCTCTTCATACCTTGTGCAGGAGAGAGCAGGCACAGTGGGGTGTAGGTGGGGCACAACCAATAGCAATTAATAATGGCATGCCCAATGGATGGTGGCAGGGAACAGTATACTAGATTCCAAATGCTGGAATTCTGTGCTCTGCCACCGACTTCCTTTCTGACTTTGGGCTAGACATTAAGGGTATGTCTATACTACAATAAGAGACCTGTGGCATGGCTGCAGCTGGCCTGAGCCAGCTGACTCAGGGTCATGGGGCTCGGGCTATAAAATTGCTGTGGAGATACTCAGGCTGGAGCCCAGGCTCTGAGACACTGAGCAGGGATGGTCCCAGAGCCCAGGCTTCAGCCTGAGCCTACATGTCTGCCCAGCAATTTTTAGCTCCGCAGCCTGAGGCCAAGTCAGCCTCGGCCATGACAGGGGTCGTTTATTCCAGTGCAGACGTAGCATTAATTTCTCTGTGCCCCAGATCCCAATCTATAAAATGGGGATAGTAGCACTTCCCTACCGCACAGGGGTTGGCAGGATAAACTGAAGACGACGATGGGCTCAGATATTCGGTAATGGGGGCCATGTAAGTATTGGATGGTATTGTAGCGGGCTGAGATTCACATACAAAAAGCAAGAAGAGTTAAAAAAAAAGAAATCCTTCTGCTTTGTATCACACGTGATCTTGTCATCTTCAGAGGTATGAAGAAAGTTTACTCTGACCCTCTCCACCATCTTTGAAATTACTAGAGATTCTCAAACACTGAAGGGCCCTCCGTGGAAAAATCCAGCACAGTTAGCTAACATCTTCAAAACACAAAAGAACCCCTTCAAACATGCAGCCATAGTTGAGACTAACCATCCTTAACCCCAGTAATCTGACCAGGAAACCTCAGCAGTCTGCTGCAGTGGTCTCTTCCTTCAGCTTTCCTAGATCATTTGTGCTGCAAATTCATGCTGTTAGTCACCACACTAGTGTCTGAGTTGGGTGGCAAGGAAGAGAGAGAAGAGGGATCTCTGATAGTCTAAGCAGTAGCACAGGGTCAGACTGGACCACAGGGGTAACAACGCGGTGTCTGGCCACAGCCAGGCAACTCTTTGGGGAAAAAAGGTTTCCCTCTGTGGTGATTAATGAGAGCCCTGGCTCTTTAAATCTTGCACAGAGATAGAAAGGGCTTAAAGGCCTTTCTCCAATGAGCCCAGCAGTCTCCTCCTTTAGATCCTGCCGGAGCCTCCGAAGAGTTCCAGAATGCACAGCACACTGGGCACAAGAAAAGGGAAACGAATGCCTGTACCCACCCACTACACTGCACCCTCCAGACTGGGAAGGGAGATAGAGAACATGTCCATCACCCCATCCCGAAGGCCTGGGCAGTGAGATTGAAATCCTCTCCTGGCACAAACTAAAAGATTACCAAGGGAGGTGAGGGGAGGGCTGAACTTATTTGCAACAAGTCAATTTCAGTCCTCACAGCAACTTTAATACAACTCAATACGCACCACTAGGTTTAGCTTCCTCTTCGATATCTTTTAGTGACCTTGTCTGCTACTCAGTTCCCTGCTTCTTCATCCCTTCCCCAGGCCCAGGAGGACAGGGGGGCATGCAGAGTACAGTCACTGTGGACTCTTCACCAGCCACCCCACATTATCCAGAGCTATGGGGCTAAAGGGCATCTTCAGCCCTGTTCTTTCCCAGGCATTTGGGTGAGGGGAGGGAGAGATAAAGAAAGATGAATCACCCTCACCCCAAGCCTCAGGGGGACATGCTGGGAGGACCACCACCTTCCCTAGCCTCAGAGCGGTGTAGACCCAGAAGGATCTAGAGAAGAAGGATTTTATCATGAGTCCCACAGTATTTGGTGTGTTTGTAGCGCCCCAGCTCCTGAAGGCATGTGATTGGGGTGAATCTCTGCTTTTATATTTAAAATAAATATGTTCATTTCTAGCCCTCATCGTTGCAAAGAACAACCTTGAGAACGTCGCCTGAATGCATCCCGAAGACTCAGAAACCGGAAGGCAACTGAAAAGACCCACATTTTGTTAGTTGTTTTTAAATCCCATTATTTATAAGCCAGTCTCATGATTTTTTGGAGTTTGCTTCAAAATTTTTAATTAACTGTTTCGGCTTGGCAGTACCACCTAGGGTGCAAAAGGTCTCTTCCCTTTCCTGATGCTGGCACCTGCAGTGCATTCTGGGGCACTCCTGAGGTTCACTAACACCTTTAAAGTGTCAGCAGATAGAGAGACCCGGGGTGGAGCCTCTCTTTGTGTAAGAGTTAAAGAGACAGGCTTCTCATTGAACACAGAGAATTCTTTTGTAAGTTATTTGGATAGCTGGGAGCACAGGCCTCTTAGAAGATTTCTGAGTATCCCTGTGTCTCAGTTTCTGGGTAACTGCACCTGTATCTCCCATTCTGTGTATGCTCCCTCCATGGTACACACCAGGAGTGCCCAATCAGCTCTTTGCCCAAACACAAGTGATGGCTGAGGGGTGAGACCCACGTTCTACTCCATTCTGACTGGGGGTTTTAAGACTGCATAGCTTCCTGCTGTACACTGTGATAGCCTCAGCAAGCCAGGCACCCAGGCTTTGCTTATTATCCAGTTGCCCATGACAGGTATTACTTGCCCATAATCCAACACCTCTAAGCAAGCACATTTATGCTTAGGGTACAAACAGATTTAGATGCACACTAAACATACCAGGAGTCACCCATATGTCTTATGGGGCTCTAGTAAGCCAAAGTCCTTCTAACCTTTCAGGAGGATTGGGGCCCCCTTGGACAGAAGTTCACACCCATTTACTGGATCAGAAATAAAACCGCCATGAGTCTGTTCAACTTCATACTTTTATGCTCTTTCTTGGTTTCCTAGTCTATGGAAAACCCAGCCTGAACCAGTATTCGCAAGCCACCTCAGGGGTAATCAGCCCCCACCGTTTTTAGTTCCCAGAGGAGATGTGGTAACCCTCCCCCATAGAGTAGAACACAATCATAAATGTAACAGTGGTCCCCAAAGATACCACAGAGGGTTGCAATATCTATCGCACTCTGTAACCTGTCCGACATTGCCACCATATTTTGACATTTCAGAGATT